>NW_004524699.1:6369429-6383368 GCF_000260255.1 Octodon degus | reverse complement strand
GCCGCCGCCGCCAAGTTGGAGTGGGCCGAAGTCGGCCGCGCTGGCCGGCATGCCGGGCGCCGCCGCCGCGTAACCGAGGGGCTGGTGCTGGTGGAGGGGCGGCTGCGGCTGCAGCGGAGGCTGCTGGCGCCGGTAGAGCTCGGCGTAGCGCTCGCTCAGGTAGAGCTGGCGCGCGTTGCGGAGCACGTAGGACACTAGGAGGTTCTTGTGCAGCTTGATGCCGCCGCGCTGGGTCCGGGAGCTGTGGATCTTGCGCAGGGAGATGCTGATCAGGCTCTGGGCGTCCAAGGCGCACTCCATGCTCCCGCGGCGAAGCAGCCGCCGCTGCTCCTGTTAGTACTGCTGCTGTTTCTGCCTCCAGTCGGCTTGCAAGGCGCGCTGGGCAAGGGGGAACGGAGCCCAGGTCAGCGGGTCGGCTGCGCTCCGAGAGGAGCCGCCACCATGCGCCGCGCGCCACCCACTGGCTCACGCTCCCCAGACGGCGCCAAAGCAATGAGCCTCGGCCGGCCCCGGCCCCAGCTATTTAGCCGGGAAGCCGGACCCCGCCTCCCAGCGGCTAAGCCAATAGAAGGACACAGGGCCTCCCGAGTGACAGACAATGCCCGCCCCTGGGCTGCTCTGCTAGCCAATCAGACCAAGGCGGTTCCTTTGTGCTATTCAAATACCGAACGGACCTGGGGCCTCCAACGCCGCGGCTGCCTCGAATGTTCTCCTGGGGCTGCCGCGCAGCGCGGGGCTCGGAGCTGCCGGGGCCGCTGTCTACAGCGCAGGCTGCCTCTCAGGGGCTACGTCGACGCTCACGGATGCCCTCGGTTGCCCTCGGGAGCGGAACCCGGGGTCAGCCCACCCGGCAGCCCTGCGACGGCTCCTCCCCCTTCCTCAAGCCTGGCCTCACCTGCGGCAGGTGCACGCTCCCTGATCCCCACTGGTGGCGCCTCCTCTGTCCCCTTTCCAGCCCCCGAGGACATTGGGAGCAAAGGTCGCTGCAAAGAAATAGTGACACTGGGGGACCCTCCAGGGAGAGAGGCTTGAGGGTACTCTTCCGAACCACAGCGAGGGTTGGCCTGGCTCCCTGACTTTTGGTCGAGGGACCAAAGGGGAGGCTTCTCCATCTGTCTGCAGGAAAAGCCCGAGCCGGATGCATTTTAATCTCAGATGGAAAAGGTTCCAGGCCTGCACAAGGATGTAAGGGCCCAAAGGCTAGGGGAGCAATCTCAGGTCCCTAACCATCTCTCTGTAACCTCTCCCTGCTGCTGGAGAATAACAATGACAATAGGGCCCATTATTATGTGTCTCGTAGGGGGCAGGCTCTGGCTAGAAAGGCCTCGATTCCTCCCCTTAACCTTTGCAGAATGGGTGGGGGTGGGCTGAGATCCAAGGATGGGAGGGACTTGGGAATCAGTCTCACAGCCCCCCTTAGATGAAGTCAAGATTTGAACCACGGTCTGCAGCTTCCTGCAACGCTAAGTCCTTGCCCTTGGCTACCATGGGCTGCCTTCTCCAGGCAGGAAGAAGAGAGCAATGGGATTGCTGATTCCTTGGGGGACTCTGTCTGGTCAGGGAGGGCTGAAGGGACTGACAGTGCTCTGAGGGCAATCCAAGGTGCCAGGGCAGGGCCGAGGGACAGTTTATCTGAGGAGCACCAAGGAGACCACAAGAGCCAGGTGGGACGGTGGAGTGCAGTGGAGGCCGCTTCTGCAGATTTCCAGGCTTTCCCCTCCTCGCTGCATCTTCCCTTTGTCTGGCTCTTGACACCAACCTTATCCTGAGGCAGGGGTTGGCGGACCCAGTCAGCCCACCCTGCAGCCTTGGGGGTCTTCCTCTAGCCCTAATCATTGTCCCGATGGGGTGAAGACAGAGTTAGGGGGTGTTTCGCCCATTTTTCAGGTCAGGGCACTGGATACTAATAAGCAAAGGGACTTGCCACAGACCACACAGCTCCAGGAGTGGGCCTCTGGCCCTCCCACCTCGGAGACCCCGGAAACAGTAGCACCCTTTCCCCCACTCCTAGAGAAGCCAGAATTAAATTTTAGGAAGACTTCAAGACAAGCACATTTTACCTCCAGCCTCATAGTGATCTGGGGATGCCAGGGGCTAGGAGCCTGCTCATGTGATGGTAGCTGTAGGAATAAACCACGCGGCCCCTTCCTTCAAAAGCTTATAGCAGCTTCACTTCCTGAGGCTTGTGGTGCACCTTGCCGATGTCACCAGCCTGAGAGGTGGACTGGGAACTTGAGGAGCTCTCGCATGACTCCAGCGGCCAGTCTGGGACCGCAGTGCGTTCATTCCATCCTTGCCTGGTGTTTATCGTGGAAATGGAGACTGAAGGTCACACCGCCCGGAGAAGGCGAACTGGGAGCTGGGGAGATGCAGCTTGCACGACTTCGTCTCCGTCCCGTGCTCCTGGTCTTGACTCAATTGAGTCCCACCACTTGTTTGCTGACCAGGCCCTCCCTGCAGGAGCCCGTGGAGAGGCAAGGCTCAGTCTCAGGTTCTCCTTCAGAGCCTTTCTTCCTGCTGGAGCGATGCTGGGGGATCCAGGTGGGTTAGGGAGGGGACAGATGCTGTGTGCGGGAGCCAGCACCTCACTTGCGCAGCTCCTCTTGGTGCATCCCAACCCTCATGCAGCCGTGCTACAAGGTGAACTTTGAGCTCTTTTTGCTTTTTTTTTTTAAATTTGTTTATTTGTGTGTGTGTGTGTGTGTGTGTGTGTGTGTGTGTGTGTGGCCAGCTCAGCCCACCAGGGGGCAGGGCGGGCTGGCATGTGGTGCTGGGGGATTGAACCGCGGTCCCTGTGCTTTGCTAAGCTTGTTCTAAGTAGGTGCTTTAGACCACTGAGCCACCTCACCAGCCCTTTTTGCTTGTTTTTTGAGGCAAGCTCTCACTGCAGTTTATACTGGTATTGAACTTGAAGGGATCCTCCTGCCTCAGCCTCCCCAGTTCTGGAATGATAGGCGTGCACCACCACACATGGCTAAATTTTGAGCTCATTTAGGGCCTTGCCATCCAGCTGAGAAGCAGCCAACCCCACACATGACCCCTCTCCCTGGACTTTCTTGTTCGGACAGACACTCACTTGAGCTCTCCTCAAGAACTGAGGGGTGGTGCAAGGGGACAGCTCAGCAGTTGTCTGGCTTAGTAAAACTCCTTGATCTTTTTTGGGGTGGCCTGGGCAGGAGAGTTGTTACAGCTGTTGTAAGAAAACGCTCACCAAAGGAGCGAAGGCAGCAGCTGAACTATGGGGGGCCCTGGGCCCATGGTGGCTGGGGGTGCAGCACACGCAGCATGAAGCCACAAATGTGCCGAGGGTGGTGGGGATGGGTGAGAGAGAGATGAAGCTTTTGGGGTGAAGTGCTGGCCTTGTCTGGACACCTGAGCAAGGCTGGGCATTGTCCCCCTGCCAGCTCTCAGCTGGGGAGATTGCATCTGGCCCGAGTCACTGCTCCCTGGAGGAAGTTAATTAATGCCTCAATATTTACTGAGTGTCTGCTGGGACAGCACGGAGCAGGGCCTGGGATGGCTGGGGACCTGGGCACCCGTCAAACCCCAGGGAGTGCCAGTCCCACATCAGTTACCACCCAGTGCATACACGGGTGCCAGGAGACCTCTGGTCACCAAGGGCTGGGCCCGTGGCAGGGCTAGAAGGTGCCTGGTCAGCAGGGAGTTTTGCCCAGGGGATGCTCAGAGCTGGGTTTGAGGATGAGGGTGCAGATAGGTAGAGCTCCATTGAGGGCTTTGTGTGGGGAGGAGGGAAGACAGATTTGACTTGCACATTCATCCTCTGGAGTCCCCTGAACAGGCTGAAAGGACAAATATGACTCTGTCCCCAGAAGGCCATGATTTAGGGGGAAGCAGGCAAAATACATAGGGATGTCTTGGAGTGAACAACTCCATTGTAGAAAGGGACTCTGAGCGCAGGGGAGCACCGAGAGAGAGTGGGGTATGGCCAGCACGAGGGGCCCTGCTGGGTCCCTTTGAGCACTAGGGGCCACGCAGGCGCAGGAGCTCTGAGGCTCCGGGGCAGGGACGCTGTTCTGTGGTCAGTGGCACCGCGAAGCCAGGCTGGGGTCCCAGAGCCAGGGCGGCCCCACTTGCAAGCCGCAGGGCCACACCTGCCGCTGGCCCTGGGAGAAGTTAACGAGCTACCAACGGCTATGTTTGCCCTGCACGGTCTGGCACAGACCCAGTGCCCAGGCAGACATCGGGCCCTGGTTTCAGGCATAACAAGAAAGGCGGGCAGCAGCTCTGATCCTCGGAGCTCTGCCTCTCAGCAGGCTCAAGGTCAGGGGCCCTGAGGCCCAGGCCAACCTTTTTTAAAAATTATTTATTTATTTATTTATGTGTGTGTGTGTGTGTGTGTGTGTGTGTGTGTGTGTGTGTGTGGCCAGCTCAGCCCACCAGGGGGCAGGGCGGGCTGGCATGTGGTGCTGGGGGATTGAACCGTGGTCCCTGTGCTTTGCTTAGCTTGTTCTAAGTAGGTGCTTTAGACCACTGAGCCTTCTCTCCAGCCCCCAGGCCAACCTTTGAGGCAGCTTCAGTTATAATTTGTGACACGGGTGAAACAGCTGAGGCCTGGAGGGCCTGGGTGTCTTCTCTGAGGTCACAGCAAGGAGCACCAGGGGCTTGCGGAAGACTGGTCTTCAGGTGATTCTACCTCTGGAGGATGCGCATAGCATGTAGCATGCCCTCTCCTGTCTTGGGTCTCTGTCTGAGCAGCTGGCACAGGCTGGGTGTGCACTGGCTCATTCATTCATTCTCTTCCTCCTTCATTCATTAAGGGCCAATGTACAGGTGTGTGCTGTGCTGTGCTGTGCTGTGGGAAGGACACCCAGCAGATCTCGCTGCCCAGACTTAGACTGAGGGAGCCTTTAAATCTCCCGGGTCAAATCTGATCAACTGGTAGTGTCTGCTGAAGGTCTGGGTTGGCAGGGATTCAGCCTGTGCCGAATTGATTAGTGATGTCTGCCCGGGGCTGGTCAGGAGTCTCTGTGGCTAGTTTGCAGGGTTGGAGGGTGGACATCTGCTCAGCTTTCACAGTGGGGTGATCTGCATTTGGCAGCTAGTGGGGTGGGTGATGAGGAGGAAGGCGCTGAGCCTGAGTGGCTTTGTCATCCCTAGGAGGCATGCAGTGCTCTCAGGCCTCAGTCCCCCAGTTTGTCACTTTCCTCCATCAGAGGACTCCCAGGTGCTTTGCAAAGAGGAGCTCGCAGTGGCTGCTGCGCTTGGTCTGGAAGGCGCCCCCTACCTCCTTCCTTCCTCTCAAAGCACTGTCGGGAGCTGCAGGCTGGCCAGCCTGGAGTTAATCCTGCTCCACCCTAGGCAGGGGTGGGCAAGCGGGGGGCCGGGTGGGGGACACCTCAGGGCTCCTGGCTCTGAGCGGCTTTTATAACTCACTCAGGACAGACCTTTGCTCCCTCGCTGCTCCGCTGGGAGCGAAGGAGTGAGAGGCCCCTGGGCTCTTTGGCACTGAGTGGCAGAGTTTTAGCTTTCGTCTGGGCAGTGGGGGCAGGTGAATGTGCCGCCCCCTTCCTCCCTCCCTCCCCTCTCAGCCACAGACTCCTTTGCGCCATGCTGGAGTTGAACACGAATTCTTTCTCCTTGAACCTCAAAATGACCTAACAAAAGTCAGGTGAGCTGGTGAATGGCTGTGATCTCAGTGCTTGGGAAGCTGAGGCAGGAGGATGACTGTGAATGCAAAGCTGGCCTGCTCTGCATCGTAAGGTTTTGGTTGTTGTTGGTTTTTTTTGGCAGAACCAGGGATTGAACTCAGGCCCTTGCGCTTACCAGGGAAGCACTTATTCCACAGAGCCATCTTCCCGGGTCCCTGCATCGTAAGTTTGAGGTCACTCTGAGCTACATGGTGAGACCCTGACTCGAAAAAATAAAAAACAAAACAAAATCATCAAAAATGCCCTGTCAAGGTGGGAGGGGCTAGGATGCCCCATTTGAGAGTTGAGTAAACTGAGGCCCACAGAAGTGAATTCTCCAACAGAGGTAGGCATCCCAGACTGAGCTGGGAAAAATGTCTTCATCCACTTTATTTATTTTTTTGTTTGATTTTGTGGTCTGGGGCTGGAACCCAGGGCCTCACCCAGGTGTGTGCGAAGCGCTCACCACTGAGCCACACTCCCAGCCTCTGGTCTTCATGCCTCTTGAACCAGCCATGCCTGACCCTTGGTCTTTCCCACATTCGTTTTCTTTGTTTGTTTGAGACAGGGTCTCACTATGTAGAGCAGACTGGCCAAACTCACTTTGTAGCCCAGGCTGAACTTGAATGTGCAGGGATCCTCCTGCCTCAGCCTCTTGAGTGCTGGGATTACAGGTGTGTGCCACCTTGCCCGGTTCCCATTCTTTGATTCACTCATGTAGTCACGCATCCCTTTGTTCTGTCACAACTATGAAGAGCCTACTGTGTGCCTCCAGCCACAGCTGTTCCTGTCCTCTGAACCTTTCCTGCCTTCCAGATGGGAAATGAACAAGAAGGGAAGCAGATAAACAATCCCGAAGGCCTGGGCAGTCGAGGAAGAAGCTCTGCAAGGAGGTGGCTGAGGGCGAGGCTGGCGTCAGCCCCAGGGTCCCGGCAGCCCCTTTGTCCCCAGCCCCTCTTCTCACTGCAGGCTATGGCCACTCCCCACAACTGGTGAATTTTTAATGCCAGTTCCATGGAACACAGCAGAGTTTTTTTTTATTTTTGTTTTTGAGAGCATTTCTCAAAAACTCATTTCTCAACTCTGTGTATGTGTGTTTGTGTGTGTGTGTGTGTGGAGAGAGAGAGAGAGAGAGAGAGAGAGAGAGAGAGAGAGAGAGAGAGAGAGAGAGAGAGAGCGCCAGTGTGGGCTGTGTGTCTGTCCTCAATTCATCTCCCAGAGCTATTCTTGTTTAATTAACAAACAAAAAACAAAAGCAAACAAACATAAACCCCAGACCCCATGGGATTTCAGTTCTGGACCCAGTGCTGATGGAAAGGCACTGGGCAGTGACCATGACCCCGTGGCCCCTGGCGCTCAGGTACTAAAGTCACCTTTGTCATACAGAAGAGGACACTGAGGCAACGGTGGGCACCATGGCCCACTACAGGTACTGTGCAAGATGTTCTGGCCGCGAGAGAACGCTGGTAGGAGACCTCAGAGAAGCTGAGACAGGGAAGGGAGGAGGAAGAGGGACAGCAGGAGAGGGGAGTCTAGTGTTTGGTATCGAGGGTGCAGTTTTTCCCCAGAACTGGCCCCAGGATGTCGCAGTGGATCTCTGCTTTGTACCTCCTTGCTTGTTCCTGAGATAGGGTATTGGTATGTGGTACAGGCTGGCCTTGAACTCACTGTGTATCCCAAGCTGCCACCAAACTTGAGAGGATCCTCCTGCCTCAACCTTCAGAGCACTGTGGTGACAGGCATGCACCACCATGCCTGGGTTTGTCTCGTGCCCCACACGATGGCTCCTAATACCCTCTTCTCATCTTACTTACTGGGCACTTTCTGGGCGCTGGTCATGAAGCTTCTCACCAGACCAGTCTTACTGAATCCCGTGGGACCTCTGGCTGAGCGATGTGCCCATTTCACAGATGAGGAGGCTGAGGATCAGAGAGGTACAGCAGCCAAGGCCTTGACCGGTGAGCTCCAGAGCTGACCTTTAACCCTGACCCCTGGAGGCCCTGGGGTGGCTCCGAGGACCAGGAACTGAGAACAGTGGGTGTCTGCATGAACCTGGGTCTCTGGGTCTCTGCTCCCGTGTGCTCCTTTGTGGCCAGACCTTTCAGTGGCTCCTGGTTTTCTTGCTTGGCGACAGGGACACCTGAGTTCTGCGGCTTCATTTACCTGACGGCAGGAGTGGTCAGCTCGTGTGAATGAGGCTCTGCTTTTGCCACAGAAATGAGCAACACCCCACATCTTAGAGGCTTGAGTCAATGAAAGCGTATTTCCTTTTTAGGCTGCAATCTAACATCCCTGGGTTAGATGTTAACTTCCGCCTCCAACTCCAGGGATCTCTCATGGTGTGGCTTTAACATCTCAAGAGTTTGGAGTTTCTTGAAGGGGAGATGGAAGAATGTGGCTGATACAAGCAAGATTTTTTATAGGGAAGCCCTAATTAGCATTTTCCCTTTCATTGGCCAGGGCCCAGTCACATGGCATCATTCAGCAGCAAGGGAGGCTGGGAAATGTAGTCCACCGGTGGACTCTGGAAGCAAAAGAGCCAGTTAGGTGCATAATACACAGCTTTGTCATGGACACAAAGGCCATGAGGAATGCAAAAGAAGATCCTTGGTTGCCATGTGGTGGTAAAACTAAGCTAAAATGGTGTTATCTGGTTTAGGGTTTTTTTGGCGGAATCGGGGATTGAACTCAGGCCCTTGCGCTTGCCAGGGAAGTGCTTATGGTGTTATCTGGTGGTAGGGTGAGCGCTTATCCCATGACAGTGGAAAATTTCTGGGGTTTTTTTTGCCTGTTTGTCTTTCCTGTTAAATGGCAAATTCCTTGAGATCAGGGCATCTACCTCTGGGCTTGGCAGCTTCCTCAGTCCCTGGAAAATAATAGATGCTCAATTAGCGTGTGCTCAATTAACCAACATGTCTGTGTGAAGGGATTTTGATGAGCAACTATTTGAGCTCTGTGTGTATCTGGCATGTACATAATTACATAGTTGAGCATGTAAAAAGAATATGGGACTGTGAGATAGCTCAGTGGACTAAGCGCCTGCTTAGGGAAGTGGATGGACTGGGCTTCGATCCCCAGCACCACCCTGCCCCTGGGTACTCTGAGCTGGCCACTGAGACGAGGCACAGTGGTGCACGCCTGTAATCCCAGCGCTGGAGAGGCTAAAAACAGGAGGATCATCACGAATCTGCCTAGTGAGACCTGTACCAAATACATGAAAAAAAAATGCAGCCATCTTGCCCTCATGGGGGTGAACACGGTCCTTTGGCACCTTAGTGAATGGAGAGGTGGGCCCTGCACTGGGAACAGGCACCCACTTCCCCATCTAACCTTTGACATCCGAAGCTGTCTCGCTGCAGGGAGCACCTTGGCCGACAGAGGCCGGGTTCCCTTCTCACTGGGCTGCTTAACATCCCCAAGCAGACGCATTACATAACATCTCACCCCTCATCAGTCCATGCATGGTGATGCATTCTGTCCCCAGCTTGGCCGAGGGAGCCCGGTCAGTAGTTTAGGGCCACCGAGGGAGGGGACTGTTCTTCACGGAGAACTGAGCATATGCTAAGCAGTGTGCTCAGGGCGCCTGACACGGGAATTTTTAAGCACCCCATCCTTTGGATTGTACCCATTTTACAGATTAGAAACCAAAACCTTTCTAGAATCCCTCCTTGGAAGAGGCTGGGCGCTGTGTTACTCACTTTCTTGTGCCTGGGACGAAACATCCAACATGTACAGTTTAGAGGCAGAGAGGCTCTTTTTTTTTTAATGCGTTTAGTACAGGGTGTACAGGATCTCACTGCGTAGATTGGATTTGCAGTGATTCTGCAGTTTTCAGCCTCCCGAGTGCTGGGATTATAAGCGTGCGCTACCACGCCCAGTCTCGGGCCAGCACAGCATCGAACCCTGGTCTCTGCGTCTGCCTAAGCAGGCATTTTAATCTGCTGAGCTATCTGGCTGGCCCTGAGAGGCTCATTTGGGCTGTAGCTTTCAGCACGTGATTGCCCAGCTCCCAGGCAGAAGCAGCATGGAGGAAGAGCTGGCGGAGGACTGCCACTCACTGCAGGCAACCAGGAAGCTGAGGGAGAGAGAAGGGAGGAGCGCGCGCAGGAATACAGCACACCCCTCTGGGAGGAGTCCGGGTGACCTGGCTCAGGCCAGGCCTTGGCTCTGGACGGGCTGTTCAGCCAAAGTGTCGGCGGTCCACTCCCTTTCAAAAGCCCCATCTCTCAATGCCTGACCTTCTAGACTGAAACCACAACAGGTTCCGACCAGCGCAGAGTCAGTGTTCTGAGCCATCCCTGCCCCAGGCTGCGGCCAGCCTTGGGGACACCCTAGCAACTGATTTCCAGAATGAAAAAATGAGGTCTGTGAGCTTGCTTACTCTGCTTGGATTTTCAAGGCCGGAGAGTGGCTGGGCTGTGGCTGGGAGCCCATCTTTTCTAGCCCAGAACCGAGGTGTGCGTGGCTCTTCTCACAGGCCTGTGGCTGCTTGCAATGGGCTGATCCGGCCGTGCTGAAACGAGGTCCAGAGTCCAGTGTGCTGAGCCCTCCCCATGGCTCTGGGTGAGGCACCCACCATGCAGCTTCTGGCCAGAGGGTTCAGAGTCCCCCGGAGCTAACAGGCAGGTGACAGGAGTTGTGACCAGAGCCCAGCGTGATGGCAGTGGCCCTTGTGAACATTTTCTCTGGGCTTAAGCAATTGTGGAAGCCAGTAGCTAAATTTGATTGTCAACAAGAAGGTACATTTTGAATGTCAACTCAGAAGGTAAGCTCTATGGGGCGGACTGCAGGGTCTGCACCCCTACTCCAGGACTGCCAGCCTCCTCGGTCACTCCCACTGCCAACCAGTGTGGTGTTCAGGTTCTCTTGGGCTCCTAGGAGGCAGGAAGTTTTATCAGTCCCATTATATAGAGAAGGAAACTGAGGCTAAGAAAATGTGCTAGACTGGATGATTGTTCATTAATTTTTCATTTCCTTTGGGGCAGGATACATGTCCCTGTCTCGCTGGCTTTGGCCTTGGCCATGCGTAGGACCTGCTTCAGGCAATGGATTATGGGTAGGCAATGGATTATGGGTAGAAGACACAACACAGCTGTTAAGAGGTGACCCGAGAAATGTTGCTTGTATTTTGTTTTTTTTTTTTTTTAATTTTATTTATGTGTGTGTGTGTGTGTGTGTGTGTGTGTGTGTGTGTGTGGCCAGCTCAGCCCACCAGGGGGCGGGGCTGGCTGGCATGTGGTGCTGGGGGATTGAACCGCGGTCCCTGTGCTTTGCTAAGCTTGTTCTAAGTAGGTGCTTTAGACCACTGAGCCATCTCACCAGCCCTGTATTTTGTTTCTTGAGACAAGCTCTTACTGTGCAGTTCAGGCTGTCCTCCAACTCAGTATGTAGCCCAGGTTGGCCTCACACTCGTGGCGATCCTGCCTCAGCCTCCCGAGTGCTGGGGTTGCAGGTGTGTGCCACCGTCCCTAGCACGTTGCTTGTTTCTGCTCTTGCTCTGCTGCATTTGTGACCTGTCGCGGCAGAATATATCCCAGTCAGCTGCTTAGCCCCAGAGGGTGTGTCAATATATGTGGATCAGACATGAGCCAAGCCCAAAGCCAGAGTCAGTGGGTCCCCACCTGCAGCAAAGCCCAGCTGAGCCCAGCTAGACCAGCAAGTTCTAGTCAGGCTCTGGGTCTGTACAGGAAGCCTGTGGGAGGTGGGGATGCTTGTGATGCAGCACTGGTAGGGCAAATGCTGACTGCTCTATAAATGTCAAGTAACTGAAGTCCACATAGCTAATGAGTAGAAGAGCCAGGGCATGGATTTGAACTGTAGATTCCCCACCTGGTGACTATCTGGAGGTTCCAGGCAAGTGCAGTCAGGGCAAGAGAATTGGAAGGCAGGCTTCTCTGCAGGGTCTTTCTAGTTTGCTTTCTCCATCTACCAAAGGTGCTGAGAACCCCAATACGTGTACAGATGCCCCTCCACTGGCCACGGGCGTCACGCTCTAATAAATCCATTGTAAGCCAGGCGTGGTGGCACATGCCTATTACCCTGGCACTCTGAAGGCAGAGGCAGGAGGATCTCTGTGCATTTGAGGCCATCCTAGAGTTCAAGGGCAGCCTGAACTACGTAGCAAGATACTCTCTCAGAATAAAAAAAAAAAAAAAGCCATGAGTGACACAATCTTAAGTAGGGGACTGACCCATTCCTAGGGGCTGGGGAGATAGCTCAGTGGCATAAGTGCTGGCCTGGCAAGTGTGAGGCCCTGAGTTCAATCCCTGGTACCAAAAAAAAAAAAAAAAAAAAAGACCCATCATCCCTTTCTGCTCTTGCAATTTTATGTCTCAGTTTTTTTGTGAGATAACTGTGTATTAAAAATTCTCCTGTTGTATGAACTTTACGGGGTTAGGCTCTCTCAGAATTTCTCCCTTCCCAAGGACTGTTTAATGAGGACTCTCTGTTCAGAGTCTCTTAGGCCCCTAGTATCTTCCAGGCCGATGGACAACACTGTTTCTCCTTCCTGTGGTGTGGCTGATGTGCTAGGTTGTCGTGTCCAATTCCTCATTTTCCCTAAAGTCCGGCGAGCATGAAATTCCTCACCCTTAGGTCATCTTCTCCCAGATTCCTGCCTTACTTCAAGAGTGATTTGGCAGATATAGATGAATGACCATTTTGTATCTGTGCTTTCAAAATGGTTAGGATAGATATATAGCTATATTCTCTTAATTCAAGGAATAGAGGCATTTGTTCTAATAGTGTTTGTAAATAGGATATCATGTCTGCATCTTGTACAACAAATAACCACTGGGGGGCCGGTGAGATGGCTCAGTGGTCTAAAGCTCCTACTTAGAACAAGCTTAGCAAAGCACAGGGACCACGGTTCAATCCCCCAGCACCACATGCCAGCCAGCCCCGCCCCCTGGTGGGCTGAGCTGGCCACACACACACACACACACACACACACACACACACACACACATAAATAAAATTAAAAAAAAATAACCACTAGAAAGGCAGTATACAATGTGTTAATTATTGGAACTGTCCTACCAATTCGATTTAAAACTGTCTCATTGCTATTTATTTCTCAATCAAATTATGGAAAAATTAAAAAAGGAGAAGTACAACTGAAAAAAAAAGAATAATTTGGAAGAGTTTTCAAATTTCCACCAGGTCCAATGTTTGTTTTGTTTGTTTCTTTTTTTTTGGCACCGGGGATTGAATTGCAGTCCTTGCGTTTGCCTAAGTTTGCCTAAGCAGGCTCTTTAGACCACTGAGCTATCTCACCGGCCCCAGGTTCAATGTTTTAAAAGAATTCTCTAGCCATATGTGTCCAGTTTTTGTTTCACTGTTGAGAATGTTTTACTTTGGAACTTTATGTGCTTGTCTCAGTGTCCTGAGATCGTGATCGATATTTGAATGTCCCGTGGGATTATTATTTTCTTTCTTTCTTTCTTTCTTTCTTTCTTTCTTTCTTTCTTTCTTTCTTTCTCTTTCTTTCTTTCTTTTTTTTTTTGGCAGAACCGGGGATTGAACTCAGATCCTTGCGTTTGCTGGTCAAGCACTTATCCTACTGAGCCATCTCCCCGGCCCCAAGGGGTTATTATTTTCCAGGGCGCAAGTATCAATGTTTTTGTTGCCCCAGCTGGCCTCACACCTCATGGTGGTCCTCCTGCCTCAGCCTCCGGAGTGCCGGGATTCCAGATGTGCAGTGCCTCAGCTTGCTTTCTGGCTCTGTTTTTTGAGCTAGAGTCTTACTATGTAACCCAGACCAGCCTTGAACTCACTGTGTAGCCCAGGCTTGCGGTACTCCTGCCTCAGCCTCTCAGAGTGCTGGGACTACAGGCGTGCCCTGCCACACACGACTGGTTAGAGTGTGCAATTGTGACAGCTCCACGTGTGTGACAGACTTGCAGTCCAGGCAAGTGTGCTTATTCTTCCTGGTTGTCTCTTGGTGTCATCTGAATAACTGCAAAATCGAGGTGCATTTGTTTAAAGAGAAGGTGCCCCGAGGCCCTGCTGGCCAGGTGTCAGGGTTGTCCTGGAGACCCAGGACTCTCCCACTGGTTGGCGCCTCCGTGTTTGTGATGATAAACCAGAAGGAGTCTTAGGGCCGGCGAGATAGCCACTGGCCAGCTCTGTGGACCAAGCACCTGTTTAGGCAAGCGCGGGGACCGGGGTTTGATCCCTGGCACCACACGCTGTGCCAGCCCCACCCCCAGGCACGCTGAGTTGGCCATCGAGTCTGGTCGCGGTGCCACAAGCTTATAATCCCAGCACTGGTGAGGCTGAAAACAGGAGGA
>NW_004524699.1:6367309-6369253 GCF_000260255.1 Octodon degus | reverse complement strand
AGGAGAAGAAGAAGAAGAAGAAGAAGAAGAAGAAGAAGAAGAAGAAGAAGAAGAAGAAGAAGAAGAAGAAGAAGAAGAAGAAGAAGACAAAAAAGAAGAAATCTTGCGGATGGACAGACAGACAAGAGTCCAAACGGAGGGAGCAGTTAATTAATATCTGACTCCTGCTGGGCATTTCTGGGGTGGGTGGAAGGGGCTGGCTTGGGTTTTCTTGTTTATTCGCTTTTCCGCTTTTCCCTCAGTGAATTACCACATTAGATGCTCCTCTTTATTGATAAATTTTGCATTTTAAACGTAGTGTTCGTGCTGGGTGTGGTGGCGCATACCTGTCATCACAGACCTTGGGAGGCTGAGGCAGGAGAATCACTGTGCGTTGAAGGCCAGTCTGGGATACACAGTCACACACACACACACACACACACACACACACACACACACACTCATCTCAAGACAAAAGGTGGAGTTTAGAGTCACAGTACCATGTCTGTCCTCGCAGCTATGCCAGGGGGTGTCACTACCACACTCCCATTTCCAGAAGGGGAAGCTGATGCTTGCAAATATTAACTCAGTGCCTCAGAGTCCCCGGAGGAGCTGGTGGACTTGCAGAGTCCTGGAGGGTGAGCAAGGTCGCACTGACCTAAACCTTTCCCTGGTGCAGTTTCTGGATGCCTCCTGCCTCCACCCCAGTGGGCACTTCTGGCCCCCAGGGCACTAGGGACCTGCAGGCCTCCCAGAGGAGGCGGCAGGTGGGGGGCCCAGCAGGAAGGACTGCAGGCACCCCGTCTCCCCCTCCTCTGTCACGTGCAGCCACCCCCAGCTTGCGTGCCAGAGGAAGAGGCCAAGGCAACCTCATGGCAGAGGCAGCATCTGAGCGACTCCTGGGCAGCCCCGGGGCCTTGTGGTCCCCTCCCTGCCCCCTCAGTGTCCCCATCAGAGCTGCCCGGGGCTGTCTGTTCCCAGATCGACCACTGCTGCTCAGCACACATGGCGGCACCGGGTCCACCCCGTGTCCTCCCAGCCTTCCTCCCTCGGTGGCCTCTCAGTTGGGAACACAGTGTCCAGGGCACTGACATGGGGAGAGGAGGCCCCTGCCCCTCCCTGTGGCCCTGGGACATGCGAGCTCCCTGCTTAGGGTCATGCCTCCGTTTCTTCCACCTAGAGGTAACAACAGCCAGTTTTCTGAGTGGTATCAGGACTGAGGTGACACAGGGCCCCAGCCCCAGGCCAGCTCCCCAGTGCCATCTCTTCCCCTTGACAGCCCTTCTTAACGTGTGAGCCTCCTTTAGCCCCACAGGCCACCTTGAAGGGCACCAGGCATCTTAAAGTCACATTGCAGATGGGGAAACTGAGGCCTCGGGAGGGCAGGAACTTGCTGAGGTCACAAGGCCCTGTTGGCTGAGCTCGCTGTTTGTTCCTGGGCCCGCGGCTGCCGCCTCCGTCTACCCCGTTGTCTGTGTTCAGGTCCGCTGCTCTGGGTTGGCTCCTGTGCTGAGCTCTCCGGGGCCCCCAAGAGGGCCTGGGTGCAGAGGGCTCAGATTTTCAGTGAGCTGCAAGGCGTGCGAACCCAGCACTAGACCTAAATGAGGAGCTCGGTTAGGTTGTCCTCCTGGCTCCCCTAGCATGTCACTGTCATCCTTGTGACACAAAACAGCTGCTTCACCTCCAGCGATCATGACATCATCCTAGGCTGGAAAATCAGGATAAAGACTAGAGAGGGGAAGGGCAAAGAACAAAATCACTCTGCCAGGTGTGCTCTTCTTTGGGAGTATGGTGGGGGTGCGGTGGGCTTGGGCCACAGGGCTCGGTGGCCACGACCTTGGTTTCTCCCAGGGACCTGTGCCCTTATCTGGATCGCAAGCCCTTCTGTGATCCCCAGAGCCCAGGATGTTGGAAGCCAGCTCCTGAGGCCGCGTGAGCCTTCCCTGGCCCATCCGCAGGCGGGGG
>NW_004524699.1:6364344-6367202 GCF_000260255.1 Octodon degus | reverse complement strand
GGGGGTGGGGGTGGAGAGGAGGGGAGGGCGCTTTCCACAGGAGAGAAAACAGGGTCTGGACTGCTGCCCCTGGCTTGAAAGTGTCAGACCTGAGACTTGAACTCAGGTCTGTTCAATTCCCAAGTGAACGACGGGAGGGCCTGGCGGGGAGGGGAGCGGCCTAGAATCCAGCATTCGGGGGCTGAGACCTGAGGGTCGCCACGAGCTTGAGGCCAGCCTGTGCGCGCAGCGAGTTCAAGGCCACCCTCAGCTGCATCGTGAGAGTACTTCTGGAAAACAAAAAGCCAGACCAAAGCATAAAGCCCTAAAGCGACCCTAGGGCCCTGTTGGTGGCAGGGCACGGGCGGGCGGGGTAGGGCGCCCCCGCGACCTCTGGGGCCGGCCTGGCGTCCCTGAGCTGCGCGCTGGCCGCCTCTCCGCTCCCCCCTCGGAGCCCGCGCTCGCCGGCGCCGCATCCGCTGCGTGGGAAAAGCTCGTTTTGTGGGTAAACTGCGGCGGTGACTCAGAGCCGGAGCCGCGGTGTCCGCCGCGCCGCTAATGAGCTCGTGTTTGCAAAGCGCCGGGCGGCGCGGCGTGGCTGCGAGGCCGAGGGTGCGCAACGACTGGGGGCGGGGTGGGGGAGGGGTGGGGACGGGCGGGGGAGGGCGGGGGAGGGCCGGGGGAGGGGCGGGCTCCCCCGAGACCCCGGCCGCGCCGTGAGGCCGCGTCTGTCCGGGCAGAGGCACCAGCTGCCCCCTTTTTTGTTCAGCGCCACAGATCTGTGCTCGGCCGGGGACGGGGTTTCTTGCTGCGGGGCGTCGGGGTGGGAGCGGTGGCACTTGGGTGGTCCTGGCCCTGCAGACCCTTGTCTTCCAGCCTGGGCCTGCCAGCCGAGTCACTGGAGCTGCTGGCAGCCATCATTTATTCATTCAACAAACGCATCTCCCGCCGCCAGGCACTGGCAGAAAGGATAAAGATGAGTCGCGCCTTCTGGGGATTGGTAGTCCAGAGGGGGAGATGGCACCGTGACAGAGGACGCTGATGTCAGCCCTCCTGCACTGTGAGTGTGCCAGGGTGGAGGGGAGAGACGCCCAGAGTCCCGGATGCCACACCAGAGCCATCCCACCCGGCCTGGGCACAGGAAGCAAGGAGGGGCGGGCGGCTGGGAGGAAAGGTGTGGGACCTACAGCCCCTGGTACCCAGGGGGGTGGGCCATACACACTCGCCATCCAGCACTCTGGAGGCTGAGGCAGGAGGATTTCTGTGAGTTAGAGGCCAGCCTGGGCTCCACAGCCGAGACCCTGTCTCAAAAACCAAACCGGGTCTTTGATGAATCGGTGGGTTAATTGAAGGAACCTTTGGTGAGTAGCCCTGTGTGCCATGCCCTGAGGCTACAAGTAAGGAAAGCAAAGCCCAGTCCCCCGCGGAGCTGGGACGGGCTTAGAAATGAGGAAGCAGCTCTGGAGAAAGTGACCACCAGGGCCTGGAAAGTGAACAGGGCTATGGGGCAGAGGTGGCGGGGACTCAGGCTGCATGAGACGGCAGGATGACAAGGAGCAGCTGCTAGCGGTGCAAAGGGCCTGAGGCGGGAAGGAGCACCGAAGTGTGGCTCACACAGATAGGGAATTTTGACTTAGTCAACAATAAGCCTGGGGCAGGCAATCAAGGTTAGGGAGGCCACCAGGCTCCCTGCTCTTTCTCTTTCATTGTCCTCAAGTGTGGAAACTTTGATTCCCATGTTGTCTCATGGTCACAAAGTAGCTGCAATGGCTCCATCCCTCATTTGCACATTCTAGGCAGAAAGGTGAGAAGGTGGCAGAAGAACAAAGAACACAGGGTGAGGTGGCCTTTCTCTTTCTTTCCTGCTTTGTTTCCTCTTCCTCCTCTTCTCCTTGTCCCTCTCTTTTTATTTTTTTGTTCTTGAGACAGGATCTCACTGTGTAGTCCAGACTGGCCTTGAACTTACATCGTCCTGCCTCAGCCTCCTGAGGCCTGGGCTTTCACGGGTGTGCCTCCATGCTTGGCACGGGCGGGCCTTTTCTTGCCAGACTCCACCTTCTCCCTCGGAAGGAAATTCCTTCCCTTGGGCGTTGTGTTCTCTGTCCTTGGATGGATGCGCTCACGGATGCCTCCAGCTACAGGCAAGGCGGGAGAGGCAAGCTTGGCACTTTGCTGGTCTCTGCAGTGGAGGCGAGGGAGGGACCAGGGCTTAGAACGCCATTTGTGGTTGCCAGTCCACACCTGGGTGACATTTTGAGATGGAGGGTCCTGTGGCTTTCGTCTTGGGCATAGAAGGACCCTGAGTGGCTTTTCAGGAGAGTTTCAGATTTGTGCTGAAACTCTGCAATTTATTGATTTGTGACACAAAGTCTCACTAAGTTCCCCAGGCTGGCCATAGAAATCCTCCTGCTTCAGCCTCCTCAGACACATGCCATCACATCCAGGCCCAGCTAAGTTCAGAGCTTTGGGAGTCCCAGGGCCCCTCTCCTGTGCGCTGCCAGCCTTGGCAGCCTATCCCCAGGTTGGCACCGGGTGGCCCATGGCTGGCTGCTCCTCTGTGTCTGTTGGGCCATGGCCTCTCCCATTTGCCCGGCCCCAGAGGGTGGCCCTTGATGCCCCCTGGCCAGTAGCTCCTCGGTTCCTTGTAGGAACCCTGGATCTCTGGCACCTTGGGGCCCGGTACCAGCCCCCAGGCTGACGGTGGGTTTTGTCCAGGTCTCCCAGGCATGCACATAACATTGGGAGGTGTCTGGGCATCTGGCCCTGTCTTGGGCCAACTTCCTCTGCACTGCTGTATGACCCCAGCAAGTGTCTTGTGTCTCTGGGCCAATCTCTCTCTCTCTCTCTCTCTCTCTCTCTCTCTCTCTCTCTCTCTCTCT
>NW_004524699.1:6343276-6364244 GCF_000260255.1 Octodon degus | reverse complement strand
ATCTCTCTCTCTCTCTCTCTCTCTCTCTCTCTCTCTCTCTCTCTCTCTCTCTTTCTCTCTCCTAGTACTGAGTGAGGATTGAGTTTAGGACCTTCCCAGGGTCTAAGTCTCCAAATTGCCCAGGCTGAGCTTGAACTTGGGATCTTCCTGCCTCAGCCTGCCAGAGTGCTGGAATGTCTGGTGTGCACCACCAAGCCATGCTTCTTCTCCCGTCTGGCGATGCTGGGGTGGCACCAGGGCCTCCCAGCTGCAAGGCAGGTGCTCTGCCCTGAGCGACACCCCAGCCTGCCCAGGGTCTCTGGGGGCAGTGAAGGGGCCCACCCTGTTTGCCAAACCACCCACCAAGGTCACCCTCCCGGTTGCCAAGAGTCCAGTCCCCCTCTACTCTGTCATGGCCATCTTTACCTCCCTGCCGCGTGGAGAGGTAACTGAGGGCCTGGGGTGCTTCTGCTAAGGGGGCTCCAGAGGAATCTGAGAGGGACCCGCTGGATCCCAGCTGCCAGGCTCATGGTGCAAGGAGCCCCTCCCTGACCCAGATGTGCTGGAGGCAGACAGGATTTGGGCCAGATGTTGGGGGCCTCCTACCTGGGGTGGGGTTCCTGCAGCCAGAGCCGGCTGTGGAGAAGTGGGTGGTGACGGTGTGGGTGGCTCTGTCACCCCTCTCTGGACCTCATGGAGGGGGCACAGGGGACGGGTTCTCCAGCCCCAGTCGCGCCAAGCGAGACCAACACCAACCCGCGCCTCCCGGGGTGACCCCACGTGCCGTGAGGACACCGCCTTTCTCGACTCAACCCCCAGTGACCCCTCCACTGAGGTGAGTTGGGTGGATAACAAGACGCCCCAGGAGGCTGCAGCCAGGCCCGCCATAGAAGCGGGAGGAAGTGGGACCTGTGACGCACCGCCTGACCTCCGAGGTCATCACGGGGCCAAGGGGACAGAGGTGCTGTGGGCTGTCCACCCGAGCTCTTACCCCCTCCACCGGCAGCTGCTGTCCAGGGCCTTGGATTGGGGGGATGCCTGGCCTACGCACCTAGGTCTGGGCTGTGTCTTTGGGCATCTACGGCAGCTGTGGGCAGGGACAAGTGGCCACATGTGCGACAGGTCCCCACCTCCGTTCCACGAGGCTTTCTCCTGAGCCCTGCCTGACCTCTGACTCCTGCAGCCCTGAGTTCTGCAGAAAGGGCTGGGCCTGGGCCTGGCCTGCGCATCCCACACCAGACGACAGGAGGACATGGATGTGGCTGCTCCTCCCAGCCAGCTCCCCTCCCCCCACACTATCCAGGTCCAGGGCTCCTGTTCTCCCCACGTGACCCAGAGCCAGTTGAGAGCTGCAGAGAGAGTGGGGGGCACTGACACCTAGATCCAGCCGGGCCTGAGGCCATCCGCCCCTGTTGGTTAGGACAGCTCGGGTGAGTTCCTGCCTCTGCAGCTTGTTCTGACCCACGTGGGAAGGTCCTTGGGCACAGGTCATTTGTCTGCCCAGGTATTAGCCCTTCGGCCACATCTGCTCCCAGCCCTGTTTCAGGTAGAAGGTGACAAAGTGACACAAGCTTGCTAGCAGACACTGAGAGCTGCAGCCTGGCAGCCATGGGCTGTGGCCCACAGCTGTGTTGGGGGTGTTGGGGAAATCTAGGAGGGCCTTCTGGAGGAGGTGTTGTCTGGCAGGGCTTTGAGGCAGGATTTTAATGGCTTGGGAAGCTGAGAGGGGCCCTTTCCCAGCAGATCAAGTCAAAAAGATAGAAAGAAAGACCAGGAACACTCGAGCCCCGCGGTGGGGGGTGGAGGCCTGGGATTTCACGGGTGGTTGGGGTCTGTGTCCTAGGACCCGCTGTGAGTCCTGGTGATAAGGAACCGCATGCACTGCGTGAGCACAGAGCCAGCAGCCATGGCTGTTTCCTCACTAAATCCCCTCCCTTTCATAGGTGGGAAAAGTGAGGCCCAGAGAGGCACCGTCCTCAAGGCTGAGAAGGCTCTCTGACTCTGCCCTGAGCACCTCACCGGCCTTGGGGTGCAGGAGGGGAGGGCAGAGGCCAGACAGCAGCCTGGCGGGGACTTCCGGGGCTCCGGAGGTTGCAGCCTGGGAGGGAGCCCCTATCTGCTGCAGCCCCTCCCGCCTGCTTGCTTCCAGGGAGGCCACGGAGCCTCTCTGTGGCCAGGGGTCCCTGGCTCCTAGGCCTGAGGCTAACGCCAGCCACGCCCACCTCTGTGCCCCCACACTGGCTCTCAGCCTTACCTTGCTGGCCAGCACCGAGGCCCTTCACCCTGCCGAGGCCAGCTACAGCCAGACCCCCGGGCCGGAGCCAGGCCACGGTGCAGCTGCCTCGCTCCCTGCGATGCTCCGCAGGCCCAGCTCCGTGAGCTCAGTTCTCTTCGTGTTTCTGTCTCACTGAGTTACCCAGGCTGGTCTTGAATGCAAAATCCTCTTGCCTCAGCCTCCAGAGTAGCATTCCCCAAACCAGAGGGCATGGTCTGCGAGCTGCCACCCAGCCACCTCAGGGCCTGTGGTCACTGTCACCCTCAAGCCTGAGTTTCCTACTTATTTAGAAGCCAGTGGCAGACATTACATTGCATCAGCTGGGAATACTTAAGTATGTAACTGTTAAAAATAAGGATCTTGGGGCTGGTGAGATGGCTCAGTGGTCTAAAGCACCTACTTGGAACAAGCTTAACAAAGCACAGGGACCGTGGTTCAATCCCCCAGCACCACATGCCAGCCAGCCCCGCCCCCTGGTGGGCTGAGTTGGACACACACACACACACACACACACACACACACACACAAATAAATAAAATTAAAAAAAAAATAAGGATCTTGCCGCTGCCCACACAGATACAATACCTAAAACCCAAACCAATACCATCACCTATATGCATAAATTATTTAACGCATAGTTACGTACGTTAAGCACACACAAGGGGTTGCCACGCCTGCAACGCCCTCTGTATACATTCTGTAGATAGACACATGCCTATAAATACCTGTGTGTGTAATACGTATAACAATCTCCATGTATTAAAATTCTATAATTTTTATACAATTGCAGCATATTATATAACTGCAGAGTGGGTGAGCTACAGAAGTAGCACGCTGGGAGGCTGAGGCAGGAGGATTGCAAGTTCAAACCCAGCAACTTAGCACTTTAGCGAGGCTCTATCTTGGAATTAATTGATTAATTAATTAATTCATTGAGTAAGGGTCTTGCTATGTAGTTCAGGCGGGCCTAGAACTTGCTTATGTAGCTCAGGTTGACCTCCAGCTCATAATGATCCTCCTGCCTCAGCCTCCCAGGTGCTGGGATTACAGGTGTGCCGCACCACAGCTGGTTTATGAGATATCATCTTTTTTTTTTTTTTTTTTTTTAGTACGAGGATTGAACTGAGGACCTCGTGCTTGCCAGCCAGGTGCTTATGCCACTGAGCCATCTCCCCAGCCTGAGATCTCATCTTAACATTAAAAAGTAAAGGAGGAAGGGCTGGCCCAATAGTTCAGCCAATTAAAGCATCCACTTAGGCAGACACAGCCGCTTGGGTCTGATCCTGGGCATTCCATGCTGGCCCAGCCCCCGGGGTGCACTGAGATGACAATTGAGATTGGGTGTGGTGACACGCACCTGTAATCCCAGTTCTCGGGAAGCTGAACACAGGCAGATCACTAGGAGACCCTGTGGACCCTTACTAAAAAAAAAAAAGTAAAGGAAGGGCTGGGGCATGGCTCAGTGTGAGGACCCTGGGCTCTCTGTGCAGCGTAGCAGGCAGGAACATCGGCCACGCATATGCACTGTGCCCCCCATGAGTGGATCCAAATCTAAACCATGCACGGAAGTCGGCAGATTCGTCCTGTGGCCTCTTCTTACGTGGCCTGCCTTGTGTGTCCTCTTGGATGTGTTTGTCCTGCGTGGAGCTCCTGTCTGCTTCGCAGATGTCCCCAGGCTAAGTCCCATGCGCCGCATCTGGGGATTCAGGTTTCATCTCCTAGAGCGGAGGTTAGGGTAGCCGAAGTCTCTGGGTTCTCACCCTCAGGGGCAGAGCTGGGATGGGCACTGCCTGGGCCTAGAGCCTTGGTGGGCTGAGGAGGGATCCGCGCCACCACTCCAGGGGCGGCTGCGTCCCTAGTGCCAGCCCCTGCCTTGTCAGCACTAGGGAACCTGGCTTCTCCAGGGCAGGTAGGGCCTGGGCTTGGTTCCCCTTTCCCTTATTTGAGACAACATCTTGCTACGTAGCCCGGGCTGGCCTCAAACTCCCACGGATCCTCCTACCTCAGCCTCCTGAGTTTGGTCCTTTTCTCTCTGTATCCGTGGAGGCTCCGGGTGACACGTGACTTGGCATCTGGCTCAGAAGGGCTTCACTGGGCAAGGCCAAACCTCGCCGCTGGTCCATTGCTGCAGCAGCTCCTGCAGCCCGGGAGGCAGAGGATAGACGTCCCTCTGGGAGGCCCGCTGTCCCCTGTGGATAATCCTAGTGCCCACAGGCTCGCACCAAGCACAGGCTTCTGCCGACGTTCTTCCAAGTGGTCCTTGTGCTATTTGTGGGACTGGGCAACTTAGCAGGACCCTGCCTCAAAACAAAATGTATAGGGCCGGCCAGATAACTCAGTGGATTAAAGTACCTGCTTGGGCAGCCTCAGGGACTGGGGTTCGATCCCCAGCATGCTGTGCTGGGCCCCACCCGCAGGACGTGCTGAGACGTTAATTGAGACTGGGTGTGGTGGCACACAAGCCTGTAATCCCAGCACTTGGGAGGCTGAAAACTGGAGGATCACTACAAGCCAGATCTGTGTAGTGAGACCCTGTACTAAATAAAATTAAAAAAAAGAAAAAAAATATATAGCAGGAAAGTAGTAACATTTCATCCATTAAATTGATTGTTTGCAGCAGTGACCTCAGCCCCTCGTGCTCCACCTCTTGAGTTTTCTTTGGGGCACACTGGGCTGCCTCTCTTTGATCTGAGGCAGGATGACTGTTGGGTGGGGCTGGAGGTTGTTAATAACCAGAATGCTGTTAATGGAAGCAGTCAGAGGTTGGCACTCTGGATCCTAAACCTACTGCTGTGTGGCCTGGGATAAGTGTATTTATCTCTCTGAGCCTAATGTCTTTCCCCATAATAAAAATGCTCCACCTGGGGCTTGATGAAGATTAAAGGCAGGGACCCAGTGGGTCCTCCTCTTCCGCATCAGAGTCCCTCCTCCAGCATTTGGCTGCAGCAGCCACCTTCCAGGTCCTCAGGAGTGTGCATGGAGCTCGGGTGCTGCGCCTGCTGCAGGTGCACGTCCAGTGCTCTGTGTGCCAGGGAAAGGTGCAGAAAAAGGGGTGTGGGTCAGAGAGGGGGCCAGCTGGGGGGAAGGGCTGCCCTGGGGTCGGGACCGAGGCTTCTCTTACGAGGCCGGGTCTGGACTTGGGATCTTCTGTGCCTGCTTCTCCCGATCTTCGTCTCCTCTCTGTCTCTCCATCTGTCTCCCCAGCATCGCACTATGCAGTTCAGCCTGGCCTGGACCTCACTGGGCAGGCGAGGGTGACCTTACACAGGCTCCATCCTGCTGCCTCGGCCTCCTGAGTGCCGGGCCTGCGGCGTCACGCCCAGATCTGATCTCGCTCCCACCTCAAGAGGGGGGGCAGTGCAGGCTCCAGGGGGCACACGAGCTGCAGAGTCCACGCCAAGAGAGGTGCACGAGGCGGGGCCAGAACCCAGGGTGGTGACAGGGAGCGGACACAGCTCTCCCGGGTGGCATGTGCCCATGCCCATGGTCAATCCAGCCAACCAAGGGGACCACCCCAGGACAGGGGACAGCACCTGGTTCTGCCCGGAGCAAGAGCGTGGAGCAGGCTGCAACTGTGCACCTGCTTTCCCAAGGGGTGGGGCTGTGGAGCCCCAGCCTGGGTATTGTGTGGTTGGGGCTGCCATGCTGTGGCCACCCAGTGGCCTCTGGGCAGCCTCCAGTGTCCAAGGTCAGCAGAAGGCAGGTAGCATCGTCACCAGGAGGAGCTTGGCAAGCAACCTGCGCAGCCTGGATTTGAGGCAGGCCCTGCTGCCCCCAGCCTGTGGCCTAGGGGTTGTGCTGCAATCCTGGGCCTCAGTTTCCCAGGGGAGGTCCCCACACCGGGCTGTCCCTGGGAGCTGGTGTGCACGGCGACAGCCCGCTCTCCGCTCCCCTCTGCTGCAGAGCTATTTAAAGTGGCGCTGGGTTGGCTCGCTCTTTTTTTAAAAACCATTCCCGTACTTGAGCTGAGTTCCACAAGGCCAGCTGTCACCACTAAAAATGTCTGTGGTGTGACAGCCACTGAGGAGGAGGTGGGAGGGGGCAGGAGGCCCCGGGGGGGACCACAGAGTGGCTGAAATTAAAAAAAAGGAAAACAGAAAGGAAAAACCCACAAAATAAAACCCCCCGACATTGTGAGGAGACAGCCGGTGGCAGAGGTGCTGGACTCCTCTCTGTCCCCACTCTGAGCACTGGGCCGGGCTAGGACCTCAGGGTGTCTCTCCTCCAGGGTCCTCCTTCCAATCACACGGGGGGAACTGAGGCAGCGACAGGCCTGGCCTCTGCGCAACGCTGCTGCCTCAGGGAAGGAAGGAAGTGGACGTTGGGTGAGGCCCTCCTGGCTCTGCATTGTCCCTGGGCCACCTTGGAGGTGCGTAAATGCTCAGATCAACTGAACAAGGGCTCTTGGATGAGCCTGTTTCATGAAAAGGGAAACTGAGACTCAGAAGGGTGGAGTCTCTGGCCTCTGGCAACATGTCCTAGGCATAGTTGACTCCTAGCTTGGGAGTCTCCAGCCTCAACCTCCTCATCTGAGAAGTGAGGTGATCACAGACGTGCTTCCTACAGATACTGGGGATCATGATGCCCGCCTGCCATCCCGGCACTCAGGAGGCTGAGGCAGGAGGATTGCTGTGAGTTCGAGGCTAGTCTGGGCTGCATAGTGAAACCCTGTCTCAAAACACTCCCACCCCCAGAAAGGAAGACAAGGGTGACAGCGACCAGACGTACAGCACAGAGGGCAGGGAGCAGATGTAGGACGAACCCGAAGGCCGGGAGCTGGGACATGACCCAGGGCTGCCAGGGCACAGTCAGAGGCTGGATTCTTTCCCCTGCTTTCTGAGGGCCACGGGGAACTGGGTCTGGGGAGCCCTTGTGCTGGAGGTAAGGGCCATTGCTCCTGCCCTGCCGCGGCCCCCAGCCAAGCAGGCTAAGGGGCTGAGGCTCCTTAGCCACTCATAGGAACCCGGGTGAACCTAGCCTGGGACTCTGTACTGCAGGATGGGCAGGCTTCTTGGAAAGAAAAGGAAACTGCGTGTTGTGGAAAATTCCCCTGGTGTGATTTTGTATCTTTAGAATAATCTCTCCCCTGCCTTAATTTGAGGTTTACTCAAAGAAGCCCAAGTAAGTCATCCACACTTTAGTAATAATTAGACAGCGGTCCGCCTCATACACGGTTTTTTTTTTTTAATTTTAACATTTATTGTGTGTGTGTGTGTGTGTGTGTGTGTGTGTGGCCAGCTCAGCCCACTAGGGGGCGGGGCTGGCTGGCATGGGGTGCTGGGGGATCAAACTGCGGTCCCTGTGCTTTGCCAAGCTTGTTCCAAGTAGGTGCTTTAGACCACTGAGCCATCTCACCAGCCCCTCATACACGGTTTTGCTTTCAAGTTTTCATTTATCTGTGGTCAAGTTTAGAAAATTTCATTTCTAAAATTTAATTTAATTTGTTGTTTGTATTTAGTCCAGGGTCTACAGGGTCTCACTACACAGCTCGGACTCATAGTGATCCTCCTGTTTTCAGCCTCCCCAGAGCTGGGATTACAGGCGGCCACCATGCCCAGTCTCAGTCGCCCTTCCAGCGCAGCCAGGAGGCGTGAACCTCAGTCCCTGCGCCTGCCTAAGCAGGCACTTTAGTCTGCTGAGCTATCAGCCCTAAATGTTATTTTATTTTAAAATTTATTCATTTGTTTATTTATTTGATACAGGGTCTTGATACGCAGATCAGACTCATAGTGATCCTTCTGTCTCAGCCTCCCCAGTGCTGGGAGAGATTACAGACATGCGCCACAACATCCGTTTTCCGGTTTGGGGGCTGGCATGGTGTGCCCGTGGTTTTGGGGCCAGCAGGGCATGTGGTACCAGGGATCGAACTCGGGTCCTTGAGCTTGCCAGGCAGGCACTTAGACCACTGAGTTATTTCCCCAGGCTTTTAGACAATTTCAGAAACTAGTAATTCTTTTTTTTTTTTTTTTTTTTTTAATTTAGGACAGGGTCTTCAGGGTCTCACTACATAGATCAGACTTGTAGTGATTCTCCTGTTTTCAGCCTCCCAAGAGCTGGGATTACAGATGTGTGCCACCACGCCCAATCTCAGTTGCAGTCCCAGCGTGCCCCGAGGCGGGGGTGGGGGTGAGGGGGTGTCTGGCCCGCGTGCCGGGGATGGATCCCGGCCGCTGTGCTCTGTCTAAGCAGATGCCTTTAGCTATCTGGCCGGCCCTAGAACCTGGTAATTCTTAAATATGAATTTGTGTGCTGTCCTGAGAGTGTGGCAAAGTCTCCCTCACGCCGCCCCATCTCACCCGGGACAGGACTCAGCTCTGTCCGCAGCGTCCCTGCTGTGTGCACTGCCTGCCCCTAAGTCACTCAGGAGTAACGCAAGAGGACAGATCCACGATCCGGGTCTCCCAGTGCCGTGGTCGAGCGACCCTTACGCTACTCAGTAATGGCCTGAGGCCCAAAAGCAGCGAGGCTGGCCCTTTGAACAGGCTGGAGAGGAACCCTGAAGGCCTTCCTTAAGGACAAAGACAGCGTGGATGGGGGTGAGGGTGGGGGTTAGGGGTGGTGGCGCAAGCACTCGGAGGCTGAGCCGGGAGGATTGCTGTGAGTTTCAGGTCAGCCTGGACTCCGCGTCGAGAGTCTGTCTCAAAAGCAAAGGAAAACAAGGGGAAAGTTCCTGTCCATGAAAAACACCGCAGGTAGGGCTCAGTGCTGTCAGCCTTTGGGGGTCCCTCCGGACCTAGGAAGGAAGAGGACCACTGGATGTCTTCCCCGCTCTCTGGCATCCCTTACCCCCTACCCCGAAGGAATGCATGCACCTGTCCCCAGGCCATAGACCTCCGATCCTTCATTCAATGTGCAAACGGTTAGGAGAGCCCACTCGCTGGACAGACTCAGGCTGCTGCCCTGTCCACAGCGCCCTGGGCAGCCCGCAGGGCAGTGGGCGGGGCCCTCTAGCCTCAGGCCTGGGTCTGCCCGGGGCCCTTGGCAGGGGCTCCCTGATTCAGGGTCAGGCTCCAAAGCAGGGAGTGAGATAGCACGGCCTTTGCTCTGCACGGTGACAGACACCCTAACACAAGCAGTGTGACATTCACTGTGGTCCACACCTCACACACAGGTGAGAGGGCTGTGTGTGAAATTTAGTCAGGTCTACTTGCTCGCAGAACCTGGATGAGACCAAAAGCTACAGAGAAAAGTCCCTCCCTTGGTTGGATGTGGGCCTGGGCCTGTAACCCCAGTGCTCCGGAGGCAGAGGCAGAAGGATCTCAAACTTGCCTCCAGTTTGGGCAATTTAGTGAGTTACTTCTCCAGATAAAAAATAAAAAGGGCTGGGGATGCAGCCGTGTGCAAAGGCGCTGGGTTCAATCCCCAATACTGGGAGAGACGTGGGGGAGGGAGGGAGGGAGGGAGAGAGAGCGACAGAGCGAGTGAGCACCCACTCCTGCCTTCTGTATGGATCCCAGAAATCACTGTTCTTAAAGAATCTGCTTCCTTATGCAGAAATAAACGAGAGGACGTTGCACTTATTAAAAGTCAGGGAAGGCAGGCCCTGACAGGACGGAGCCGGGCCAAGCAGAGCCTTGGAGAGAAGCGGGGAGGGAAGGGCAGCTTTGGCAGGGTGTGCACAGTGACCAGCGGGTCACCACCTGGGCCTGAGCTCCAGCTGTGGGGCTCACCTGCCTCTCCTGGTGGCTGTATAGGGTGGTGGGATGGCGCCAGGGTCTGCGCTACTCAGTTCAGGCTGGCCTTGAACTCGCTATATAGCCCATGCTCAAATTCGTGGTGATCCTCCTGTCTCAGCCTCCTGAGTGCTGGGATTACAGGCCATCACTTGCATGCTTGGTATCCTTTCCATGCTTTTTAAAAGGAAATCTATAATCTCCCCAAAGCTGGGAGAAGAAAGGGCTGGAGGGCGGCACCCTTCCTGGCCCCGCTGGGCTGGCCTGACGTCCTACACTGCAGCCCTGCAGGCAGTTCCTGGAGGGAGATCCATGTGACATGTTGTCAGCCAGCCAGAGTGCAGGGGTCCTCCTGGTGAGGATGGGCAGCGCCTGCATGGCTGGTGCCCCTGGGCAGTGCGTGGAGTTTAGGGCCTGATGCCCACCTGCAGGCGCAGGCATTTGTGCCCCTGCAGCCCTGTAGACTGTCACTGCGGTTTCACTTGTCTTTCTCTGCCGTGAGGAGCTCTGCTAGGTTCCTGGTGTGAGTCAGGCTCCCAGCTGTCCCCCGGGCCTTTGCACACGCTGCTGCTTCCTGTCCTCGAATGCTCTTCCCTGCTTGGTCAGCTTGCCGCCAGGGCCCCTCAGGTCTCAGCTTAACCGTCAGGGTGACTCCTGTGAGCATGTGCTATGTGACTGGCGGCTGGCCCTGCCCTGGTGGCCGATCTAGTCTGGCCAGAGAGAGGCAGTCTGCTTGGACGGGTGGCCCTGGTGTCTGATGGCCACTTGTCTCATCCTGAGTCCTGCTGAACCTGCCTGCACCCTTGATGGTGAGGTTGTAGTTGAGATTAGTCGGCTGGCTTGTTGCTTGCTTTTTTTCTTTCTCTCTCTTTCTTTTTTTTTTCTTCCTCCCTCCCTTCCTCCCTCTTTCTTTTTTTCTTTCTTTTCAAGACAGGGTCTCACTGTGTAGCCCAGGCTGGCCTCAGACCTACCGGGATCCTCCTGCCTCGGGCTCCCATGCCAGCTCCTTTGCCTCCTCCTAACCATTTCCTCCTGCAGAGCTGTTGAGTGGCTGAAGAACGCTCCCTGGTGCGAATGCCCGTGCTGCTGTTGGAAACAGCTGGCTAGGGCTCAGCAAGCTCAGGAGGCGGATCCTCCACTGGCTCTGGAGTCTGGTGTGGGGCCAGGGGTCAGGAGCGGGAGGCTGGCTCCTGGGGCTTCCTGGCTTTTGCAGGTGCAGCCTGAGTCATCCAAGGACTTTATACTTGCCAGGCAGGCCCTTATGCCACAGAGCTATGTCCCTGGCCCCAGTTGCTCAACTTCATCTATCCCATCCTCCCATCCATCCATCCATCCATCCATCCATCTTCCATCATCCATCCGTCCATTCACCTATTTATCTCCCTATATATCCACCATTCTATCCAACCTACCACTCACCAATCTACCATCAATCTGTCTGTCCATCTATCCATCTACTCACCTATTCATCTGCCTATCCATCCATCTACCAATCTATCACCCACCCGTCCATCCTCCCATGCATTCACCCACCCACTCAACCCATCCACCCATCCATTCATCCTTTCATCCACACATCCATTTCTTTTCCTTAACTGAGAGCTATTGAGCCCTCTCCTAGCTGGGTTCTGACTAAACCTGGTTCCTGCCCTTGGGCACTCAGCCTGGAGAGGGCAGTGTGAAAAGGCAGAGGTGTGAGGTGCCGATCTGGGGACCTGGGGACCTGGAGAGGGCAGCGAGCGCCCTTCCCTGGGCAGGGAGTGCAAGAGGAGGAAGAGTTGCCAAACAACTACCCACAGCTTTTGGAGATGGTCCAGCTTTCCGCATAATCAGCTTCCCATTGCCCCGTGGGTCTGAGTACAAATGCCACTTCCTTGGGCCCTGAGGCTGGGTTTCCTGATACCTGTGTTTTTGCATCCTGCACGATTGCTGGCATTTGTCACAGCTGAGGGGAAGTAGTGAGTGGTTCACCTGTTGCTGAGCTTCTTCTCGCCGGGTCTGGTTTCCCAGTTGGGACTCTCCTGAGCTCTGCATGGGCACAGGCTTCCTGAGGACACAGGGGCAGTGTGGGGTGAGGAGCTGTGTGGCCGCGTCCTGCTTGCCTGCCTTGGGGGATCAGGCTCAAGGTTCAGAGGGAGGTGATCCGGCACCCTGGGGAGGGGCGTCTGGGTGCACTGGAGCCTGGCACTATTTAGGAACTCTGTGCTGATGTGATGAAAACATTCTTGGATGAAATAGGAATTTAACTTACTTTCCTGAGATGGCTCACACATGTACACACACACACACACACACACACACACGCACGCACGCACGCACACACACATTTTGATTGTTTTGTTTTGGTGGTGCTGGGGTTGAACCCAGCATCTTGCACATGCTAAGCCATGCCCTACCATGCAGCTACATCCCCAGGCCCCAAAGGTGGCTCACAGAGGTGGTGCCTGCTGGGAACTCCTTACTGGGCAACCTTGTAACTCAGCAACACCTTCCACTGCAGGCATCACAAGACCCGACCCTCGGAGGCTTAAATCAGAAAGGCCAACTAGTTTACCTGAAAAAGAAGATCCAAGGCGTTGTTTACAGAGCTTTTTCAGCCATAAGGCCAGGGTGAGAGCCTCGGTTGGTCTCTCTGATTCTCTTGGTTCCGTCTTCATGGCCACAGATGCTCAGCTCCTTGTCTCAGAGCTCCAGGCTCCATGTCTTCACTGGACCACCTCCTCAAGCAGGGAGGGAGAGAATGTGTGCGTGAGACGCATGGGGTAAGGGAGGTGAGTGTTCTCTCCTCTGAGCTGCTCCTCCTTTTAGCAGGGAGAAAAGGATCTCCACAAAGCCTCAGTAGACTTTTTCTTAGACATCGTTGGCCAGAACACGATCAGGTGACCTAGCTGCAAGGGATGCTAGGCAAGTAAAAACATGGCTGCCTATGAAAGCCTCAGTGATGGCAGCAGGTGAGAGAGAGAGGGCTTGGAGATGTCTGGGGAGAGCTTATCCTCAGAGCCCCTTTTTCCACAGGAGACATAGTTCACCCTTTCAGCCAACCCCTTCACCTCTTCTGGGAAGCCAGCTTCCCTTGGTGCCGTTTACCCTTCCTGTGCCCCTTGCTTTCAGGTACCTGAGAAGTACATGATGTGATAGGGATCCCTTCCTTCCAGTATGTTTCTTTAAACACTGTGGGAGGCTGAAGTGTACATGTCCTACAGATTCATGCATTTATAAGAGGCCTTTGTTTCCAAAGGTGGAATGCTGTCCAGTCCCCTCGCCCATTAGTTATGGTCCCCAGTGGACTACGTCAAGTGTTTTGTGTTCTTTTTGATGTTGTCCTTTCACTCCACAGCTTCCTCTCCTGGACTGTGCTGAGGGCAGATGGATCTTCATGGTGAGTCTCAAGATGTCTGCCCTTGGTCACGTCACCTGAGGGACCATACTACTCCCATCATCCTTTTGGCTCAAAGTTCTTTCCCTTCCTTTTTCATTTCATTTTTATAAATTCAGAAGAAATGCAACAACATGTTTTGAAAGCCAGGTATGGTGGCACAAACCTGTAATCCCAGCACACAGGAAGCTGTGGCAGGAGGATGCCACAAGTTTGAGACCCTGTCTCCTATGTTTTGATAGTTCCCATTAATAATCACCATAGTCAGAGGTCCCCCATCACTGGGCAGTGGTGGGAGGGCCTGGTCTGGTGGGAAACCCTTTACTACCTCCACCTCTTGAGCCCTTGTTGTTTGAAACTCTGAGAAGTTGTCTCATGGTCAAGGTCACCAACTCTGGGAGCCACACTGTATAGTCTAAATGTGAAATGTCCCTCTCCAGGGCTTTGTCTTCAGTGCAGCAATGTTTAGAGGTGAGGATTAGAAAGGTGGGTAGGTCACACAGGTGCCAGCCTTCTTGATGGACTGATGGGTTCATAGTTGAGTGGCTCTTAGGAGACAGGGCCAGGTGGAGGGCACCGGTGTGAAGGGCACCCTAGGGTCCCCCTTGCTCCCTGGCTCTTGCCTGCTCTCTGCTTCCTGCTCACTGTGAGTCCAGGAGCTTTTGCTCCCATGATGTTCATAGACTGCGCCTTCTTCAACCATAACGTTGGTGAAACTTTTCTTCTTTAAACTGCATCAGGTATTTCTGTCCCAGCAAAGGAAATGTGACCAACACACACCCTGCGTGTCCCCATGGGAACTGTGTTCACTGGAGCCCTTGCCCTTCCTAGCCCCTTTGTGTCTATAGCCAGGGGCCTGAGAGTGACCCGTGTCCCTTCTGGACCACAGCACAGAGGGACAGCACCAGCCTCCCTGTGGCTGAGAAGGCCACCTGTTCCAGATGCAGAGCTGCAAAATGCTGGAGCCCCTGGCTGGGTCCCTGGGCAGCCTGTGGAACTTGGCAGTGGTCACGTGGCCTTAAGGAGGGACTATATTTTGTCACATTGATGCTTTAGGTCTGGGGTTGTTTCTGCAGCTGCACCAGCCTGGCCCGGTGAGCACAGCCCTCTCTTACCAGCCAAAGCATCCACAGCTGTGAGGGAGAAGATGCTGGGCACTGTCACCTGCCCTGTGGAGCCCCCCTCCCTCAAGGTACTCATAGTCACTTGCTGTGACAGCCTGAGCAGAGCCCTGTTGCACAGGAGGTTCTGTGGCACTGATCCAGCCTCTGGCCCACGTCTGGCTCTGGGTAAGCCTGGCTCTGGGCTGGCACGGGCAGCCCCCTGATCTGCCGGGCCTTTCCCGAACTGGCAAGCAGTGCAGAACCTGAGCCCAGCTGGGGCCCTCCAGTGGGCACCCTCTGGAGCCAGGTGCTGCCACAAAGCCCAGCTGCTGCTGGGAGGAGGGAGGGATTTCTGTGCCCACTGCCTGGGTGCCAGCTCAGAGACCTGGCTGGCAGGGATGCAGAGTGCGGCCCTCCTAGACCCCTCTAGCGCCTCTCACTCCAGGGTTCTGCTCAGTGCTGTACGCCAGCATCCCCTCCACTGTGTGGGCTGCTTCCCATTGGCCTGGCCAGCCTGGCTCTTACCTCCCAAGGCCTGTGTTTCCCTGCCCCCGAGGGGCTCCAGGGTCACCCTCCTTTCTCCTTTGCATTCTGCCTCCTTGACATGATCGTGTCACCTGGCTGTGCACACCCTGGTGCCACTCCTGAGGTGAGCGCTAGAGGGGCACAAGCTGGTGACTGCACGGCATCCACTCTGCCTGGGAAGCTGCACCTGCTCCACTCTGCGGCGTCACGTGCTGGCTTGCTGTGTGCGAGCTCAGGGGTCACCGCACAGGCTGCTGAAGTCACTGTTATTTGCATAAGCACTGGGCTCAGTTCCCATGCTCAGATAGGAAAACTGAGGTCCAGGGGTAGGGATCATGAGGACAGTGCCATCAGCATTTCTACTTTGTTTGTTTTGAGACAAGATCTCACTATGCATTCCAGGCTGGCTTTGAACTCACTGTTTGTAGCCCAGGATGATTTCCAACTCACAGAGCACCATCCTCCTTGGCCCCCTGAGTGCTGAGATTCCAGGCGTGCCCTGCCATGCCTGGCTGCGACTGGCACTTCTTGGACGTGTGGTATTCTGAACACTGTGAAGTTCCTTCTCACACCCTTTCAGGCATCCCTTTGCCACCTACAGGACACACGAGGGCCAGTGAGAAGCACCTTGCTGTCCCCCGTGGCGTGGCATCCTGTGGGCAGGAGCACTGGGTGCTCAGCACCCTCACAGCGGTGGTTCCCAGGAACAGGGAGTGGCCTCTGCTCAGGGCCCAGGCAGAAGCAGGGCCATCGGGGTTGTGTCCATTGTGGAGCCTTTTTGGGTCTGTGCTGTCACAAATGGGGCTCATGTCCCCCACTGTCTGGGCTCTGGAGCCCTGAGGCAGGGCACAGATGTCCCAAGCTAGACGGGAAACTGCCAGGTGCCAGCTGGTCCTGCTGGGGTTGGGGTGCCCCAGAGGCTGACTTCTGTCCACGGCTTCTGTACCTTTCCTCCATCTGCCTGGTAGGCCTAGGAAGCTTTCGGGTTCACCTCCCAGATTACAGATGTCCCTGAGGACCAGGCTCAGGGTGGGGCCCCTCCCAGCTCCCCCAACCCCTGTGGCTGGGCAGCCACGGCCTGGGCCTGGCTGGAGCCGGCTCACTGCAGCACCAGCCTCTCTCCCTGCCCAGGCAGCATGACATGCAGAACAGGCACGCGGCGGCGGCCCGATTGTCATTAATCGGCTCTAAAGGGTTTCTATTTTCTCCCTGCACACTGATTGATCCAGGCGAGGTAAACAGCACCGCCAAAAATGGAGGGAGGGGGTGCTGCTGAGGGAGCCAGGATAACTAATGTCACTTGACATTTACTCAGCGAGCAGAAAGCAGGAGGTGAGTCACCGGCCGGGCCTCAGCCCACAGATTTGCAGAAGGGAGCAGCCGCAAGCAGGCAGGCAGGCAGGCAGGCAGGCGGGCGGGCGGGCGAGAGAGTGGGAGGCCTCTGAAAAGCTCCAGTCTCCCAGTTTCACAGGTTTCAGGGGCCCCTGGGGTTTGCCACTCCCCAGAGCACAGGGTCTCTGGGTCCATCGATGCTTTGGTAGAGCTGGGAGCCCTGAGCCCTGTCGGGTGGGGAGCAGAGAGCAAGTGAGGGGGCAGACAAGACCTGCCTAGCGGCCTCTGCTTCCCAAGTTGGTGATGCTTGTATTGAGGTTTTCAGGGCGTTGGCTTGGGAATCTCAGACCGAGGGGCAGGTGACAGGTGAGCAGCCCTGCTGTCTACACCAGTGGACAGAAGCAACCCCAGGGCACCCTGTCACCACCTACTGCAGCCTCCTACTGTAGCAGGCAGGTCCTCCCTAGATTCAGTCAACAAGCGAATTGAACATTTGTGTTATCAGGAGGCTGGGTCTGGTCGGGAGAGGCAGGTCTGGGGTCTGGCCTAGACACACTGGGGGCGTGGCCTGGGCCTGGGGCGTGGCCAGGAGGCTCCTCCCTTCTCTTTCTGCCTCCTGTCTGCCATGCTGTGAGCAATTCTCCCGCCTGTCTGCTGTGCCACCCTGCTGTGGAGCCAGCCGCCTACAGATTGGAACCGCTATAAATCATGAGCCCAAATGCACCTCTCCTCCTCCCAGCTGCAGGTGTCAGGTTCGTGTCTAGGATGGCCACCTTATTGGTCTTTCTCTTCTGGTCCTGACCCAGAGGAAGAGCCTTTCCGTCCTGAGGACGTCTGTGCCCTGGGCTCTCTCCACCTTGCCTGCCTCTGCTTGTCCTAGTCTGTGCTCCTGCTGGGTTCCATCATGTAGCAGTGCTTCCGGCGTGCAGATTCTGGAACAAGAACCTGGTGTCCTTCCTCCCCTCTGTCCCCAGACACAGCCAGACACCATGTCTGGCCGACTCAGTCTCCTGCGCCCTCGAATCTGGGCACCGCTTTCCTGCGCTGCTCCAGACTACAGCCTTCTCCGGCCTGGCTGGTTCTGCTTCTGTCCACCACGTCCCCTCTCATGGGGTGTCAGGCCCAAAGCCCAAACCCCCCACTATAGTACTTTCCGTGGCTCCAGGTTTCCATGGGTTGCTGGGGAAGTCAGCTGTCAGTCTAACCAGCTCCCCTTAAAAGTCATTTGCTCCACCCCCACCCCCAGGTTTTAGGAATATATTTTCTTTTTTGTTTCTTTTCTTTTCTGTATTTGGCACAGGGCCTTACTACGCAGCTCGGACTGGTAGTGATCATGCCCCGGGGGCGGGGCCAGTGCAGCAAGTGGTCCTGGAGATCGAAACCGGGTCCCTGAATTTACCTAAGCAGGCGCTTAGTCCGCTGAGCTATCTCGCTGGCCCAATATTTTTTTTCCTTACATTAGGTTTTCTACAGCTTTACTGTGATGGATTGAGATGTATGAGGTACGTGATGTTTTTTTTTTTTTCAGGTACTGAAAATTGAACCCAGGGCCTTTACACTGAGCTACACTGCAGCTATTTATTTGTTTATTTATTTATTTATTTATTGGCGGAACCAGGGATTGAACTCAGGTGCTTGCACTTGCCAGGGAAGCGCTTTATTCCATTGAGCCATCTCCCTGGCTATTTATTTATTTTTATTATTATTAATTTTATTGAGAAACAAAAGCAATGGGACATTTTCAAAACCGATTAGTAGGACAGTTTAAATAATTAATGCATTGCATATTGTTGTCTTCATCATTTATTTACTTATGTATTTATTAGATTTTGAGACACAGTCTTGCCAATTTGCCCTGGCTGGATCCAGGCTTGCACTCCTCCTGCCTCAGCTTCTCAGAGTGTCAAGACTGCAGGCGCCCACCACTCTGCCCAGCTGAGGTGTGGATTTTTTTAAAAAAAGTTCTCTTCCTTTGGACTCTAGGTTCTTCCCTTCCCTCCTGTCCCTTCCTTCCCTTTCTCCTTCTGTCCCCTCCCCTCCCCTACTCTCTCCTCTCCTCCCCTCCCTGCCCTTCGGTCAGAGTGGCTTAGGTCTCTAACTCAGTTCTCTCCACCTTAAGCTTCAGAGTAGCTGGGATTCCAGGCATGGAGCACCTCGCTTGGCTCTTTGGTTGTCTAGTGTCTTCTGTCCGTTCCAGAGACTTCTCAGCTGTCATCTCTTAAACATTGCCTCTGCCTGCTTGCTCTTGGAGGGCCAACTGAACCCTTCTCTTTCACCCTATTTTATCATTTTTGTGTTTCCGTGCAGTACATTCGGCATATTTTCCTTTCATCTGTCTTCCTTTAGCCTAGTTCTTTCTTTGGTTGCGTTTAATTCCATCTCAAATCCATCTGAATATATTTTTCAATTTTTTGTATTTTAGGGAGGGGTCTACAGGGAGTTCAGGGTCTCACTGCTAGATCAGACTCATAGTGACCCATCAGTTTACAGCCTCCCAGGAGCTGGGTTACAGGCGCGCGCCGCCACGCCCAGTCTCAATCCCGTGCCCCAGGTTGGGCTGCCAGGGCAGGACAGGGGATCCAACCCCCAGCCCCTGCGCCTGCTTGCAGGTGCTTTAATCTGCTGAGCTATTTGGCCAACCTTTTGAATATTTTTTTAAAATCCCCTATTATTTTGAAAATATAATGGACAAAGGGCATACAGCATAATGCACATAGAAAGTGAATCTCAAATATGCAATTTAATGAATAATCAGAAACTAAAAATGTATGAGGGATCATCGCTCACAGATCAAGAAATAAAACTGCCAGCTTTTACATTTCAGTTGTCATCACAGTCTCTTCTAGAGCTTCTGTTTGGTTCTTGTATGAATTTCTTGTAATCCTTTGTCACTTCATGGTCACTTGTGATATTTTAAGCTTCTCTCTCTCTCTCTCTCTCTCTCTCTCTCTCTCTCTCTCTCTCTTTCATTCCTTCTTTCTTTTTTGCAAGAAAAGAATGGTTGCCTTTCAGTCTGTGTCTGCTAATTCCAATGCCCGAAATTTCTGGGAGTTTGTTTTTGTGCAGTTTGGTCGTTGCTGCTGTTAACCCACGGCACCTTAGTTTCTTGTGTGTCCTGTGTTCTCCGTGTGGGGGCCTTAGTGTTTGCAAAATTGGGCCCGGGGTAATTTAAGGCGCTTGACAGAGCTTGTGTTTTAGTTACTTTTTACTCCTTGCTGGGACAAATACCCCACACTCAAAATGAAGGAAGGAAAGGTTTATTGTTTAGCTCACGGTTACTGGAGGGTTCAGTCCGTATTCCGCTGGTTCCAAGGCAAGCAAACAACAGCAGTTCATGCGGCAGAAAACAATGAAGAGCAGAGCAGGAGCAGCAGCTGCAGCGGTCCATCAAGCCTCTCTCTTCCTTCTACGCTGACTGCGAAGACCGGCGCTCCACAGTGAAGATCGGAGCTCCTCCAAAGTAGCGCGGCCGCCAAGATCAAGCTCCTCCAAAGACAGACTTCTCCCCGGAAGCGGGGCAGCGTGGCAGGAAACCAGGCAGGGCGGCTTCCTGCCTTTCTCAATTCCTGGGCCCTGCCCACCTGCAGGGCGAGGCCGGGAAGCTGAGAACTGCGGGAGCGGATTCAGCCAAGTTGACACAATGTATCAACTAACACAGCCGGCCTGCCTGCCTGCCTGCCTGCCTGCCTGCCTGCCTCCTTCCCTCCCTCCCTCCCTCCCTTCCTTCTTTCTTTCCTTCCTTCCAAGACTGGGTTTCACTATGTATTTGTGGGGATCCTCCTGCTTCAGCCTCCCAAGTGCTGGGATTACAGATATGCACCACCTTTCTCTGGAGAGGATTCTGACCTGCACTTGGCTTTTCGGTCTGTCTGGCCCTGTATTAACCCAGGCCTAAGGTTCCTTTGAAAATGCAACCCAATGTGGGTGTTCGGCCAGGCTTATCCACTTCCAGAGTCCTCCTGAGGGTATTGTGCATGGGGCTCCGGCTGACTGTGTGCCCTGGACCTTTGTTTCTCTTTCAGGGCTCTGGGCAGAAGTGGCTTTCGTGTGCAGACTCTCTCCAAGTCCCTGCCTTCCTGCCACATTTGCTTTGAATGCTCCTTAGGCTCTCATGTGAAGATCGGCATGCTTTGACAATATTTCTCTCAGTTAGACAAAGATGGTGGACTTTTCAAGCTCTCTTCACTCAGAGCATAGTCCACCATTACCAGAAGTCTGAGTTCTCTTTCTAAACAGGAAGTCTGGCCCAGAAGTCTTCCTCCATTTGGAAGCTTGGGAGCCTTCAGGATGAACTCCACTCTCCCTTGTCACCCCAGGGCCTGCAGCTCTGAGCACCCCCCCCCCTTGCTGTCCCAGCCACACTGAGCTGGGCTGCACTCTGTGCCCTCTTCCCTCTGAGATGAATTTCCTCACTGCTTAGCCTAGCTAAATTCTGGGCTGTCCTCACACATTACACAGCACTTCCTCTAGGAGACTTTCCCTGGCTGCCTCACACTGACCTCTTGCTAAGCCAGGCAGTTCCTCTGGGTTCCCATGGTCCCCTGGATATCCCCTCACAGCACTGGTGACCTGCTTTAAATAGACTGTGGGTTTGGTGCATATTTATGGAAAGGGTGGATATATAGATGGATGGATGATTTGGGGGGTGGACAGATGGGTGGGTGGATGAGTGGATGGATGAATGGATGGATGGGTGGGTGGGTGG
>NW_004524699.1:6341162-6342776 GCF_000260255.1 Octodon degus | reverse complement strand
GGGTGCATGGATAGGTGGGTAGATAGATGGGTGGATGGATGGATAGATAGATGGATGGGTGGATGGGTGGATGACTTCTCACTCCTACCTTGATATTGTCAGTCATTCTGTCTCTTGGGCCCCATGGTTCAACTGGCAGCAGGGAACAGGAGGTCTGTTCTTACCTTCTCCCCTCCAACCCCCAGCCTTATCTTTTGCTCCTTCTAGCGGCTTCCCTGAGGCTCATGCTGCCTTCCTGTGTTCCACATTGAGAGCTGGGGTTAGAAGGCTCTGGAAATTTAGTAGAGGGGAGAGTTTATCTACCAGCCACAGAAAGCGCACCTTCACATGACACCGCCCCAGGCTGGGGGCCCAGCTCTGAGGCCACTGTCCTTTCTAACACCTGTCCCCCCCCCCCCCCCCGAAGGATATGTTGGATGGAGTCCTTAGCCTTCCTGCCTGCCTGATTCCCACCTGTCTTGGGGATCCGGTCAGCCTCATGACAGAGGGACAATGGGGTGTAGATACTGAAGACTCCAGGCACGAGGCACAGAGAAGTCCTATGCCAACTGCGTGGTTCCTGGAGCAAGTGGGTCCTGCAGCCCATCCTTGTCATCCAACACACGCTTGCCGCCCCCTTGTCACTAGGGCCGCTGGTGTCCAGAACAACACCCAGCTGTGATGGAGCTCAGGAGACTATGGAAACTTCCCGTTCATTAAATCCAGGTGGGGACTTTTCGTTCCTGACCTGAGGGCCGCCCACCTTTCCAAAGTCAGCTGATGATGTCATGCCAGGCAACTCTTCCCCAAATATGGCCGTCTGTATGTGACCCTTAGCATCACCTGGCACACAGCAAGTGCCCAGTGGTGTGTGCTGCTGGCATTATTGGGGATTTATGTCCCAAACCTACCTCAGATCCCCTTCATCAGGAGCAGAACAACATGTGACCCTGCTGGACACTGGAAGGCCAAGAAGCTGGCTAGCAGAGCCCGGAGTGCTAGAGCCGTGTGTTCTCCTGGGGTTTGCAGGAACAGTGCCGAGTCCTGTGCATCATAAAGCTCCTGGTCTTCTCCGCACTCTCCCCCCTGCTATAATGGAGGTCGGTGGTGGCCAGATGGGTGACCCCTTACAATGAGACTGGGGACCAGAGAGGGACAGCGACTGCCCAGGCTCACACAGCTAGTTGGGAGCCTGGGAGCCTCTTCTTCCCCGCTTGGGGCCATCTGTCCCTGCCCCTTTTTTCTCACCCCCTACATCCTGATGGCAGCCCGTTAGTTCTGCCCACATTACGGGCCACCACCAGGCTATGTTCCCACCACCCCTTGTGGCCTAGCCTGCGTCTCGCCTGGGGTCCCAGGTGTTTCATCTGTCCCTGCCTGCTTGTGCTCGCTTTGGCGGCGCAAATAGTAAAATTGGTCCTGCCTGCCCTCCTCACGGGCCCCCACCCCGCTTCACACTCTGGCCACTGAAGGCTTCCTGCCAGCAGATCCGCAACCCAAAATGCCTTTCTACACATACCAAGAGGCTGGTTTGTTCCCAATATTCAGTTCCCACCCGAGACACTGCCCTGTTCTTGTTGTTTCTTTTCTTTCTTTCTTTCTTTCTTTCTTTCTTTCTTTCTTTCTTTCTTTCTT
>NW_004524699.1:6334511-6340967 GCF_000260255.1 Octodon degus | reverse complement strand
TCTCTCTCTCTCTCTCTCTCTCTCTCACTTAGTACAGGGTCTATGGGGTCTCACTACACAGATCAGACTCATAGTGATCCTCTTGTTTTCAGCCTCCCAAGTGCTGGGATTACAGGTGTGCACCACCACACCCAGTCTCAGTTGCCTCTCAGTATTCCCTAGGGGTGGGTCTGGTACAGCATTCTCCTGCCTCAGCCTCCTGACACCACACCTGCCTTCGAGATCAATCAAATTTAAGGGGATCCCTCTCCTATGTTTTACACTTTCCCTGTATTTCACCCACAATGCCGGCAGCTATTTGTAGCATCCTTTCTTCTTGTCTGTCTTTTCTTTGTTCAGGGTCTGCCTCTCCATTAGGGAGCATCCTCCAAGGAAGTAGGGACCAGGGATCTTTGTCATCCTTGTGCACCTGTTTTTTTGCACAAGTACTTAGTGTCTGTTCATGGATAAAGCTGTGTTCCTCTGGGGCTTGGTGACACCCACCTGCCATTCTAGCACTCTGAGAGGCTGAGGCAGGAGTATCACGGGTTTGAAGCCAACCTAGGCAACTTAATGAGACCTAAATCAAAGTGAAAAGGGGTGGTGCTGGGGATGCAGCTCAGGGTGAAGGCCTTGGTTGGGCTCAGTCCTCAGGACGGCAAAGGAAAACCAGAAACATTCATGTCAGAGCGAGGGGTGCTGCTTGGTGGTAGAGTGCTCGCTAGCAGGTGCAAGGCCCTAGATTCCATCGCCAGCCCCAAAAGGAGTCGAGACAAGAAAGAGGAAGAAAGAACAGAGAATGGGTCCCTGATTTAATGGCTGCCCACATACAGGCTCGCAGGGGCCCCGGGGGTGGTGCCTGAAGCTGCTCAGCTCCTGACACAAAGTAGGGGCACCAGGGTCCCAAATCCCTGCCCAGCCTGGTGCAGACCAGCGACAAATTTGCTAAATGCTTGGATGACAAATATCCAGGACAGACAGATAGGGTTGGCTCACAACTGTCCACAGCCGTACTTATTGTCTCGGATCCTCCACACTGATTTCAGAGATGGAGGACCTTGTGGAGTAGAGAACAAGCAGATGACCCGCAAGTCAGTAGGTGACAGCAGGGGCCATGCAGGGCCTGGCAGGCTCCCAGCTCCCTGGACGTGGGGCAGAGTCTCACACTGCAGAATGAAGACACACTGGGCTGTCCCCTGGCGTCCACACCTTGCAGCACTTTACCCTGAAGTCACCAAACGGTAACGTCTGTCTCTGGGCTCCAAAACCTGGTGGCAGGATGGGGGGCGGGGAGCCCAGAGCAGTTCCTCTAGAAGCTCCTTGTGTGGGCCACAGCTTAGTGTGAGGCTTAGGGGTACCCAGATGTCCTAAGCCCCCAAGGCTTTTGGAAGCAAGGTCCCTGGGGCTGCTTGGGGCTTGTGCTGCAGACTCTGAAGCTCTGGTGGTGCCACCAAGAGCCTGGCCTCTGTGCGCCTGTCCTGGCCCCTGTGCTCCAGCTCCTGTGTCCCAAGGTGACTTGGAGTTTCCAGCTGGTCCAGGGTCTGGAGAGGAGGGGTAGCCCAGTGCATAGTAGCAGTGACTCAGGTTCAAATCCTGCTCCGCCTCAGTAGATGTCAAATGAGTGCCGCAAGGTTGAAGGGGACAAGATCAGCACATGAAAACACTGGATTTCTACCCATTATCAAGGGGCGCTCTGAAGATGAACAGCTGAAAAGAATCTCAAAATTGCGTTAGTATCACATAACTGGGAATAAATTCAACCAGAAGCGTGTGAGATTTACACACTGACAAGTTCCTCACCTTCTGAGTCTCTCTGTTTTCTCCTCTGGAAAATGGGGATAAAGTTGATTTCGCTGAAGTTGTGGAGGGTCTGTGAGGGCATGACTCCAGAGTAGCCAACGTCGTTCTTGCTGATGGAGACCCACTGGGTTTGGGGGTCCTCCCGAGTGGACAAGCACAGTGAGTCCCACGTGGCAAAGTTGCCACAAGCGTGGGCACCCATAGCAAGCAAGGGCTAAAGTTGCAGAAAGCGTTTCTCTGCTGGGGCTGTCACTGTCATGCCAGGAATGCAGATGGTGACAAGAGGAAGACCAGCATGATGCTGGGCTTGGTGGTGCATGCCTGTAAACACAGTCCTCAGGGAGGCTGAGGCAGGAGAATCCCAAGGTCAAGCCCCACCCAGGCAACTTAGCAAGACCCAGCCTCAAACCAAAGAATAAAAAGGATTGAGGATATGGTTCGTTGGTAAGGCCCTGACTTTAATCCCGAGGGTGTTTGAAAAAAAGATTCAGACGTGTGAGACAAAACTTGGTTCCTAGGCTCCAGGACAGCGTGGACAAGCTCTGTGCATGCGTGTTTCCTTTCCTTGCTTCCGCACAGACTTGTTTCTGTGTCAGCTTTTCATCCCTGTGACCAGATGCCCGACATATACAAGTTCAAGGAGGAATGGCTTATTTTCCCCTTGAACTCAGATCTTATAGGTATGGTGGTCCAGTCCATGGTAAGCTTGCTCCAGGGCAGGAGCGTCGTGGAGGGAGGTCATGGTGCAGGGGAATGACTCACTTCAAGGTAGAGAGAGATGGGGGAAGAGGCCAGAAAAGGAGAGAGGAGAGGCGCCAGAGACCAGAACACGACTTCCCCAGGGTCTGCTTCCTCCAACAAGGCCTCTTCACCTATATCACATTGAACTCTGAGCCCAATGATGGGTGAATCCACCCTGGAGTAGAGCACTCTTAGGGTCCAGTCACTTCTGAAAGCCCCACTTCTGAACATGTGTGTCTCTTGGGGGACATTCTAGATCTTTATGATGTAGTTCAGGCTGGCCTTGAACTCACTATGTGGCCCAGGCTGGTCTCAAAATCATGGCGATCCTCCTATCTCAGCCTCCTGTGTGTGGGGATCACAGATGTAGAGTGGTGGGAACATTCTGAAATTGGATGGTGGTGCTGCTTGCTTGGCTCTGTGAGTATATAAAGATTCACTCAGTGGTATTCTTTTTTTTTTTTTTTTTTCAGAACCGGAGATTGAACTCAGGCCCTTGTGCTTGCCAAGGAAGCACTTATTCCACTGAGCCATCTCCCCGGCCCCTCAGTGGTATTATTTAAAAGGATTTTATGGTGTATAAATTATATCTCCATGAAACAGCTATTCATAAAGGAAAGGGGCTCAGCTTGGACCCATGGGAAATGTAGGGACAGAGAGACAAGCTAAATGACACCATGAAGATGCAGATAGAAAACATTGGCTGTGGGTAGGCCCCAGGACAATGGACTCAGTCTCCTCTATGTCAATGGCATGAAAATAAATTTTTAAAGTCCCAGGACCATCTGGGTGTGGTGACACATGCCTGTAATCCTAGCACTTGGTGGGAAGCTGGAGGGTCCATGAGAGTTTGAAGTTAGCCTGGGCTACATAGTGAGCTCAAGGCCAGCGTGGGTGGTGGGCATTAGGGAGGTAGGTGATGCCCCATGGCTGGAGGCCTTGCTCCCCTCTTCCAGTTCTCTGTGGGTGCACTGGCTGCTCCCAGCAGTCGACACCTCTGTGTGTGTGTGTGTGTGTGTGTGCACATCTACACATGTACAAGCATGTGTGAAAGAGAGCAAGCACTGGGGCAGAGTCTACCTCCCTGAGGCCACCATCTTCGCTGTCCTCTGGTCACAGAGTCCCTCAGTCTATGCAAGCTCCCAAATCTCCCCCAATACCTCCTGCCCCCCACTCCGGATGCCTAGGAGCTGGGCCTGGCAGCCTTGGCATGGGGGACAATGGCGTCTTTGCGGGCCAGGCCAGGCTCTGTGCGTCAGCCGTGGGCTGTGGCTGAGGCCACCACAGAAGGCTGCTTGTGGCTGGACCGGGAGGCAGCCAGAAATAGGTCCTGCCAGGGCCCGCTCCTAAGGGCCCCGCCCTGGCCTCTGCCCCAGGCCACTGTCTGTGGAGCTGAGTGAGGAGACCTCCATCAGGACAGTGCATCTATTTTGGGGTTTGGGGGAGGCAGAGGAGAAGGCTGGGGTCTTTAGCACCCATCCTGGCCCTTGCTGCAGCGCTTATGCGTTCCTTGGGCTACATCTGGGCTCTGTATGCCCTGTTGACTGTGGGGACAGTCGGTCCCTCCTCGGCCCTTATGCTAGGCAGCCTCCTAACTCCATGATCTGAGGGTTCCCTAGCCTCAGGTCGGGATTCCATCTTTGTGTCCCAGGGCCCTGGGACACAGCGCTTGGCTGGCAGGAGGTCCTTACGTGTCCCCAGGATTCTGTGGCTCCTCCCTTGGGCCGGCATTAGAGCTACATTCCCGGATTCCTGGGTTCGGATCCCGGGCGCTTGGGGAAGCAGGGCCAGAAGCCCTCAGAGCTGTGTGTGCTGCACGCTGGGGCCCAGGCCTCCCCTCTCACCCCAGGGACGTCCTTGGAGCTATTTTTATGTGTGCTGGAAGCCAGAATTAGAGCCAAGGGCTTTGAAGGTTCCTGTGTGCCCCAGGTAGCCCTGCTATCCCCAGCACTTAGAAGGCCATTGGCAGGGACCTGTCTGGCACAAGCTATGGTGAGGCAGAATTTTAAGCTGAAATTCACTCATTCATTCATTCATTCATTCATTCATTCATTCATACATTCATTCCTTCACTGCTGGTCTCTTCACTCATGCATTTCAATGAAACTTCGAGGTGTAGGTGGAGGGTCACCCTTGAAGCACACAGAACCCCGCTCTCAAGACACGCAGACTGGATGTGATGGTGCATGCCTGTCACCCGAATACTCTGGGATGCTGAGGCAGGAGAATGCCCAGTTTGGGACCTCCCTAGATGACTTATGGAGACCTTGTCTCAAAAGAAACAACAAGGACAGAAGTGGAGATAGAACTCAGTGAGAAGACCCTGCTTCAGTACCCAGTACTGAGAGTGAAAAGCTCTCGGGAGTGTGATTCCAAACCCTCCTGGGCTCCCCAGTGCCTACCAGAGGCGGTGTGAACCTTGTCCTGTGACAGGAACAAGCCCCGATGCGTCCCCTGCTCCCCAAGCTCCCACAAATGAGCATGGTGACCCTCCCCTCTGTCTGTGTGTCCCTCGAGGCAGAGCAGCTAGGCATGCAGAGTGGGACCCTGCAAAAGGACAGGGGCTGGTGTTTGGTGGCGACTCCAGGGAAACGGAAAGAAATCAAGGCCACATAAAACTACAGGAAGAACCAAGTGAGCAGGGAGAGAGGGGAAGTGGAGGAGCAATCCAGGGGGAAGCGGAGGAGCAATCCAGGGGGAAGCGGAGGAGCAATCAGGGGCCAGGGCCCTGGAGGGGAGCTGAGGGGCTGGCTGGGCTGCTCTGTCGAACAGCTTGGTCTCCCTAATATTCTTCCTTGTGTTGGCTTGGTTTTTGAGACCAGGGTCTTGCTGTGTGGTCTGAGCTGGCCTTGAACTCATTGCACGTGTACCCCAGGCTGACCTCACTGCAATCCTCCTGCCTCGGCCTGCTGGGATTATAGGCAGGCACCACAATGCCCGGCTCTCCCTATTAGTCTTTACCTGACACAAACATTGTAAAGAACGCTTGGTTGCTGTCATGAGCTCCTTCAATGAGACAGCAGTGCTGGGCCCTGCGGAGCCCAGCATTGCGTGGGTTCAGCTTCTAGGGCTTCCAGGGTTCACCGTGGTGGCTACCCACCGGGCTCCTTAGCACTGCCCTGGCGCACCTTTCTGACTTCCTCCCCCACCTCCTCTGACCTTACCCTGCAGCTGGATGCAGCTCCCCCCACTCACCTCCCCCAGCCCTGCTATGACAAGTCCCTGGAAGCAGGCCCACTCCCTGCTCCTGCTGTCCCCAGGTATTCCGTCTCAGATGTCCCTGTTTTGCTTCCTTGGTCACCAGCTTGGCAGGCACAGCCCCTCTCCGGTCTCACTTCGGTGTGCCTCTTCATTCTGTGCTGGAGAGGAGGATATGAAATTAGTGCCTGGGTTAAGTTTCACCAGTGTGCTCCCCCTCAGGACAACACACACGCTGGTTACCTCAAAATGCAGAGAAATGAGCCTGGCCGGTCACTTTGGCTTGCTAGCTTTACATGAAACAAGCATTTATTCATTAAACAAACAAACAAAACAAAAACCATTGCTATCTACTGTGTACCAAACAGTTCATGCAGCACTAATGTCAAAGGATTTTTTTTTTTTTTTTTGCGGCCTCAGGGCAGGTCTGGTTTGCCTTGAGTTGTGGGGATCGAACTACAGCATCCTGAGCCTGACTGCTTTGTTTAAGCAGGCACTTAAAGAACTGAGCTAATGGGCAGGCCCTCCATCAAAGGAATTTTTAATGGAGCTCAAATTCATAAAACCAATCCTAGCCCCAAACCAAACCTGAACCCCAATACCAACTGTAATCTAAAGCCAGCCCTAATGTCAAACCCACACCAAGGGGCTGGAGAGATGGCTCAGTGGTCTAAAGCACCTACTTGAAACAAGCTTGGCAAAGCACAGGGACCGCGGTTCGATCCCCCAGCACCACAT
>NW_004524699.1:6326734-6334361 GCF_000260255.1 Octodon degus | reverse complement strand
ACTCTGATAAAAAAAAAAAAAAAAAAAAAAAAAAACCACACCAACCCCAAGTCTAACCTCAACCCGAAGCCTGCTCCCAAACCTACCCCAAATACCATGACCAACCTAACCCTAACCCCAGCCCAGCCCTAATTCTAGCCCTTGCATTGGAATTCCTCCTGCAGGCCTGCATGTGTCCTGTGTCCTCTGCCCTCCTCCTGGAGCGCACTCGGCAACATGATACTTGTTTCTGACTCTGGATCATCCAGCGCCTGCAGATCGGAAGAGGTGAAGGCGGCAAGTTGGAATACAAGCCAGATCCAGGGACTAACTCTGAGAAACCGGTGTGTGTGTTTCAGAGTAAATCTCGAGGAGTCTGTTTATGCAGCCATTGTGTAGAAGGGTCCCTTGCTGGCTTCTGGATCACAGGCTCGTCCTTCTCCTGAGCACCGGGGCCTGGGTGCGGAGTCTCCACCCCCTGCCGCCTGACTTAGAACTTTGTGGTCATCGATGGAGTCCACCTCTTCCTAAAAGTGGAGCAGATTCAAGCCAGAGGTGTGTGTTCATCCGAGGTCCTGTCTGTGCTCTGGTCATCCAGGGAAAAGGGTCCTGGTCCTTCCTACCGGTTTGCTGTTTCTTCTACCCCTGAACATGTTCAGACGCCCTGAGAAACAGCTCCTAGACAATCATGTCCGCCTTTCAGATTCTTACCACACCCAGTGGGAGGACAGCAGGTAAGAGCTTCATTGTCTAACAAGATGCTTTGGCCCACAGAGGCAGAAACACTAGTGCCAGTCCCTGGGCTGGGGGGTGGTGGGGCCCAAACCTTCCTGGCCCCAGTTCTCAGCACCGGGACTTCCTTCCAGCCTGTATGGGGGGGTCTCAGCCCTGTCCACCGCCAGGAGCTCTGCAGCTGCTGCCGAGACCCTGATGAACCATGGTTGGATTCATGGTCCCATTTTGCTGATAGGCCACTGTTGGAACCAACTTTTGGGAAGTGACTCAAGTCAAAGCCTGGGATTCCCTAGCTGAGAACCCAGACCAGTCCTCTGCAGAGGGGCAGGAGAAGGGCCTTGGGCGTGAGGGTGACTTCTGCATGTTCCTCATCTCCTGGCATCAGGCTAGGGCTAATCCCTTGTCATATGAAGCCCATTTAACAGATGACAAAATTGAAGCCCAGTATCCAGGCACAGAGTTGCTGTGGCTGCTGAGAAAATTCCCAGGAACACTGAGGAAAAGTTGTCAAGATGTCATCAAAACACGCCGGTGTTTGATCCCCATTGTGCAGTGCCAGCCCCACCCGCTGGGCATGCTGAGACTACCATTGAGACTGGGATTACAGCACACGCCTGTAATCCCAGCTCTCTGGGAGGCTGAACACAGGTGGATCACTACGAGTCCGATCTATGTAGTGAGACCCTGTAGACCCTTACTAAAAAATACAAAGCAAACAAACCTGTCCTTGTGGTATAGAACCTGTCCCCATTCACTGACAGGCCCCGCCCCCGCCCGACCCCCAATCATCGCTCCGCCTCCGCCTCGCGCCCTCCCAGCCCCGCCTCCTCCAGGAGCTCTTGGCTCCGCCCCCGCGGTCAGCGCCGGCTCCTATTGGCCGCCGTTTCCATGGTTACGGGGCTGGCAAAGCTGCAGGCGTCCCAACACGTGCCCCCCGGAGCAGCCCGGAATTTGACAGGCGACCACGTGCGCGGCCGCGCGGGAGCGAGACAAAGGCGGGGGAGGCGGGGAGCGAAGCCAGCGAGGGCACTGCCTGCCGGGCGGGCCGCCGGCGCCGCGCCCCTCCTGCGAGCCGGACACCCCCTCCCCCTTTTTATTTTGAAGAAAAGAAAAAAAAAAGTGCTGCGGAAAGCGAGGTGGAGAGGCGCCTAGCCAGTCCCACCTACTCTCTCTCCTGCAGGAAGAGCCGGGTAGGCGGGCGTCCTTTATGCTCTGAAAACCCGCAGTGTCCCTACTTCTGCCTCCCGGCCCTGGGCTTCTAATCTCATCTTGACATCCGCTCTGGAGGCTTGAATTCTGTTTCTCTGGCTTGTTCTAAAAGCGAGAGCTTAACAAGTATGGTTGTTTTGAAGCTGGGAAAATCAGACTCAAGGAATTGTGGGAGATCTCGCCATCCTCCGTCCTGCGGCAGCCACTGCGCCCCAACTTGCCCTCCCCCACTCCCCGGGTGCAGGCTCCGCTTCCCGCTGAGGAGCAGCCTCTCGTCCCACAGCTTCGCATCCCTGCTGCTGGCTTCGGTTGCCATTCTCCGGGTCCCCAAGCCAGATGCCCTGCTGCCCTCTTCCTCCACCCCAGTCACCAGTAGTATCAGTTTCGCGTCATCGCCGCTGCAGATTTAGTGGCTTAGCACAAATGTACTGTCTTTTGGTTCTGTAGGTCAGAAGTCTGCCTGGAGGGGCCTCCTGGGGCTAAATTCGAGGTTCGACAGGTCACATTCTCCCTGGAGGTTCTAGGGGGACAAGTTGGCTTCCTGGGCCTCTCCAGGCATAGAGTCTGTCCACACTGGGTTCCTTCCAGCTTCAAAGCCACCAGCAGTAACCCTCCGCTTTGGCTCTTCACATTTCAAGTGATGCCACCAGCTCAGAGAGCTAGTCCGACTCACTGTCTCAAATCAGCTGATTAGCAACCTCAATTCCATCTGCAACTGTTATTCTCCTGCCATGGAGCATAAGCCCTCCATGTGTTCTGGGATTAGGACAGGGACACCTTGGGGATGTCATTCTGAAGACCACACCAGGAGCGCCAGCCTTACCTCTGGAATCTCTGCAGTCCCCTCCTTGAGTCTCCATGCATCCTGCGGTCCCCTGTCACTCGCATCTCTCCTGAGATGCCCACAGTCATGCCTACCTCTGCAGCCCCCTCTGTTCATAGTCCGCAGGGCCATCGCTGCATGAGGCAGGGGCTGCCACCCCAGGGCTGGTCACCTGCAGAGGAGACGCCTTCGCCCTTGACCTGCCCCAGCCCCAGGCCCCATGTCTCTGCACACACTTCCAATTCCTTTTGTGCCCCCGGGGCATTTGACACCTCCTGGCCTTTGCCTGTGCCTTTTTCCTCTTTGGACCTCTCTGTCCTTGACTTCATCCTTCCTGGGACAGTAGCCCCTCCTTACAGTCCTCCCCAGCACCTTGCTTGTCACCCTCTGAATTGAGCAGAGAGGCCAGGGAGACAGCTCAGTAGAATAAGTGCTTGCCTGGCAAGCGCAAGGGCCTGAGTTCAATCCCCCGTTCTGCCAAAAAAAAAGAAAAAAAGAATTGAGCAGAGATTTGAACCCCTGTTTGTCCCCTCCTCTGGGCCCCAGTCATTCTCTGGTGTCTTGTCTCTTTGGCAGAAGTGCCCAGCATGGGACCAGCCCCACTGTGCAGCAGGAGCTCCACGAACTGGGACTAATTTCAAGTCCAGGACTTGGAGTGGAGATCAGCCTGCGGTAGGTGCTGTCAGCAACTTCTCAGGCAGCCTGGGGAGTTACCAGCTCTCACCCGCATCCTGGTTTCGTAGACAATCAGGACTCTGAGGCTTGTGAGGTAACGAGGGCTCATTTTGGAAAAGACCCTGGGCCAGAGGACTGTGTCATCGCACCCGGTGATGGTGGGCTCTGGTGTGGTCGGACCACTGGGTCACCAGGGAGGCGGAGGCTGGCCCGGTCCTTGGACAGCAGCTTCCTGGATGCTCTTCCTTCCTGTCACTTCCTGTTTCCTTCCCTCCTCTACCACCTGTTGTAATCCTTTCCCCTCCCCCAGCCCCCTAGTCAGGATGTGCTGACAAGAGGTTCTTTGCCAAAGGACAGTTTCAGTATGGGGTTCCCACTGGGTGAATGAGCTTAATGTCCCTGAACTGTACCCTTCAACGTGGTGGGAACAGCAGCTTCTCTGTTATGTATATTTTACCACAGTGAAGAAAAAATTGTAGAAAAAAAAAAGTGCTTCATGTTTGCAGAACTTGTGAGGCTCAGCCGCCCACTGTACATTTGCTGTTTCCCAAGTGCCACCGCGTCCTCGTTTCCTTCTGGGAACAGACTCGAGGACAGAGGTGGCCTCTGCCTTTAGGGATGAGGCAGCCGTGGCTCAAAGACTGCTAGGCACAGGGCTGTGTTTAAAACCCTGGCGTCTCTTGTCTCTTGGGAGCCGTGGACGGATGTGTCAGTACTACAGGCCCTGCAGATGCCACTCCTGTGCTGCTGTGACCTCGAGATTGACAGATGGCTTCCAGCCGCACACTGTCCTCTTCTGACACCTGGGGATGGTTATACTGTCCTTCCTGATGCAGTGGAAGAAGCCACTGGGATGTCAGGAGATGTTAGGGACAAATAGATTTCGAGCCAGAGTTTTAGGTTTTTTTTGTTTTTTATTTTTTGTATTTTAGGGAAAGGTGTACAGGGTGTTCAGGGTCTCACTACTAGATCAGACTCAGTGTGATCTGCCTGTTTACAGCTTCCCAAGAGCTGGGATTATAGGCGTGCACCACCACGCCCAGTCTCAATTGCCAGCTCAGCTCGCCCTGAGGGTGAGGCCGGCTTGGCAGGCCTGGAGATCGAACCGGCTCCTGCACCTGCTTGCAGACACTTTAATCTGCTGAGCTATTTGGCCAGCGCCAGAGTTTTAATTTTGCTCTCCACAGTGGTCCTCACGGCGCTCAGGGCTGGATGCAAGGCCAGGGAGCTGTGGCAGAGTCTCAGGGTTTCTGGGGACAAGACTGTCTCTGCCCCCTCCCTGACTGGGCCCCAGCTGCTCTCGTAGAGCTGAGGGTGGGGAAGTCCATGTGCACCCCATCTGTCTGCTCTCTGGCATGGGTCTTTGGGTCCGCCTTTGCCCTCCGATATCTGGAGCATTGTGCCCCCGAACCCGAGGAAGCAGGAACAGGAGGAAGGCCGCAGAGCGCCTGATCACGGGGTCTGAATCTTTGTCTCTTCGAAGTTTCAGGGACAGATTTCATTCTCCTGTATTCTCCACCATCTCCCCCTGGCTGGGGCCAGAGGCGGTTTCTCAGAAATCTCACTGTCCTGGAGAGGAGCTTAGTGGGCCTTTGGGAGCAAGAAAAAAGGCAAGCTGGTGACAGGGAGAGTGTGGGCAGAGTGCTGAGCACTCCAGTGCTTAGTGGGTGGGGACAATGCCACAGTGCTCACCACTGTCACTGGTAAGTCTTGGCATTGAAGACCTTATGTGACATCCCAGGGGGTGGACGCAGACAGGCAGCCTTTGGAGACTCACCTGTCAGGGTCACCACTTCAACCCAGTTGGTGCTTTTGGAGGCTTGCGCTAGACACGGCCACATCTCATCTTATGGGAGGTCCTGACCGCGGGTGTCTCCACAGTTCACATGGAGGTGCCCGAGCTCACACGGCTGCAAGCGGTGGCACCAGGCTGAGGCTGGGACAGACCCGTGGCATGGGACTGCGCATGGGCTGGGATTTAGCCAGGGAATGACAGTGGGGATCGGGCCCTGGCCGAGCCCAGAGGATGTGTGTTCAGTCCAGCAGGTGGGGTACGTCCGTGGTGGGGCCAAGTGTGGAAGGCAACGAGAGACTGAGTGACAGAGAAACAGCAGTGAGCCAGGGCCCCCTCCAACCCTGGCTGGAAGTCGGTTCCATGGGCTCTGAGAAGACTCCAACTTCTATGGAGGAAAAATTTTAAAAAACAGTGAGAGCTGCTGCTCTCCCTCCTCCTCATCCAGCCTCTCTGGAGTTGGAGTCCACAATGAGAAGACGAGGGCCTTCATCGGCTCTGTCTGTCCAATCACGACGTTATTTTCAGCCACGGTGCAAGGCACAAGGACACACGGGGAAAGGAGACCACTTCCAGCCACCCTGAGCTCCCACTGGGCTGAGGCAGAGGGGCAGGAAGCGAAAGGATCGCGGGGAGCTCGGGGAGTCGCTGTGAGGACTTGATGGGCAGGAATCTGGGGCGGGCGATGCGCTGCCGAGAAGGAGCTGGTGCTGCATCCACTTCGCAGTGCAAGAAGCTGGAAAAGAGCTGGCGCCCTGGGCGTGGGTTACCGAGGTGCGGTGGAGGCCGGATGCTCGCTCGGAGTCTGACTGGAGCCTTCGGCCGAAGGAGACGCTGGGATTGAGACCCCATTGGCTGAGGTTGAGGGCAGCAGCTGTTGCAGGCCTGGTACCTTCGATTTCCTGTCAGGCCACCAGTTAGGTCTTGGGCAAGGCAAATCTAGATTTCAGAGTGGGAGGGCTGCTTGGGGGTCGATGGCTATAGGGACAGCACTGAATGGCCCCAGGCCTCAGGAAACCTCCAGGCTGGGAAGGGGAGTGAAGGGCCCGTGGTGGTCCCCTTGGGCTGTGACAGACTCCCACAGACACCAATTGTGACGTAGCGATGGCCTGAATTTCCAACTGAGGAGCTGGCACAGGGTGGAGGTCCCTTGAGGCCCTGGGCCCTGCCTCAGCCCTACCTGGCTCCTGGTGGTGGCCAGCAGCCCTGGGGGCTGTCACTCATCCCTGCCTGTGTGGTCCAGGACTTCTCTGTGTGTGTGTCTGCTTCCTAGGATACATCAGCCACTGACCGAAGGCCGCTCACGCAACTGTGACTCGGTCTACCCCATCCTCTGCGACGTCTGCCCAACAGCAGCACACCCTGGGACACTGAGGGTGGAGCTTCAAAACCTTTTTCTCCTTTTTCTTTTAATTCTTTGCCTTTTTCTTGAGACAGGGTCTTGCTATGTAGACCAGGCCTTCCTTGAACGCACTGTGTAGCCCAGGGTGGCCTCAGACTCATGACAATCCTCCTGCCTCAGCCTCCTGAGTGCTGGGATGACAGACAAACCTGGAAGTTTTCTATTAGTTTATATTTATTCAAAAGGATTAGGGTATATATTTTTTTTTAAGTACTTGGTTATTGCAGGGTCTTGCTACGTAGTGATCCTCCTGTCTTCAGCCTCCCCAGCGCTGGGATTACAGGTGCGTGCTACGCTACCCGGACTCTGTGGCCAACTCAGCCAGCCCTGGGGACAGGGATGGCATGGCATGGAGCGTCAGGGATCAAACTGCGGTCCCTGCCGCTGCCTAGGCTTGCCTAAGCTGATGCTTCAGTCCTCTAAGCTGTCTCGATGCCCCAAGGGGTATCTTTTTTTATACTGTGGAAAAGTTACCACCTTAACCTTTTCTGTGTATGCACCTTTGCATCCCTGAGCACATTCCCAGAGCTGACTGACTGTCACCCGTGCCTGAAACGTTTCCACCTTCCCCCACAGGAACCCTGACCCCTTACACACTGGGCCTCCCGATACTTCCCCACCCCTGGCAACCCCCATTCGACTTTTTGTCTCTGAGTCTGTCAGACAAGCTACCTGTCCTTTTGTGTCTGGTTTATTCACTTAGCAAAATGTCCCTCTGCTATGTCCACATAGTAGCATCTGTGACATTTTTCTTCCTTTTTAGGGCTGCATAATATTTCCTCTACATATGTTTTTTGGGGGGGGACACAACTCAGCATAGAGCAGGGCCCAAGGACCGAGTCTCCATCCTCCCAACACCTGTGTGAGGAGGGACCGAGAAGAGGGTGTGGCAGAGTGGGAGTGAGGGCAGGCGGCATCAGGGGCTGGGTATGGTGTCAGGGAGGGTGGCACAGCCATTGCCAAGGGCTACGTGGGCGAGGGTGGGGTACTTGGAGGCTGACTATGGAGTTCC
>NW_004524699.1:6320865-6326009 GCF_000260255.1 Octodon degus | reverse complement strand
ACAGGGTCTACAGGATCTCACTATGAAGACCGGACTCATAGTGATCCTCCTGTGTTCAGCCTCCCAAAGCACTGGGATTATAGGCACGCACCACCACGCCCAGTCTCAGTCGCAATCTCAGCACGCCCCTCTGGGGCTGGGCTGACAGGCAGGCCCAAGGATCGAACCCCCAGCCCCTGCATCTGCCTAAGCAGGTGCTTTAATCTGCTGAGCTATCTGGCGGGCCCTTGCCACACTAACCTATCATTCTTCCTGCTTTCTGCAGCAGCTCTGACATCTCCTCTCATGAGGCCCTTTAGTTGTATGGTTGTGGGTACCTTGATGTTCTGACCTCATTCCAAATGTTTGTCTTTGATGGTCATTTTGAAGAGGAGCCAGCAGTCCCACAATGCCAGACATGGTCAGTAATGTAAGTGAGGACATGGTGTCCTGTGTTTGTGAGCTTCCTCTCTGTGGGGGGCACTTGGCAGAACTGCTCTAGAAAGGGACCAAGGGATAGGTGTGTTGGAAGGGAGGGGGAGCTTTTTGAAGGGGTAATGACTCTTTCAATGGCACTATGTCTTTTTCTGTAATACATTTTCTTTTTGGATTGAACTCAGATCCTTGTGTTTGCCAGTCATGCGCTTATCCTACTGAGCCATCTCCCCGGCCCCTGTAATACATTTTCAAAAGTAAACTTTCACCGTGTGTGTTGACCCCAAATTGTACATTTTTATTTTTCAGCTTTTGGATGTGGATTTTTTAAATCCTGGTGCTCTGGTCTAGATGTTTGTGTCATTCCCAAAATTCAGATGTGGCAAGCTGACCCCCAAGGCAGTGGTGTGGGAAGGAGGGGGCTGTGGAGGGTGACGAGATCGCACGATGGAGCCCTCCCGCGTAGTGTTAGCGCCCTGATAAATCAGGCCGCCCTGCGGAGCTACTTATCATTCTATCTCGAAGGGACCCAGAGAGAAGGTCCCAAAGGCAGGTCCTCAAGGGCCACTGAATCTGCCAGCGTCTCCCAGCCCCCAGAACCAAGGAATGTCTGTTTTCATAGACGGCCCAGGGAATGGTATTTGTGGGCACAGCCTGAAGAGACTAAGAGAGGTGATACACTCCCCCTTGGTTCACAGAACCCATCGGTCTGACCCCAAAGCCTGCCCACTAAACGTGCTGGTCTAAATCCCGAGGGAGTCCCAGAGTCTATTTTATCAATGTTAGATTATATCTTCTTCACCTTGTGAAAAACATTTATATTAGAAATTTTGGAAGATTCAAAGAAAGAAGATATGAGGAAAATTTTAAGTGCTTATGATTCTGCCACCTGGAAATAATCCCTGGTAGTATGTGGTGACTTCCTCATGACATTCTTTTCCATGCCCGGGAGCCCTAGTGGATTGGCCGCTTGTATGTGGCTGGACTACATTTCCCAGCCTTCTTTGAATGTTGAGTGTCACATGACTGAGTTCTGCCCAATAGGATGTGAGAAAATGACATCACCTAGTTAGGCCCTAAAAATCTCTTGCCATCTTGTGTGTTCTGCCTTCTGATGCTTTTCACATGGTGAAGACCTGTGAAAGGGCACTGAGACCCTGTGGAGCAGCCAGAATCATAGTGAAGGAGTCTGAGTCCTCAAATACCCCAGTGATGGAGACCCTGCCCTGCGGGAGAAATATTTGTGTGGTGTGTTAAACCATTGAACTCTGGGAGTTGCAAATATTGGTATCACACTGTAGATACACTTTCTAGGTTGTACCTGATTCATCATGACTATTCAAGGCTATCCAATTTATCATTACTCTATTTCTTGGTATTTGGGTCTCTCTATGCAGCTCAGACTCGTAGTGAGCCTCCTGTCTCAGCCTCCCCAGGGTTGGGATACAGGCTGTCGCCACCATGCCTGGTGTCGGTGACCTGCATGGCATTCAGTACCAGGGATCAAACTTGGGTCCTTGTGCTTGCCAGGTAGGCACTTAGACCGTTGAGTCATCTCCTAGTCCTTTTTACCATATTTGTAAACTGCACTCTGTAAATTTTCAGGTACTGCGGGTTGAACCCAGGGCCTTTGTACTAACGCGCACCTCCAACCCTAGGTATTTATTTACTTAGAGACACGTTTTTTGCTAAGTTGCCAAGTCTGGGCTCCCTCTTCACTTCTCCTGCCTCAGCCTCCCAGAGAGCTGGGATTACAAGGCTCGCCTCCTAGCCTTGTTTAAACTGCTCTTGACTGCTTGATAACCGGTCACAACGATTTGCTTACTAATCCCACGTGCGTGGGCGTGTAAGCCGCTTTCCACAGTGAAGCCTTCAGGATGAGGCGGGCATCCCTGCCTTGGGTCCACTCTAACCTTCTCTCCCTCCATACGGAAAGAGGCACCCTGATCCCCCGGAGACCAAGCGTGAAGGCAACATGCATTCTCAGGCTGCGGTGACAGAGAGACCCACTGCTTTTGCTAGCACTGGGCTTCCCTTGTGCTTGTGCCCTGTCCCTGCCCATGTCAGCCATGGGTGGCCTCCTTTGGGAAGCAGTCCCTGCCGTCACAAAGCCCTGGCACCCTCGAGGACGGCTTCTCGGCACCCAAGGGTGCTTCCCTGCCTGACCTTTCACGGAACCTGTCTGGCTGCAGCCGCATGAAGCGTGTGTGGCCCAGAGGGGCCTGCGAGCGAGCGTCTTGTCCTGCTCCCTGTCACTGTGCCTACTCAGGGGTCGGGGGCATTCTCGCAAGCCAGGTTTCTTCTAGCAGTGTTCGTGCCAAGAATGCCCTGAGGAAGTGCCACACGCCAGGCTCTTGGTGCCACGGGAACACAGCCTGTAGTGGCTTAAGAAGCCAGAAGTCCAAAGTCAAGGGGTGGCAGGGCCAGGACCCCTCAGAAGCCCCACGGGAGGACCTCCCATCTCTCTCTCCAGCTCCTGGCGGCTCCAGGCTCACTGTCACACCACTCCAGTCTCTGCCTCGTCTGTCGGTCTCTGTATACCTGCTTCCGCCTCCCCTGCCCCTTTCCTTGGCTGTGCCGGGGATGGAACCCAGGGCCTTTGTGCTGAGCTACATCCGCAGCCCTTTATGTTTTTTACTTTGAGACAGGTTCTGCCTTAGTTACTTTTCTCTCATTGCTGGGACAAAATACCCAACATCCAAAACTAAAGAAGGAAAGGTTTATTTAGTTCGCAGTTAGTGGAGGTTTGAGTCCCTACCCAGCTGGCTAGAAGCCACCCCATGGTGGCATGAGGCTCTGGGGCGACAACTAGACACAGCCATAACAGGGCCTCACTAAGTCACGGTGGAGAGTGACAACCGGTGGTCAACTTGGTCAGTGTGGAAGGCCCGCTTGAGGGTTGGAGAACGGGCCAGGAAGAGCTGGCGCAGTTGGTTCACCTGGAGGGGCTTGTCACGCTGGCTTTCCGGATGTGAACTCAGCTGTTGCCCTTGTCAGAGGAGCTCCGGACCTTGTTGTCGCTGCGAATGGCTAGTGTGCACTTTGGGGCAGCTCTGGTCCCTACTTTAAGCATCGCTTCCTGGTTCCAGAGGAGAAGATGGTGCACCGTTCAAGCTCCTTGCGGGGCTTGCCATGCTGGCTTTCCTGACATGGACTGGGTTGTTCTCAGTGTCACAGGAGCTCAGGACCTTGTTGTCACTGAGGATGGCTGTGGTACTTTTTGGGGGAGCTCTGGTCCTTACCTTGAGTGTCCCTTCCTGTCCCTCCCCGAGGATCACTCATCCCGGTGGCAGACTTTCTAGCTTCCACCCCTGACCTTTGGGCCTTCCCAGTGCAGATGTGTGAAACGCCTGCATGAGACAGTGCCATGGGCTCTAGGTCACCAGCTGGACTCGTGCAGGACACTTCGGTGGGATCAGGCCCTTGGTTGGATTCTTGGGGTCTCTAGTGTTGGACAGATTTCCTGCACTTTTTTATAGTTGACTCTTAGGGTAACGATTATCAAATAATAATAAAAATTATGCATCTTGTATTAAATTATTTCCCTTGCAAACCCTAACTACAGTAGTCACTAAATTGCCCATGTTGGGCTTGAATTTATGAGCCTCCTGCCTCAGCCTCCCACACTGCTGGGATTACGGGCCTGCACCACCATGGCTGGCTTCTTCCTCTTCTTAAGAAGACCAAAGCTGCCTCGAATCCCGGTCCAGCCTAATGACGTCATCCTAGCAATTAATCTTCAGAATCCATTTTCCAAATAAGGTCAATTCATAGTTACTGGAGGTTATGATTCCAACATATCCTTAGGGGGATGCAGCTCAACCCCTCACCATCCCCGGGTCCCCAGCTCCGGCGTCTGACCTCTGGCTTCCCTCCCTCTCTCCGGCTGCCTGGAGGAGCTGAGCTCCTCGGGCGGGCCGCAGTTGCTGCCTCCCTGGCTCTGTGGTCCAGATGTGATCCACCCACCGCTCCTGGGGCAAAAGCTGCATGGTTTACATTTCATGGTGGTGGGAGGCTAGAGAGAGAAATGCAATGAATTAGTCAAAGGGAAAACATAACCAGAAATGTTTCCGAAGTTCTGTGCCTGTTAAGATGCTTGTGATGTGGAGCACTGTTTGCTGAACAGATGAGAATTGGGGTCCCCTCCTCTTGATCTCTGACCCCCAGCCTCGCTCCTGCATTGTCCCCCAGTGCCCTGGGCCTCTTTTGCCTTCTTTTTCTGCGGCCTCTTACCTTGTCTGCTGGCTCAGGCAGTTCCTACTCAAGCTTTGAACCTTGCAGCCATCCTGGATGCTGCCCGAGTCCCAGCCACGTGACCCACGCAGGTTGTGTTTCTACCCGAGATGTTCCACTCACGGGACCACGTTCAGCTGTTTCCACCGAGGTCAGGCTCCTGGCACTTGCTGGAACCTCATCCGAGCATTGAGTGGAGGAGGGGACCTGAGGGGTGTGACGAACTCATTTTGTACTGGGTTGAATCATAGGAAAGTGGTGACATTCAGCTGTTGCAGACCTGCCTACGTTGCCACTGCCTGCCTGCGGGCCTTCATCAAGCCTTTGGCTTTGCAGGCTCCCACCCTTCAGCGACAGTCGCTGGTCTGCAGGCAGGGGAGGCTGTGGCGGGGGTTCTGTCCTCTGGAGTCTGTCGTCATACCTGCTTCCCCCTTCTTCCTGGACCAGCCTGCAGATTTTGCGCTGGGTGTGTGTGTGTGTGTGTGTGTGTGTGTGTG
>NW_004524699.1:6308503-6320720 GCF_000260255.1 Octodon degus | reverse complement strand
CGCACAGGGGAGCTATTCCGTGTGTCTTGCATCTTCTCTTTGAGCAGCTCAGAGCTGACCACAGCTGGGGCAGAGCAGTGGGGAGAGCACGCCCGGGGGGGCCTGGCACCCCGTAGAGGCTCATGAATGCTCATACACTTGTAGCAGCGAGGCTGGGTTCGTGGCACAGCGCTGCTATTTAACGGCTCAGAGACCCCAGCAGGTGATGCTCTCTGGGCCTTGGTGTCCTCGGCGGTCACCTGGCCAGGTAGATGGAGATGAAGGAGACTGAGGTCTGCTCGCCGGGAGCCCCCCAGGGGCAGGATTCAGGTGACCAAAGTAGTGGTGGCCTCTGCAGCCTGCTCCTCACTTCCTGTGGTTCCGAGCACTGCCCAATCAGCTCGCAGCCTCTTGTCTTTCGCATACTGCCCGCCCCCAGCCCGGGATCACTCAGCACCCATGTTCCCATCTCCACCCTGCCCCAGCCCTGTGGCAACTCCCATTGCCCCTAGCTGCAGCCCAGCTCCTCCTGGTGCAGCCCAGGCCCTGGAGTTCACCTCATCCAGCGCATTCTAGCCTCAGCGCTGATGCCACCCATCTTCATCCAAAGGGCAGCCCCTTGCTGCTTCTGTCCCCAACCCTGTGCATTTTCCAGGGTCCCTGCTTCTCCTGAGGTGCCCTTCTACCTGGGAGGTCCTCGAGTCACCAAAGACAACCTCTGTCAGAGAACTCTGATGATGGACAGCCACTATCCAAAACACACTAAAGAGTTGTGCCTGGTGCTGCACTCCTTTCATCCCAGTGATACAGGGAGACCAGTGACACTGGTCTCGGGTGGGTGACCTCCAAACAATATAGGGAAGCTCCAAATGACATAGGAAAAAACGATCTCTGGACCTGACCTGCACGAGTTCATGTTCTCTAAAACCGAAGAATGAATTCTAGGAACAAACGGAGGTTCTGAGCAGAATATATTTATTGAGAGAAAGAAAGCTCCTGTCCAAGAGAGGGACAGGAGGGAGGGGGCCGAGCGGGTAGTTCCCTGGGAAGTTGTCTCTTGCAGGGACTTTTATAGAGGAAAACCATGTGGTGAGGCGGGTCTAAGGTGGTGGAGAAGACATGGGAACTTGCTTAGTTGAGCATGAGGTGGGACAAAACTAGGGTCAACCAATGAGATTACAAGCACCATTGTTCAGGTAAAATTGATTAAATCCAGTATCAAATGGGAAAGCGAGTCACGTAGCAAGCGGGTACGAATACGGAACAGGGTCTCTTCCTGTTGGGGGCTGGGCTAGTGACTCATTTGGGCTCTTTCAAGGTGATTGATACTATTTAGGATATCAATCCCTGATGCCCATCCCTAGGGAAGTATGTAGCTGTGCTTCCTCTTTTTGTCTTGGTCTTGAGGTGTGGCCCGTATGGGAGTGTCTGTCTCTTCCAAGTTGCCAAGTCACCTTGTTTTCCATCTTGTCTCCTTGAGGGCCTGGCCCTGTCTGACTGCCGAGAATATTTCTATCTAACTTGGCTCCCACAACACCAGCGCTCAGGAGGCTGAGTCAGGAAGATCTCTAGGAGTTCCAGGTCTGCCTGGGATACAGTGAGCTCAAGGCCTGACTGAACTACATATCTAGACCCTGTCTCAAAAAAAAAAAAAAAAAAAACACAACAGCAACAAAACAAACCAGCAAGGTGACCTGCCCATGATGACATAAAAGTGCAGAGACAAGTCTCAAAAGGATGGCTATGGCCCGACCCTGTCCACCCACCCTTCACATAGAGGTGCGAGGAGCTACCAGGGGCTGCAGGCAGGAGACAGAGTTTCAGACCAGGAAGATAAAAAGGGTTTGCAGCTGGATGATGGTGAAGGTGACAAAACCTTAAGAATGCATATGTCACCTAACTGCATGCTTAAAATGCTTACTGTGGTAAATTTGTAGATATATGTACCTTTGTTTTTTTTAAAAAATGGCAGTACTTGGATTAAACCCAGGGCCTCTGCACCAAGCTGTGTCCCAGGCCCTCCTTTTATTGTTTATTTTGATATAGGATTTTGCTGAGTCTCTAAGTTGCCCAAGCTTAATTCAAATGAGCAGTCCTCCTGCTTCAGTCTCCTAGAACGCTGGGATGGCAGGCGTGAATCACCATGCCCAGTGCTGTATTTTACAGTTATGGAAATAACAGCAAACCTTTGACCACTGCCTTAGCCAGCGGCTGCCCTCGAGATCCCTGGGTCCGCCTTTGCCAGCAGCGCCTCGCCTCCGTCAGCTCCACTTCAGGCTCCTACTGTGAGAATGTGGCCTCTTGCATGACTGTGACCTTACCTGGACTCACCCTGCATCTCTGTACCTGCCCCAGGGACACTGGCTTAGCCATCCCCTCCCTGGCCTTGTCCTCCCTCACTGTGGTCCTGGCTGCTCACACAGTCGCTACTTAACCTGCCTTCCCTCCCTCCTGGCAAAGCCTGGATCCGCTCAAGGTCTCCAGAGTGTAGCCTGCTAAAGGAATCCATGACGTCACAGGCTGCCCAGGACACGGGCCTCCTGCAGACCTTGCTTGAGCTGAGCTTGGTGGTCCTCTCTGTCCACTGGCTGGCTTACGACCTCCCTCCTCCACAGCCTCCATCTTCCCCCAGCCACCCTTGGCCCCAGCTCTTGAAGATGAAAGCCAGAAGCGTCACCCAGATGCTGACCTTAGGCTGCGGGTGGCAGGCGGTGTGGGGCCAGGCGCAGGCCCCCTACCCCAGTGCTCACCTTGTCTGGGAGGCTTCGCCCCCACCCGTGGACTGAGTACAGGCTAGAGACCCGGCCTGCCTCAGCCTCGGCCCCACCCCAGGCACATCCTGCAGGCTCCCCACCACTCCCAACCTCCAAGGTCGGCTTTGCACCCCCTGCCCACTGTGTCCTGGGCCTGCTCTTCCCATGGTCACCAGAAACCCCATGCTCTCGGTTTTCAGGGCAAAACTCCTACACTTTCCCCGGACTCTGGCTTCAGACAGCCGCAGCACCAGGTCTTCCAGCTCCGACTCAGAAACACCTGGATCCGGGCCCCTTCCTGGTCTCCCGGGCCACTGGGCCAGCGCTGTGCTCAAGCCTCTGTTGTAAACAGGCCTGAAGTGGATTCCCAACCATCTCCTCTCCTTGTACCCACAGAGGATCCCTTTAAAATACAAGTCCAAGTCACGTGGTGGTGCACACCTGTCATCCCAGCACTCAGAAGGCTAAGGCTGGGGGATCGCTGCATGTTCAAGGCCAGCCTGGGCTACACAGCGAAACCGGGTCTCAAAAAGCCAAAACAAATAAAACACAAGTCCAACCCCATCTCGTGTGCCTTCCATTTTCCCGGGGTCCTCTCGAAGCCCAGGGCCCGGCCCCACCTCAGCTGGGCTTATCACACCCATGAGGGCAGAGCTGGCTGTCACAGCCACATCCCTTGGCAGGGTGACAGGCACCCAGGCAGTAACTACTTCATGAAAGCACAAGTGGCAGGTGACTGTCTCCCCACAAGCCTCCACCTGTCCCCACCACCTGGGCCTGCGTCTGGCACTGCCGCTGTCTGCTGGGCGAGCTGTCTGGGAGACGACCATGAAGGGTGGCTCTGGCCGCCCATCTCCTAGCCCTGGGGTTACCCTCCTAAGTCTCTCCTTCCTCTCCCCAGGTGGTGGGCAGGCTGAGAGAGCAGAGCCTCATCAGGCCAGGGCTCTGGAGCCAGGTCCCTGAGGCGCCACATTCTGCCTGGGGAAGCTGCGGCCACCTGTCCAGGCTAGGAGTGGAGACACCAGCTTTGAACTCCTAGCCTGGCGGGACTGGAATCCCAGATTGCCTCCAGCTTTGCTCTTCTGAGGTCCGACCTGCAAGGTTAGAGAGTGGGGGCGGGGCGGGGCTGAGACTGCTTGGTCCTGGCACTGGGCAGGCCCCTTGCTCCTTCCCAGAGGGTGTTCTGGTCCCCTGACCCTGCCCCAAGCTGCCCATGTGTGCACTGCGCGTCTCCTTCAGCCCTCACGAGACCCTGGCATCGTTCTTTTTTTCTTTTTTTAATCAAGGGGAAAACAGGCTCAGAGAGGAGAGACTTTACATCCGGGTTCATAGAGCTAACCAGGGAGGGAAAGTGTACCTATGCTGACCCTGGGCGCCAAGGTCTTAGTCACCTTCTGGCATTGTGAGTCTGAAAGCCAGTCCAGAGTCCGGGAGGGGGTGGGTGCCCGGCGCTGGGGGCATCCGCTTCAGGGTCCTGCTGTGAAGAGGGCCCCTTCCTGCTCCCACTGGTGGCTCCTGCTGTGAGACAAGTCGAGGAGAGGCAGGAAATAGCTCTCCTGCTGCAGCACCTGTGATGGGATCATGGGGTTTAAAGCTGATTTGCTGTTAGGAAGCCAGGTTTGGAGGTGCCTGCTGGAAAATCCCTAGAAAGTTGTCCACAGCACTTGTTGGGTGATTCCTGGCAGAATTCAGACCAGGATCCTGGTAGGAGCACGGGCAGGAAAGGCCAAACAGGAGGTCTCGGGCGGCAACAAGGACTCCACTGGTGGTTGGTCTAGAGGCCATGTGTGTTACGTTCTGCAGAAGCCTCGTCTGCATTTTGCCCATGTCCTGAGCATTCCTGGGAGACTGAGATTAAGGTGACGGACTAAGAAATCTGGTGAAGCAAATTTCAAGACAGTCCAATACTCAGGCTGTGGCATGGGTACTGCTGGCTGGTATTGGCCGGATTTATAATGGTAACCAGGAACATAAGGTAGAACTGGATAACTTGAAAAACTTCCATTTTTGTCCCAGAGAATTATATGTTAAGTTGAGGCTGAAGGAACTGTAGTCACTGAAGAGACTGGCTCCATGAAAATAAATCAAGTGGCTTGGTTTTGACACAGTGAACTATTATGACTGATCTGTAAATTCTTTCTTCATTTTTATTTTGTTTGTTTATTTATTTATTTGCGGAACTGGGGATTGAACTCAGGCCCTTGCACTTGCCAGGGCAGTGCTTATTCCACTGAGCCATCTCCCCGGCCCCTCTTCATTTTTATTTTGGACAGCTTTTATTTTTATATTCATTTATGTTTGTAAATAATTTATTTTCAATTTGCAATCTATTAAAAAATTTTAAAAAAAAATCAAGTGGTCAGGCATGGTGCATGTCTGTAATCCCAATAGTCAGGAGGCTGAGGCAGGACGATCACTGAGTCTGAGGTCAGCCTAAACTATATAGTGAGATCCTGTCTCAATAAATAAATAAAACAAATAGACACTTGCTACAGGAACAAGAAGAAAGATGCTGGAGGGAATCTCAGATGTTTACAAGACCATCTGTCACAGGCACAAAAGTGCAAAAGTGTAAATCTCATTTGACCTGAGTCCCTGGACCTCTGTTTGAGGAGAACCTCTTAGGTTCTTAAGAAATCCATTCCCTGGGATTCAGTTCTCTCTGCTCATCCCTGCAGCACTCAGAGGCTGCAGCTGTCATGATGCAAGGGGGCCTGGCTGCTGCTCCTGCTGACAGGAGACCTCGATTTCATCCATGTGATGCTAATCTTTAAGGGTGCAGAATGCAGGAGAGGTGGCGTCAGGGAAGCTGACACCCAGATTTCAAAGCAAGGTCTGGGAGGCCAAGCAAAAAGTCCCTGAAAGGGCAGTGTGTGAAGCTGCGGGAATGAAACCAAAGGTACAGCGGAGACCCCGGGAAGCTGGGTACACCAGAGACACCAGCATCTGCTGAGGAGAGCTGGCTGCGGTGTGCAGCACCATCCAGGGAAGCCTCGTGTACCGCGAGCCACATGCACTCCTGCTCACGTCTCAGCACAGCCTCCCCAGGTGCCTGGCACAGAGCTTCAGGTTTCAACGATTTTCTTGCTACATATATATATAGATTCTTTCCTTTTAGAATCTTTACCTCGTGCCATTTTACCTTGGGATCATGTAATGCACTTTTCAATTTTTTACAGAGGTTCACAGCTAAGAGTTTGTCTTGAGTCTCAGAGGAGTCTTTGAATTAGACTTTTGAAAATGCTGGAACTCTTGAGACTTTGGAGGAAGGAATTGTTGACTTCTGGTTGTAAGCAAGGGAACTGTGTCATGTTAGGTGGGGTGATGGGGCCTCATGCGTGTGTACTTGGGGGGCTCAAGTTGATAAGGGGTGGCAGGGGATGGTTAGGCTTGATTGTGTCAACTGGGTTGGCTTGGGAGTCACTCAGGGACTTGGTGGAGCACGCTTCTGGGTGTCTGGGTAGGTCATGGAGGGGTGACTTTGGGACCCTGCCTCTCTACCATCGCGTCCCCATCGCTGTGAACTAAGTGTCTTTGCTCCGCGCAGTCTGTCCCCCAAGATGTTTCTGCTTGGAGAAAGCGAGCCACAGACTGAACTCCCGAAACCATGAGCTAAATTAAGCTCATTTTCCTTTAGGTCGTGGGGGCCAGGCCTTCAGTGCCACAGTGGGAGAGCTGGTGAACACAGGAGGAGCCCTTACTTGGATGTGGCCAGAGTCAAGGTGGGCATTCATCACAGTGCCCCGAGGGGCAGCTACCCTGGGAATCACGCCTCTCAGACCGCTTCCTGCCCCTGTCCTAGGCCCTGGGCAGGGGCCGGGGGGAGCTTGGGCAACCCTGTTTCCATGTGCACCTGCTGTGTGCGAGAGCTCTGCGTGCCAGGGGGGCTGCTTGTGCCCGCAGCCAGGCTCTGTTCCAGGACCACGGCTCTGGACCACAAAGGGCTGTTCTTCCCCCCTCTCCACCCTGCAGGCTGGGTCTAAGGGAGGCCCGTCCCGGACTGAGACTGGCGCCCGGAGCCTCACAGGACCCGGCCCCTGCCTTCATCTCCTTCTCTCCACCTGGACTCATCTCTGTGGGGTGTTGGGCCCCCTGGGGCTCCACCATGACTCTGAAGGGCACCCAGGAAAGTTGTGGAGGAGAAGTAGGAGCAGCAGCATGGGGTTCGGAAGCAGGCTGTGGGCTCACTGAGGCTCCACTGTGGGCAGGAAGCCTAGAGCCAAGTACAGACATGCTCCTGAGACACTCGCCACCAGCTTGCATGTCTGCGCCTCCCTCCGACATAGCCAGCCAGCACAGGGCACCTGAGCCACCGTTTCGTGGGGTTGTGACAAGTGGCTGCCAGTCCCAGTGTAGGGGAAATATTCCCTCCATCCCTCCCAGAGGGCTTCCAGGGGACCATCCAGAGCCCTTGCGAGTTCCTTCATCATGTTTTGAGAGATGCCTACTGGAATGAACACGCTCCTCTCCGACTCTCCTAACTGCATCTCACTTAAAGGAAATCATTAGCATAGAGGAGCTGTGACCTAGCTCACCTGCAACGGGGAGTGGCGTGGAGGCGTCAGGTGCGGCCAGGCTGGGATTCAGGCTGCGGCCCCAGGAGGAGGGGTGGCAGTCACCTGGCACAGTCCTCATTCCCAGGCAGCAAGACAGCTCCTTGGTACCAGGACCCTCGGCCGGCCAGGGGGTGCCAGGGAGGGAGGGCACCCAGTGGGGGTGGACCTGAAAAATGTGGGGCTCCAGGGAGACCAGGGAACAGAGCGCAGGGGCTGACTGTCTCTGGCAGGAGGTCACAGACTGTGCCAACCTGGGATCTCCCCTGCCTGGAAGGCCGCGCTGACACGTGGGGCATGGGGCTCACCGGCAAGGGGGCTTGTCCCCTGGTCATCCGCCTGGGGTTTCCTCTGCTAGTCGAGATTTCCCAGGTTCACTTAGGCCCTGGGGACTTGGCGCACTGGGGACCCCGGGACAGCGCTCTTAGGAGTGGCATCCGGCTGTGATTTCTTCTCTCTTTTCTCTCCATTCCCCAATTCCCACAACCTCAGCCCTTTTTGTATCCGAGAACGGTTGCACAAAGCAAGAGAGAGAGAACTTAACACTATTTATTTATTTATTTTTAAAATTTATTTATTTATTTATTTATTTATTTTTTGTATCTAGGACCAGGTGTACAGGGTCTCACTGTGTAGATTGGACTCGTAGTGATCCTCCTGTTTATAGCCTCCCAAGTGCTGGGATTACAGGCACACACCACCATGCCCAGTCTCAATCGCCCTCTCAGCGCGCCTGGGGATCGAATTCCTGGCCCCTACATCTGCCTAAGCAGGCGCTTTAATCCGAACATTGTTTATTTTGTCACACGTTCCTACTCTTCTGTGGGCGGGCAGAAATCTACTTTCCCACTAAGAAATGGGCTCTCAAAGTTTCCTTACAGATACGTTTATGAAGTGAGTTAGCCAGTTCCGGAAAGAAACAACGGGCTTTCGGGGCGTGGTGGTGCGGGCCTGCAATCCCAGGCCTTGGGAGGCGAGGCAGGAGGATTGCTACAAGTCTGAGGACAGCCTGGGCTCCACAGTGAGTTCAAGACCAGCCTGGACTGAGATCCTGTCTCAAAACAGAATGGAACCGAACAGAAGAGAACAGAACAAACAACAAAACAAAGCAAAACAGAAAATAGGATGAGCAGAGCTTTCTGAAGCCTGTGCCCGTGGGCTGCTCTGGACCAGACAAACCCGGCGAAGCTGAGCTTTCACAGTTTGGTATTTGTCTCGTTCCCTTTCCTCAGAGGGAAATGGTCCACCGTCCCCTCGCTGTTGAGCCTCCTGGCCAAGTCACTTCACACTGAGCCTGTGCAGCGCAGTGTCCAGCACCCCAAGTTTTGTGTGTGTGTGTGTGTGTTTGTGTCCTTTTGAGGCAGGGTTTTGATATGCAGTTCAGGCTGGTCTTGAGCTCACACTGGCCTCGAACTCAAAACGATCCTCTTACCTCAGCGTCTGAAGTGCTGGGATTACAGGCTGGCGCTAGCACGCCCAGCCTGCTGTGTCATTTTTTTAATGGTGTTTATTTTCATGTATTTCTGCAGCGGTGCTAGGGATTGAACTCAGGGCCTTCCCTAGGGCTCCACCCTCAAGCTTTTTATTGGGCCTCATTAAGTCACTAAATTGCCCAGGCTGGACTTGAACGTGGGATCCTCCTGCCTCAGCCTCTCAGCGTGCTGGGATTACAGGTGTGTTTCTCTGCCCTGACACAGACAGCAGGATGATTACGCGGCTGCCCGAAAGCTGAGCCATGCTGGGAGATCCTTGGTGCACACCAGCACCTTCCCTGCACCACGTGACCATAGTTGGGGGCCCATCTGCAGTTAAGGGCCACTGCCCAGTACGGGCATAGAGATGGGAGTGGTGCTGCTGGCAATGAGTGGGGGAGGGGCCGCCTCAGCCCAGGACCCTGGGGTCCACACCAGAGCTCCGCACCTTAGCGTGCATGAGGGGCCCTGGGGAGACGGAGCCAGCTCGCTGCACGGTGCCCAGATTTCAGAGCACGGGATGGGCAGGACCCGGCAATGCGCATTTCTAAAGGTCTGGGGCAGCGCAGACGCTGCAGGAAGCACTGGAAGCCTGGACGTGGGGACAGCACCAGCACAAGCGGCTGCTCGGGGACTCAGTCTCCTGGAGGACAAGGGTGGCCCAGGGTCAGAGACTTACTGTCTGAGGTGGAGGAGAGGGGTGGCCAGTAGCCATGTGCCCAGTCTCTGCTGTGGTCTTGCCCCCATCCCTTCTGGGCTCCAGCAGCGTGGCACATAGTAGGTGCGCAGTAAAGCAACTGGGTGCTGTCATTCACAATAAAAGGCTCTGATGCTGGGAGGGTTAAAAAGGCCTCTCTTTTTTTTTATATCGAGAAGTGAACCCAGGACCTCTGCAGTGAACTACATCCCCAGCCCCTTTTTAATTTTATTTTGTTTTGCTTTGTTTTCATTTTATTTTTTGAGACAGGGTCTTGCTGTGTAGTTCAGGTTGGTGTACAGCTCATTGTGTGGCCCAGGCTAGCCTTGAACTCATGACAGTTGTCCTGCCTCAGCCTCCTGAGTGCTGGGATGACAAGCGTGTGCCAACACGCCTGGCTGTGGTTCTTAAATTTTGAGGCAGGGCCTTGTTATGTAATGTTGTCCAGACTGGGCTTGAGTTTGAACTTGTGATCCTCCTGCCTCAGCCTCCCACGCTGCTTGTGCTGGGGGTCTTTCCAAGGAGTGGGGTCTGGTGCCAGGCACTGCATCCTGCAGCTGGGGTACAGACATCTCTTTTCCTCCCCACACATTAGGTCTGAGCTCAAAGGCCACTTGTTTGGGGGTCCCCCATGAGGATGTGCAGGAGCAGGGTCAGGGAGAGGCCTTCTGTCTGACACGGTTACCTTTCTCCTCCCAAGTATGTGATGCTCTCTGCTGCTCCCCTGGGCTGAGAAATTGGGGCTGGGGTGTGGACGCTACCAGCTGCCCACTCCTCAGGCGGGGCGGGAGGCCGGGGGCTCAGGGGGGCTTGGCGATGCATAGTGGTATCACAGGTTCAAGGTGCCGCCTCCCACAGGGCCTGAGCAGGCAGAGCCTGTGTCCTCTTGGACTCTTACCTTGTAAGTCAGGGGCCAGCGCTCTCTGGATGGGGGCATAGTTCCTTCACATCTATTTGACTCACTTATTCATTCAGTAAAGAGCTCTATGTATTAGAGTCCTAGTTTAAAACACTACAATGGCCAGGAGTGGTGGTACACACCTGCAATCCCAGCACCACTTGGGAGGCTGAGGCAGGAGGATTGCAAAGAGTTTGGAGCCCGAGCTACATATCAAGACTGTCTCAAAAACAAAGAAAATGAAAGAATGAAAAAGAAAAAGAAAGAGGAAAAGACAAAGAAAAAGAAAAAGAGGAAGGCAGGAAAAAGAATACACTATAACATGCAATACCTGAGCAGGCTACTTTATAAAGAAAAGAGTTTTTATTTTGGCTCATGGTTTGGAGGCTCAAGGTTGGGGGACTGCATGGAGGTGACCCGCTTGCTGACAGTCCCGAGGCCACGCAGTGTCACACGGTAGTAGGCAGGGGTGTGTGTGCACGTCACGTGGCCTCATTCAGGCGCTGCCCTGCCCGCTGCCGCTTCCCATCTTGTCTGTGTCACTCAGCTCTGTACCGTGTGCATCTCGGTGTACCTAGGCCCTGGTCAGGTTCGGCCTCGGGGTGGATTCTGAGCCACAGTGCCTGGTTTCTGTGAAGGAAGCCGCCTTCTTCCCAAACACCTGCTGTCCCCAGTGCTGATGCCCCGCCCTTGAGAACCCGAAAAGGAGTAAAAGTAGCCTGGGCCCTGCAGCCCCAAGCACGGGCACCCACCCAGCCTGTTGGCTGCGGGGAGCCTGGGAGTTTCTAGCCCAGAGCAGGTGAGCACAGAGTGCTGTCACCTGCCCTCTCCACTTCCTCCCTTCCACAGCTTGGCTCCCCCCACAGTCCCCTAGGATGCCCCGCTGAGGGATTAATGTATGCAAATATCCTTTTCCTGCGGTGATTTTAGCCTTGAACTCTGTGGATTAAGTTACTTGATTTAAATACATATTTGTTCCCCCCCATACTTGTAGAAAATCCTAAACACCAAATAAAATCCCCTTGTCTCCCTGCACTGCACTGAGGAGCGTCTGATCCTGGTCCCCTGGGCATCGGCAGAGTGGATGTGGAGGGCCGCGCGGAATCTCAGAGACTCTGTCCCTGTGCGCCTCCATGGGGTCTGCGATGCCTGCCGCCGCCAGCGGAGACTGGGGTGAGGCCGGAGCTGGAGGGATCCAGAGGGCCTGGAGTGAAGAGGGTATTTATCTGGCTCTACCTGACTAGCCCAGGCTGCCCACGATCTTACAGCGCTGCGTCAAGAGCTAGAGTGTGCATGAGACCCCGGCTGAGCACCCGGCTCCCGCGGCCGCCCTGTGGGCCTCACCCGACGACGACGACAACGTGTGGCTCCCTGTTCTGCCCCTCTGTACTGCCTTCCCTTCCCCCTCTGCCTTCTTATATTAACATCTAATGATTGCTTCAGGAGTTAAAGCCCCCGAGCCTAACCTCACATCAAAGGGAGAAACCCTGCAGCCACACCTGCACATTGGCTCGTTTGATTTTTTTCCAAATAAAAAGGTCCAGGGATGCAATTCAGTAACAGAGTGCTTGCTGCTCCCCTAGACAGTTTCTTTTTTTCCCAGAACTGGGGATTGAACTCATGCCCTTGTGCTTGCCAGGCAAGCGCTTATTCTACTGAGCCATCTCCCCGGCCCTGACGTTTTTATTTTTTATTTGAGATGAGGTCTTGCTAATTTGTCCAGGATGGCAGGAGGCCGACTCCTGTCTCAGCTTCCTGTGTAGCTGAGATTATAGACCTGTGCCACCCGCTGCTGCTCCCACTTTTTTTTTCTTTAGTGCAGGGTCTACAGGGTCTCACTACGTAAATAGGACTCGTAGTGATCC
>NW_004524699.1:6304446-6308172 GCF_000260255.1 Octodon degus | reverse complement strand
GGTGCCAGGTATCTTTTTTTTTTTTTTTTTTTGTGGAACCAGGGATTGAACTCAGGCCCTTGCACTTGCCAGGCAAGTGCTTATTCTACTGAGTCATCTCCCCGGCCCCAATGCCAGGTATCTTAAGATCTCAATTTCTATCTTCTGTTTCCCTCTGGCCTCATAATTTCATTTCAGCGTTGCTTGTACTGCATGTATCTTCGTGAAAAAGTCTCTTTTAAATCCAAAAATGACTGTTTTACTTCATTTACCTTTTTTTATTTGAAGAAGGCTTTCACGATGTAGTTTTGGCTGGCCTTAAATTCTCAGCCATCTTACTGCCTCAGCCTCCTGAGTGCCCGGATTACAGGTGTGCAGCCCTACATCTGACTTTACCTCACTCTTAAAAGATATTTTTGTCAGCATACAATTTTTTGATGGAACTATTTCTTACTTATTTTTTAAAAATGATTTTTTAGGGGCTGGGGAGATAACTCAGCAGTCTAAATGCCTGTCTGGCAGGCACAGTGACCTGTGTTTGATCCCCAGTACCACATGCTGTGCTGGCCGAACCCCCAGTGCATTGAGCCAGCCACTGGACCCAGGCATGGTGACGCACACCTGTAATCCCAGCCTTGGGGAGGCTGAGACAGGAGGATCGCTACGAGTCTGAGCTATGTAGCGAGGCCCTATATCCAATAAAAATGATTTTTTATTTTAGAATAGTTTCAGTTTAACAGAAAGCTCCAAAGACAGTACAGAGAATTCTGGAACCTCTGGGCTGGTGTCCCCTAGTGGCTGTACTTTATGTGCTAGTACAATATCCAAACCAGGAAACTTCCATGGTGCACTGTGCGTGTGCGTGGAGTTCCACACTACTTTACCACATGTGTAGGTTTGAGTAACTGTCACACCAATCAGTGTGGAGGAGGAAGTGTGTCACAAACACACACACACTCCCCCTACAAAACCCTAGCCTGCCCGTCCCCAGCGGCCACTTCATCTGGCAACAGCCTCTGTTCCTTATCTATACAATTCTGCTACTTCAAGAATATTACTTAAAGTTACATGCTATGAGGTGTCATTGAAATATATGGGCATATTTAAACTAAATTCATCGTGATAAAAGACACATTGGGATTAGTTCCCCTCAATGTCCCTCCTCCCTCGTTTGAACACACTCATCCCATTGTCCTTGCTACTTTCTGCAGCAGCTCTGGCATCCCCTTTCCTGAGTGTCATTAGTTGCATTGCTGTGGCTGCTTTGAAGACCTGATTGGATTAAAAACTTTTACGTGTCAGGGCCGGCCAAATAGCTCAGTAGATTAAAGCGCCTGCAAGCAGATGCAGGGGCTCCCGAGCTTGCTGTGCCATCTCCGCCCCCAGGGTATGGTGTCATGCGCCTGTAATCCCAGCTCTTGGGAGGCTGCAAACAGGCAGATCACTACGAGTCTGATCTAGTAGTGAGACCCTGAACACCCTGTAGACCCTTCCCTAACATATATATTATATATCAACTGGGGGGAAGAGCTGGCAGTCACAGGGTTCCAGATCCGGTGAGCCTGGTGGGGGAAGCCACGGGGTCATGTTCTTAGGAGACTGCTTTGTGTAGAAGGGCGCTTGGCAGTGTCATTGGCCATATTTTTGATCACACCTTGTAAAGACACTTGTGAAAGAGGACTTCAGAACTGCCTCAAAAAGTGGCAAGAACTGTGGGATAAGTGTTTGAAGGGAGAGGGAAAATGTGACAGGCAGTTAACGGAAACGTGTCTCTTCCTGTGAATTTTACTTAAACATTTGCTGCGTAGCTTGATCAATCTCTGACTTTCTAGGGTGATTTTAAAACTCCATCTGGTGCCCTTAACACCTGTCTCAGCTACTTTTCTCCTACTGCTTTGACAAAATACCTGACACCCAAAATGAAGGAAGGAAAGGTTTATTTAGCTCACAGTTTGTGGAGGTTTCAGTCCGTACTCAGCTGGCTCCAAGGCAGAGCGGCACACGGCAGAGGGCAGCAGCTCATGGCGGCGGAAAACAGCAAAGATCAAAGGCCAGAAGAGGAGCAGCAGCAGCAGCAGCGGCGGCGGCGGAGGCGAGCCCCTCTCCCTTCTTTCTATTGCCTTCAGGCTATCTGCCGAGGGTGGGTGCAGCCCTCAGACCCATAATCCCAGCCCTGGATCAGGAATTAATCACAAACTCTAAAATTGAGCTCCAATGACAGCTTGAGGCTTTGGGGGAACAACTACACACAAGACATAACATTTTGTCGCTGGCCCCCCCCAAAGACTCACGCATATTCCTTTATGCGACAGGCATTTAGTCCATCTCTAAGAGCTGCCAAAGTCCTAACAGTTCTAGCACTGCTAAAATTTCTAAGTCCCAAGTCTTTTCTAAGGTCTGAGGCAAACTCTTAGCTGTGAGCCCCTGTACTAATGTAAAATTCAACACTTCCAACACTTCCAGAACTCCTGCATTCTGCATGGGCCTAACGCCAACGCCGAGTGGATGACGCCAAGGGCTGCTGCCAGCTGGGGCAGTAGACAGGCTTTCTTCTCTCTTGGCTGTAGGGGTCGAGTGCCTGGATCACTGAGCACTCTGAACTTGATTCTTTTTGTTTGCTTGCTTGTTTGTTTGGCAGAAGCAGGGATTGAACTCAGGTCCTTGTGCTTGCCAGGCAAGCGCTTATTCTACTGAGCCATCTCCCCAGCCCTGAACTTGATTCTGAGGAACAAACTCTCTATGCTGCCACTATTCTGGAATCTGCTGAGGCCGCTAGTGTCACCATTGTGGAACATGGTGCTCTGTGGCTTGCTCCTGAAAGCAAACTCTTTCACTTTTGCAGTTTTGAGGCTGCAAAGGATTGAGATTTGCTGCTTCTTGCGTTGCATTCAGGTTATTTTTTTCTATGCTTTTGTTCTTTCTTGGCAATGGAGATTCTCTCAGCTCTGCCTTTGCTGTCCACAGCTTTTTTGGAGCTTCCTTTCTGGTCAAACTGACATTTTAAATCATCCTGCTGGGCTCTTTGCTCTTGATTCTCAACATATATCTGACTAAAAGTCCCCCAACAATAGTCATGCCACTGCTTCAGCATTGGACTACCTTGACATTTCTTCTTCCAGATTGACCCGTCTGCCACACTTAATCTCAGTCTCAGGCAAAGTCTCTGGACACAAGCAAAATTCAGACAAACTTTCTGTCAAGCCATAACACCCATCATCTGGAGTCCAATGACCAATCTAGTCCTTCTCAGAAGAACCCTTCCCAGCCTGATCTTTACAGGCAGGATTTCTATCAGCCTTCTGGTCTGCTGAGCTCTGACCAGAATCTCCCATACAGAACAGCCGAAGCTGTTCCAGCACTTTTTGTAGGTGTCATCTCCAAACCCTTCCAATCTCTTGCCATAAGTCACTCCCAAAGGCTTGTAATCCATATAGTAAGGTTTAGTCATAGCAATGGCCCCACTTCTCAGTACCAAATTCTGTCTCAGTAACTTTTCTGTCATTGTTGGGACAAAATACATGACACCTAAAATCCAGGAAGGAAAGTTTTATTGAGCTCACAGTTAGTGACAGTTTCAATCCATACTCACCTGTCTCCAAGGCAGAATGGCACATGGCAGAGGGTAGCTCATGACAGCAGAATACAGCAAAGGGCAAAGGCCAAAGGAAGAGCAGGGGCAGCAGGGGCAGAGGCAAGCACCTTTCCTCTCCTCTCCTCTCCTCTCCTCTCCTCTCCTCTCCTCTCCTC
>NW_004524699.1:6302079-6304043 GCF_000260255.1 Octodon degus | reverse complement strand
TGCTGGGTGAGGGTCTCTGACCTACCTACCCCATCCCCTCCTGGAGGAAATGTGAACGTTTCCCACTTGGGCCCCCCACAAATAAGCTGCTTTGCACCGAGGTCCGTTTTAGTGGGGTGTCACTTTTCCTCTCTTAGGATAAATACCCCAGAATAGGTCTGCCAGTTTGTCTGGTAAGTGCAGGTTTAGTTTTTTGAGAAACCACCTAGCACTTTCCCCAAACCCTCGCGTAACTTTCCATTCCCAAGCGCAGTTCGCGGCTCGGGTTGCAAGCCTCGGCTCTGCTCTGCTCTGCGCAGCCGCCGTCCCACCTGCGGGGCGCCGCTGCCCACTGCGGCCAGAATCCGCTTCTCCCTAGCGGCTGCTCCAGCATCTTTCAATGGCAATTCGTGCCCGTGTGTCATCTTCATGGCCCCCGTGCATTTCGTCCATTTACTAATTTGTTGTTGTTGTTGTTGTTTTGGTAGTTTTTGCTTACTCTTGAGTTTTGAGACTTCTTCATATACTGTACTTTTTTTTTTTGACAATTATTTAAGACCTTTATTAACAGGTGCTTGCAGTTTGTTGACTTTTTTGAAAAAATCAAGTTGTAAACTTTTATACTGTACGGTTTTTGTTCCATGGTTTCTTAGGTAGCTCGCAGATGCAGTTAGACCTTCTAGTCAGGGCTTCCCAGTGTGGATTCCCCCACTCCAGGAGCAAAGGTATTTGAAAACATTTTTGCTTTTACTGAACATAGGCTGGTCTGTGCATTTTTCTTGTCATTGTTCTCAAATCTTTAAAACAGTGTGCCAACTACTTCCATAGTGCTCGCTTGGTATTAGGTAGTGTAACTATTCTAGAGCTGGGTGTGGTGGTGCAGGACTCTACTGCCAGCAATCAGGAGGCTGAGGCTGGAAGAGCCTCTCGGGTTCAAGGGCAGCCTGGGCTACCTCAGCGCCAGACTAAACTACATACAGCAAGACCCTGTCTCAAAACATCAGTTCAGCGACTGACCTTGCTTTAACTTGGTCTTAACCATCCAGCAGAAAAGTGTAACCACGAGGTATAAAAAGTAAAGCTATGTTAATATGCTGAGCCGTAAAAGTTCAACAACTTCAGACAATTGCCAATTGTGCTGATAACTCACTACTATTACGGACTATTGCACTACATATAATTTTTAAATTGGGTTATTTTGCTGAATTCAAGTACCTACAATCTTCGCATTGGCATAAAGAATGAAAAGGTCCTTTAAAGACTTCTCCAAATACAGCTTCTCTAACTTCAATGGAACAGCCATTTCTGACAAAACAAAACAAAAAAGGGGGATATGTTGGGAGCCACAGAAGCTAGGAAACTGATCAAATGTGTGTAGGAGGGACTGGGCCTGCGAGCCTAAAGCAAACAAGCTACCTCAGTCCCGAGATAAACATCCTGTCTGGTGAAAGTCAGCTGTTAGTTGTTAGGCAACCTAGTGTCACGCGTTACTGACTGAGCAAAAGTATAAATAAAAGCCTTTTTTGTTGTGAAAAAATATATGTATACACAAGATAGTCAGGATAAATATACAGCTACTTTTTCTTAATTCGTTGAGAAGAAAGGTTTGTACTAATATTTTTTAGACAAGATAACATGTCTGCATCTTGTCCTCAGAAAAACTACTACAAAGACCACAATATGCAATGTATTGATTATTGTAACTGTCTTACTAACCTGTTTTGAAACTGTTTCATTGCTATTTTATCTTTTTCCTCATTAAAATTAAGCAAATCAAATCAAATCACGCATCCTTCCAATATTAACTTTGGAGTGATATTACTTATATCTTCAAAATATCTTGTTTGGATTTTGAAGGGATTGCATTGAATGTCTATATCTATACCTTTGGAGAGAATTGACATTTTTATTATGCTTATCTTTGCAACCAAGAATGTACATCGGCTCTCCAGTTGTGTTAAAATGTCTTTTTTTTTTTTTTTTTT
>NW_004524699.1:6299659-6300867 GCF_000260255.1 Octodon degus | reverse complement strand
AGTGGTAAATATTTGTCAAAGGATTTCTCTGTGTTAGTTAACATGATCATGTGATTTTTTTTTCTTCTTTAGCTGCTTATACGGTAGAATAGATTAACAAGTTTTCAAATATGAAATTAGTGTTGTATCTCTAGCATAAAATCTACATGGTCATGATGTGTAATTCTTTTTACCCCGGGCTGAATTCTAGCTGTTAATGTTTTGTTAAGGATTTTGGTATCTATTCCTTAGAGATATCTTGTACTACTTTCTGCTGGGGTTTACTACTAGGAATAATACAGCCCTCATAAAATAAGGTGGAAGTGTGTCCTTTCCCTATGAATTTCGTTTCTTTTTTCTTTTTTGCGGAACTGGGGATTGAACTCAGGCCCTTGCTTATCCTACTGAGCTATCTCTCTGGCCCCTTATTCCGTTAACTGTATTCATAATATTTATTTTGTATCAGATAAATGACAAGTTTGTGCTTTCCAAAGAGCTGTCCATCTTATCTAAGTTGTCAGGTTTGCATGCAGAGTTACCCATGATGTGCTCAGGGCTGAGTTTGATCGGTAGCGGAGCGGAGGGCAGACCCCAGACAGCCCTGAGCACCACTACTTGCAGAGACCCTGTGGGCGTCGACCATGGCATCCCAACGCTCCCGTGCAAGGAGAAGTGATGGAGGGTGCGGACAGCCAGGGCACAGGAGAACAAGGGAGACAGAAGGAATGTGGATTGAGGTGACAGACCACGATTCCGCAGGGGCCCTCCTCGCAAAGACAGCCGAGAGAGGGTGACAATGAGGAAGATAAGGACAATCAAGGAGATGAGACCCAAGGTCAGCAGCCACCTCAACGTCGGTGCTGTCGCAACTTCAAAAAGGGACGCAGATGCCCAGAAAACCCTAAACCACACGGCAAAGAGACAGAAGCAGCTGATCTACCAGCTGAGAATTCGGCCGTTGAGGCCGAGCAGGGCGAGGCTGAGCGAATGCGGGCTTAACGTCCTTGCCATCATCCGGTTTAGTCACCCAGCAAGAAAGAAAGGAATAGGAAATTCCAGCAAGAAGAAATGAACAAAAGGTCGGAACTGAAGACCTTAAGTGCTTGCTTTTTCGCGTTGACCAGATAACTAGAACCATCTGCATCACCTATGCAGTTTTTATTATTTTTACCTAACATCTCTTTTTGGTAATGACAAATGTGGTGTTTTTTAAAGCCTGGTTTGGGGCC
>NW_004524699.1:6293589-6294829 GCF_000260255.1 Octodon degus | reverse complement strand
TTTTTGTGCCAGGGATTGAACTGAGGACCTTGCACTTGCCAGGCAGGCACTTATGCCGCTGAGCTATCTCCTCTCCCCATGTAAACATTTCTCTGATCGTATCTGAAACTTGCAGTTTTTCACAACTCAGGAGTATAACTCCCACGAATTTGGGGGATCCACTGTATGTATTTTCCTGTCAGGTAGTACCTTCAAATGCTAACTAGATTACTTGGGTTGATGGTGCTACGCTCATCTGTTTCTCTCTGGTTTAGTGTCCGGCTGTCCTGTTAATGGTGGCGAGCAGAGCGCTTGCTCCAGCGAGCGCCGTGAGCGTGTCCGTCGCGCCTTCCAGTTCTGCTAGTTTTTGTTCCGTGCGTCTTGCCGCTCCACTGTTGGGGCTCCCACTCGGGGCTGCAGTCCGCGTGTTTGCCTTCCGTCCCTGGGTGGTGTCCCTCCTTCTCTCCGGTCGTTGTTCTTCCTCTGAAGCCTACTTTATCTAATATTTCTATCACCATTTCTGCTTTTGCTTAAATTTGACACGGATCTATCTTCACCCACGCTCTGACTTTCAGTCTCCCTGCATTATACCGACAGTCCCCAACCTAACAATGGTTAGATTTAAGACTTTGCAACTTTACGATAGCGTTGAAACAATAAGCAGGAGCCGGCGAGATAGCCCAGTGGTCTAAGGCGCCTGCTTAGGCAAGCTTAGGCAGGCGCAGGGGGCCACAGTTCGATCCCCGGCACCACGTGTGTGCCAGCCCTGCCCTCAGGGTGGGCTGAGCAGGCAAAAAAAGAGTATTCAATAGAAGCCGTATTTTGATTCTGCTCTTCTCCTGGGGGATGAATAAGCAGTATGATGCTCTCTCACGATCCTGGGCAGGGGCGGTAGCCACGGCGCCTCGCTAGTGGCATGAGCACCGCCGTGAGCACACGATACTCAACAGCACACGGAGCGGTGACGCCGTCGCGTTCATTGGGTTATGTGTAATAATTGCATTTGTGTGTGTGTGTGTGTGTGTGTTAGTACAGCGTTTATAGGGTCTCACTATTTAGATTGGATTTATAGTGACCCTCCTGTTTTCAGCCTCCCAGGAGGCGGGTGTCCCCACACCCAGTCTCAATCACAGTCTCAGCATTCCCCAGGGGCGGGGCCAACAGGCAGGCCAGGAATCCAACCCTGGCCCCTGTGTCTGCCTAAGCAGGCGCTTTAAACTGCTGAGCTATCTGGCTGGCCCTTGCATTTTTTTTTTTTTTT
>NW_004524699.1:6281250-6292884 GCF_000260255.1 Octodon degus | reverse complement strand
TATATATATATATACACACACACACACACATTTCAGGAAGTGGAAAATCCATTGTTTTAACCCATTTTCCCCTTTTTATTATTCATTCTTTTCTCCCAAATATTTTAATATTTCTATTATTGTTATTATTATTACTACTACTATTATTGTTATTTCTTTTCACCATCAAGAAGATTCCGTAGTCCGTTTTTCTAGGGTGGATCCTCTGGCAACAGATTCTTGCCATTTTCTTGCATCTGAGAATGTTTCTGGCTCCTCCTTGCCGCCTGAGAAAGGCTTTCACCAGATGCGGGGCTATGGAAAGGCTTTCACCAGATGCGGGGCTATGGAAAGGCTTTCACCAGATGCGGGGCTATGGAAAGGCTTTCACCAGATGCGGGGCTATGGATCAGCATTCTTTTCTTTCAGCTGCTAACAGGCAGTTCCGCTCCCTTCTGAGCACTGAGCTTTCTGAGATGAGGCCTGCCGTCAGCCTCCCCGCAGCCTGGGCATGGCACAGTTTCTTTCTTCCTGAGTTTAAAGTTTCAGTTTTAGTTTTATTGTATGTCCTGCTATGGTTTTCTTTAGCCTGATCTTGTTTCTGCTTTCTTTCTTTTTTCTTTTTCTTTTTCTTTTTCTTTTTTTTTTTTTTTTTTTTTTTTTCAGTCCTCTGCTTCTTAACTCTGTAGCGCTGTGCCTTTTCCTAACTTAGGAGGTTTTCCTTCCATGTCTGTTCTTTTATAGCCTTCCCTACCCCCCAACCTCTCTTACTCTCTATTTACAAACCTTTGTTTCTATTTTTCCTTCTTTTTGCATTTTTGTCCTCCTCATATTCTTCTAGCCCTTCTTCTGCCCCACTTTCTTTTTTCCTTCTAGAAATCTGCTTACACTGATGTCAAATCTGTGACAGTCCCAGTTTTCTAAAGCCCTCTGTTCTCTCCTTGTTGTTCTGATGGGGTGATTTTCATTGTTCTACCTAGTAGCCTTTCCTCTGTCCTCCACTCTGCTGCGGGCTCCGTGCAGTCTGTTTGAAATTGCAGTTGTATTTTAAGCTTCCAGATTTCCATTCTCTTCTTCTGATTATCTTCCATTTCTTTGCTGAGACTTTGTTGCCCATTTTTCTCCAGTGTGTTTGTAATTGCTGCAGCCTTTTTTTAATGCTAGCTGCTCTAAAGTCCTCGAGAGATAATTCCAACCTGTGTGTACCCTGGTGTTGGCTGTTGAGTCGTCTTTCTCACTCCTGTTGAGATTTTTCTCAATCTTAGTGAGCAGGTGTTTTTCCATTGTATTCTGGACATTTGGAATATGATGTTTTGAGTTTATTGATCTCCTTTCTCTTCTGTTTTGTCACAAGGCGGTGGGGGGGGCAGCACTGTTTTAGCAGGTAGGGGTGGGACTCCTGGCTCCTTTTCAGTCTCTGCCTTGTTATGCTAATGGATGAAAATGCAGGATCTCCAATAGGCCTGCATTGACTCTGCCTTGCCTGGATCCCCTGTCCTGGCTGGGCATGGGGTGCCATTACTGCACCCCATGGAGGAGAAAGTCCTGGCCCCTCAATAGCCTTCCATAATGTGACCTCAGTGGGGAGTGGGAGGGGGCTCCAGTCTCCCTTGGTGGGTGCATGCATCCAGCCTTCCTGGGGGGCCTCTGAGGACTCCCGGGGGCCTCTTCTGGCTTGGTGTGGATGGATGTCCTAGTGGGACGTGCTGGAGGCTGGACCTTACCTCTCCTTGAGTTCCTGGTAAGCGGCCTCCTGTGCGGACTGTGGAAGCGATGCACTGCAGGCACTGGGAAGCTCCTGTCCTCCCACCGGGAAAGAAGGTCCCGCCTGGCTTCAGCTTTCTGCGTTCCGGCCCTTCATTTCATCATGTCCTCTACCATCCTGCCTTGACGTTTTGACACCCAGGCAGGGGCCGTGGTATGAGGAAACTCATAACACGGCGGGTGAGGGGACACCTCTAGTTGTGCACAAAAAGGGAGTGATTCATCAGGTGTAAAATGTGGAGCCAAAGCAGGCTCGCTAGAGCAACAGTTGCATATGGAAAAGCTTAGAGCCTTGCTTCAGGCTGGAGGGATGCCTCTTAAGCCTGCACAGCTTGCTGAATTTCTTGAGGCCTCTCCTTGGTTTTAAAAAGAAGGAACTATAAATTTACACATGTGAGAAAACATGAAAAAGCAGCTTAGAGCAAGACTAGGGAAACAGGAGCCAGGGAGATGGCTCAGTTGAATAAGTACTTGCCTGGCAAGCACAAGGACCTGAGTTCAATCCCCAGTTCCGGAAAAAAAAAAAAAAGACTATCTGGACCTCTGCAGACTGTTAATAACTCAGCAGGGAGAAACAGTTGCTTTCTGCTCCTCTCACCTCTTCTTACAGACCCCTGGTGGGAGAGGAAACAGGGCTGATGGACACAAGCCAGCAGCCAGAGGCAGGAACCGAAGAGCTCTGCCACGCATGGAGCTGGCCTGAACTGGGTGGTGGGAGGGACCCAGATGCCTGCGTTGTGTTGTCTGCCACACTGGGGAGGATGTGCTCAGTGCCCGGCTCGGGGCACCCAGTGGCAACTGCATGTTTGTCCTGGATCTGGCTGACAGCTAGGGCTCACCTTTTCTGAGCCTCAAAATAGCAACGTCCACTCTTTCTCAGGTGCACACCAACTCGTACATTAAATGACTGCAGCATCTGCAGCTGACAAAAACCATTTAGGCATGGTCGTAACAACCTAGGTGCAGGGGCAGGAGCAAGTGCCAGAAAAAGACAAATCATGGGCACCAGCAAAGGGAGTCTACATAAGCGATCATATTAACCCAAATTATGCTAAGTCATACAGAGAGAACACTGTTATATGAAGAGAGGGTCTGAGTGTGTGACGGAGTGTGGAGATGCCTGAGCTGACAGCTACATGAAAGAAAGGGACACAAAATTGCTGGTATTCTTAAGACAAAATAAAATACAAAAATATATATTTATTATAAATAGAAGCATTTTTAAAGTGTATTTGGTATAGGGTCTCACTACACAGCTTGGACTTGTAGTGATTCTCCTGTTTTTAGCCTCCCAGCACTGGGATTACAGGTGTGCCCCACCTCACCTGTTCTCGGTGGCTGGTTTAGTGTGCCCAGGTGTGGGGCTGGCACAACATGGGCCTGGTTTCGAATCCCAGTCCCTGCATTTGTCTAAGCAGGCACTTAGTCTGCTGAGCTATCTCACTGGCGCAAATAGAAGGTTTTTATTCCTTCCAAATTATTCTTGTAGGAGACCTTTGCTGATTGACCTACAAAGGAATTATGACTAGTCTATTTATAATTGCAATCTTCTAAAATTATAAAAGAGTTATTACAATTCAATTTGGCCAAAAATATATTAGAGTGTACTCTGATTATGTAAGCAGATTGCCTGTGTGTTTGTCTATCTCATCTATAAACAACTGGGTTTTGGGTTTTTTTAGCTCAACAAATTTTTCTTTTTGCATTTTTAGATTTTTGAAGTATTTGTCTGTAATTTGATTCACCTTACAGATAAATGTCATCAAAATTAAAGATGTGCTTCCACCCAGGTTTCCAGTTGGTCAAAATTATGTTAAAATTGGTTATATAAATGTAATGCATGTTATTGTCTATGTATTAGGATTTCAGAGTCTCATTGTCCAAAAATACTGTGCTAGGTGTTATGACTAGATTCTCACAAGTCATCAAAAATTTGTTAAGCCAATTACGCAAAAATCCTTTAAGTTAGGGAGAAGCTATTGGATAAGAATCCAACTAATGAATTAGGAAACAGTTGCCCACAGTTAATTATTTAGCTCTTGTTCATTGATGGGGGGCCCAACAATCTCTACAACCTTATTAGCCACACCCCCAAAATGTTGCTCAATGTGTATCATTATACTTTTACATTGGTCATCATCAAAAGATTAAGTCTTCTAGAAATAAGACAGTAAGGTTTTTGATTTAAAGATGCTTTGGTACAAAATTAAACTAAGAAACAAACACAGTTTTCATATGGCGATGACAATTTGTCCTCATTAATTTGGCGTGTTAGATGTATTCATGCCATCTGGATATACAGGTCTTCCAACATGTAAAACTGAGATTGTTTGTGGTAGAGGACGTTTTCTTTCAGATTTGGACATCTGGCTCACTCTCGTGCTCCAGCTATTGTGATGGGAGGTTCATGGCAGGCCAGCATGAGGTCGCCAGCCAGGAATATTTGTGACAAAAACTTATATGATGTGGATGCTATGTGTATGCTACGACACTTAGAGGTATTTAGACATTAAGTAGTCCAGACAGCGTGAAACACTTCAATGACATTCCATTAAAGCACAACAGTCAGCCTCAGGTTGCAGGAGTTCGAACCTCACAACTCTCCCGCTGGCCAAAAGTGCCCTGAAGGCATTCGAGGAACAGAGAAAAAAAACAAAACAAAAACCATTAAAGCACAACAAATTAGGTGAGAGCTTCTTACATTCTAGAGAGAGATTGTAGGGAGCTGCAGAAAGCTAGGATATTGATCAAATATGTGTAAGTGGGACTGGGCCTCACTCCTGAGATAAACATCCTGTCTGAGGGCCGGCCAAACAGCTTAGCGGATTAAAGCACCTGCTTAGGCAGATGCAGGGGCTGGGAGTTCGATCCCTGGGGTGTGCTGAGACTGCGATTGAGAATGGACGTGGTGGCGTGCATCTGTAATCCCAGCACTTGGGAGGCTGTAAACAGGAGGATCATTATGAGTCCGATCTATGCAGTGAGACCCTATAGACCCTGTAGATCTTGTTCTAAAATATTTTTTAAAAAATCCTGTCTGGTTAAGGTTGGCTATTAGTCATTAGGACTTTGTGTCATGTGTTACGAACTTTGCAAAAGTATAAATGAACGATTGATTTGTTGTGTGTTCAGTTAGTCTTGCTTGTCAGGTGGATTAGCAATCACCTAGCCCAGCTTCTGTCTTCTTGTCTACCTTTCTCATTCCTGCTGCCGTGTCTTCCGGGGTAGAACCATTCGCAGTAAGACCAATGGATCCCTACATTTGGCGCCCAAACAGGATGCCCGGTACAAGATAAGTGTCAGTGGGGGAAACACTTCCAAAGACCACGCACAGGGGAGGGAAGTGGATTGATGAGCCAGCAGTAGTCCGCACAGGTGCGCATTGGTACTGGTGCACTAGGTGTAAAACTTGGGGATGGGGCTCACTAGGCCAGGAGGGGCTCACTTGGGCCAGAGAGATAAAGGAGCACGAAAGAGAGGAGGAGGCTTAAGAGAAGCCTAACAGGGATTTGATTGCATTTAACAATGGGGAAAAGAGTTTCAAGAACCATAGATGCTGATAGGTGTATATAGATGTATATAAAAATGTGAGTTTTTTTTAATCATCTCTGTTTTTATTTATTTATTTATTTTCAAAATTTTATTGATAAACAGATAGCAATGAGACAGTTTCAAATCAAATAGGAAGTACAGTTTCAACAAATAATGCACTGCATATATTCTTCTTAGAGGTTTTTTGTTTTTGTATTTGTGCTACTTTCTAAGACCACCTTAAAGGACTTAGTGTGGAGTACTGTTTTAAAGTCAAGTCCAAATGGGACAAGGAGGGTAGAACAAAGGTACAGCACATAGGGTTTAAACCCTCTAGTTTTGTTCCATAAGATAAAAAAGGGAAAAGTTCTTTTCAATTGCAAGCAGCTGATTCTAAGCAGCACAGTGATGCCAGGGGGAGGGGCACAACCTGGGCTCCGGAAGGCCTCTGTGCTCTGATTTTAGGCAGACCCAGCTGGGGTTCTCCAGCTGCCTGCCCATCTGTTTTCCCCGTCCAGCCACAGAGGTTGGTGCATACCACCAACCACAATCCTGTGCGCCAGACGCTAAGTAGGAGGGTCATGACTGGTACCCTGTGGCCTTGGCACTGGCTATGCATGTTGCTGGCGTCTCAAATTTGCTAGGCTCAAGGCAGTGTCTATGGTTAAAATCTGGGCAAAACTGAAACACCCAGCGGGTTCTATGGAGCCGCAAACCACAACCCTGGCTAAGGCAGCTCAGGAAAATTTCACTGAGTCACAGATCGAAACTAAGTTGTAGGTCTTCATGAATCGTACCTTTTGGGGCTGGTGAGATGGCTCAGTGGTCTAAAGCACCTACTTAGAACAAGCTTAGCTAAGCACAGGGACCGCGGTTCGATCCCCCAGCACCACATGCCAGCCAGCCCCGCCCCCTGGTGGGCTGAGCTGGCCACACACACACATAAATAAATAAAAATTTAAAAAAAAAATCGTACCTTTTAAAACCTTAAAAGAATTAACGTCAGCTGTTGCTACCTATGGCCCCACTGCTCCCTTCACCTTGAGTTTAGTAGAAATGCGAGGACAACAGACTGTGGCCCCAAAAGAGTGGAAAAGAATAGCTAAAACACATTTGAATCCAGGAGACTATTTATTGTAGAAAAAAAATTTCTTTAAATATAGCAGGAAACAGGCAGGAAATGTGTTTTACAGTTTCGCCATTACAAAACATTTGCTAATTGGACAGGGTACTTTTGCTGGCACAAACCATCAAGTGACCTTTGCATTGCAGCCGTGTAGCAAACTAAGCGATCTCCGGTTAGGGCCCGCTTAGGGCCTGGAGCGGACTCACTTGGAAAAGTAAAACATCCCTTAACTTGGCTTCTATTAGGCAAGGCCCTAACGAACCTTTCCAAGATTTCGCTGCAGGTTTGTTGCAGGCTACTGGGATTATCAGTGACAGGGAAGCTAATAAAATAAGAGTTCACCAATTGGCCTTCGGAAATAAATTAAATGGCTTTAAGAGACCATAAAGATGGGGCTTGCGGGTTAGCTCAGTTGTTTAAACCCCGCTTGGGCAAACCCAGTCAGGCCCAGGGGACCGCAGTTCGATCCCCAGCTCCGCTTGCCTCACCAGACGTGCCCTTACGCAGCCTGAGCCAGCCAAAAAGAAAAGAGAGAGTCCATAAAGAGCGGCCTGTACTGCCCGAGACGATTCAGAGGTGTGCAGGTATCAGCCCCTCGTGTGTATAGGGCGCTGTCTTTATTACTCGGGTTATTCATCCACAGTCTTAAAAAAGGGGGGGAAAGTAGTCATTTGTTTCTATCGAGGGGATGCAGAACACTTAGCCCAAAACTGTTTTTGCTGCACCAAAGATAACACAGCCTTTATCTGTCCCTTTAATAAAACCTTCCAAGGATTGGCCAAATAGCTCACTGCAAGCAGGCGCAGGGGCCGGGGGCTCAATCCCTGGGCCTGCCCTACCAGCCCCGCCCCTGGGGTTTAGCTAAAATGGCAATTGAGACTGGGCATGGGGACGGGGAGATGGCTCAGTGGAATAAGCGCTTGTCTGGCAAGTGCAAGGGCCTGAGTTCAATCCCCAGTTCTGCCACAAAAAAAAAAAAAAAGACTGGGCGTGATGGTGCACACCTATAATCCCAGCACTTGGAAGGCTGTACACAGGAGAATCACTACAAGTCTGATCTAGTAGTGAGACCCTGAACACCCTGTAGACCTTTCCCTAAAATACAGAAAAATAAATAAATAAATAAAACCTTGCAGTCCATGTACTAGATGTAGATGAGGGTACCATTGGGCAAGTGACTGTAAATCTAAAACTGAGGAGGGTGGGGCCAGGGAAATGGCTCAGTAGAATCAGCACTCCCCTGGCAAGCACAAGGGCCTGAGTTCAATCCCCAGTTTCACAATAAATAAATAATAAAATAAAAAAACTGAGGAGGAAGGCCGACCCATTCAGGGAAACTTCCAGTGGGGCGGCCTTGGCCACCAGGGAGTTAGGGCTGGCCAAACAATGGGGGTGCTTTCCCCCTCCCCTGCCAGGAGCATCTTTGCCCATTGGCAAGCAGCGACCGACAGGAGAGGCCTCACTTCAGGTCCTCCTCCGGGTTCCTACTGACTCCTGACGTGGGGCCCCAAATTATTTCTACTGGAGTCTCTGGGCCTGTGCCTCAGGGTGCAGTGGGCACCTTGCTAGGCCACTGCAGTCTCATTTTAAAAGGTCTCCAGGTTTCGCCTGGTAAAACTGATGCTGATTATAACAGAAATCATAGTTATTATTCAATTACCCAAATCATTGCTAAAATCACTCTGGGTACTCCCGTTGCTCAATTGGTCATTTTTCCCTTGGAAAAAAATTGAAAAACTTATTAAAAAAAAAAATTCAAGGGCTTTGGGTCACCTAATGCTTATTAAATTTAGCAGATTAAACAAAATCATCCAGAGATGGAGTTGACCACTGAAGGACAAGCATTTAAAGGGCTATTAGACACAGGTGTAGAAGTTTGAGTTCTTGCTCAGCATCATGGCCTGAGGCGTAGCCTCTGGTTGTGGCCACTACAGCTTTACAAGGGCGGGCAAGGTGGCTTACCCCAGCAGAAGTGCTAAATTGCTAATTTGGAGGGATGCAGAAGGCCATTCTAGATAATTGTTCTCCTTATATCCTCCCCCATACACCAGTCAATCTATCAGGTTGTGATACATTACAGGGTATGGGAATGTTTTTGGCCAGTCCTAACCACCTGGTGGCTCATCAGATGTAATGACACGGGGCTGGGGAGATGGCTCAGTGGAATAAGCGCTGCCCTGGCAAGCGCAAGGGCCTGAGTTCAATCCCCAAAAAAAAAAAAAAAGTAATGACAAGATTTCTGTCCCAATCAAGTGCTTGGTAAAAATAAGGGGAAAAAGAACCTCTTTTGGCATAGATCATTTTCTGGAGGAGTCTTGATCTCTTTTCCAACCTCACGGGTGGCATCCAAGATAACGTGGATGTTTGATGACCCTGTTTAGTTAGATCAGTGGCCCCTAACTCAGGAGAAGAGTATAGCAACTCATACACTAGGTAATGAACAGCGATGGCGGGGCACCTAGAACTTTCCAATAGCCCTTGGAAAGCAGAGATTGCTACAGGACTTGCGGGCAGTCCATGGCACTGTGGAACCTATGGGAGTACTGAAGCAGGGCTTGCCCAGTCCTGTAGCTATTCCTTTACATTTTCCCTTATGGTGATTGATTTAAAAGACTCTTTCCTATCCCTCGCCACACTGAAGATAAAAAGCATTTTCCTTTTAGTTTACCCTGTATTAATAATCAGGCCCCTGTGCACCGTTTGCAATGGTGCTGTCTATCACAAGGTATGGTAGACAGTCTAATCCTGTGCCAAGAGTTTGTGGCTGTAGCTCTTTGGTCAGTGCGACAGGCCTACCCTTCCGTGTACATTACCTACCATGTAGATGATGTTCTATTGGCCCATGAATGTAAAATGGATGGGGATCCCTTTACATCGCATGCTTACCAATTAGATGGTGCTCCCTGCAATGCAGGTCTAGTGACAGCCCCTGAAAAGGTGCAAACTGTGGCACCTTTTTCATATTTGGGACACCTTATTCAACAGAGGCACACTGTGCCCCAAACTGTTCGGATCCAGGTTTGATGTCTTACAACTCTAAACAATTTTCAGACCCTGCTTGGCAGTGTTAATTGGCCCGGCCCAGCTCTTAAGCTCACTACCTATGAGTGAAGTTCTCTGTTTGACATTCTCAAGGGAGACTCAGGCCCCTGCTTCTAGAAAGAACACTTATACCAGAGGATAAAACTGAGACTGCCTTGAATAAAGTTAATCAGGCTCTTCCTAATGCTCAGCTCTCTGGAGTGGACCCATCTTTGCCACCTTTTTAATTATTTGCCCGACTCGGTATAAGCCCACTGGGGTTCTGTGGCAGCCTCAGGGTCCCTTACAGGGGCTACACATGCCACATATGCCACATAAAACTATGACTCCCTCAGCTGCTATTCGACAAGCTTGTGTGTTTCCTACCACTTTTCATCAAAATGCTTCTGCCTTACGCTAACACTTTTGATGTGATTCAAGCACAGGCCTAAGACGGAGTTAAATGATATTCTGTTACACACGCTCCTGAGTTTGGTTCTTTGCGTTTGGTTCATGTTTCGGTGGACACTTCCTCAGGATTCATAGTTGCTGCTGCCCTCACTGATGAAGCAGCTGAACGTGTCGTTGCTCACTGTTTGGATGCCTTTAGTGCCCTGGGCTGCCCACGGACCCTTAGACTGACAATGGCCCGGCGCACACAAGTGCTGCCTTCCAAAAGTTTGTATGACTTTTCATAGTTCCCTTATCGCAGGGATTCCTTTATAATCCTCAAGCTCAAAAAATTGTTAAATGTGCACATTGTTCAATTAAAATCCAACTGCAAAAACAAAAAAAGGGGGGGGGTCGTTTCCTGAAAACTTCACATCTCATAATAGACTTCACTTGGCGGCATACATTCTTAACTTTTTGAATTCTACGAAAGATGAAAGTACAGCAGCAAAAAGACAATTCCATCCAATAAGAGCAAAAGGATAGGAAGGGTCCTTTGGAGAGGTCTCCGTAGTGGACAATGGAAGGGACCATTCACTGCTGACCTGGGGGAGAGGGTGTGCTTGTGTTTTTCCAGAGAATACTGAACGACCTATTTGGGTACCAGAGTGCGCTGTCAGGCTGTCCCATGAAGCCAGATCTAGAGAAGAAGTTAACAAGGAGGCCAGGTCCAACCTGGGGCCTATTGAAGGAACTGACAAAATGGCCATCTAAGGTCTAAATAGATGGAGAAAAATATAAAGATAACTGAGCTAACTTTTACTAGAATTAAGACAAAAAATACAAAATATGCATATTAGCTAGAGATAAAAGACTTTATTCCTTCCAATTTTGGATAAGAGATCTCTGCTTATTGACAAGTAACAAAATCTGACTAATCTATTTATAATTTAAAATTTCTTTTAAAAAATTTGCAATGGAATTACTATAGGTTAATCTGGGCAGAAGTACATAGTTGAGTGCACTCATAATTTTGTAAAGATGGTCATTTGTGTGTACTGTGTATTTGTTTATGTGTGTGTCATTTTGTGAACAGCTATTCCCTTTTTTTTTTTTTCCCTTTTTGGTCATTTGTTCATATTACAACTTGGGATATACAGGCTTAAAAGCATGCTTTTTCTCAAGTTACCAGCTAGTCTAAGTAATATCAAAATTGGTTTATACACAGTTTGTCAAAAGGTTTAAATTAATTAAGCAAAAATTACTTAGAGTAAAGAAAAAATTATTCAGAGAAGAGTCTTATTGATGAATAAGAGGTGTGGTGTGACCAAACTTTTGTTCATTAATAAGGAGCCCCTGGTGGGCTGAGCTGGCTCTCTCTCTCTCTCTCTCTCTCTCTCTCTCTCTCTCTCTCTCTCTCTCTTTTTCCAGAACTGGGGATTGAACTCAGGCCCTTGCAATTGCCAGGCAAGTGCTTATTCTACTGAGCCATCTTCCCGGCCCTCAATAGTCTCTTAGGAGACGCCCTCAATAAATTAATTATTGGTTTAAAGATAAAAGTCTCAGAAAAATTACAATTAGGTTTTCTCCTAAAATTTTTTTTTGGTATTCAACTAAGTTAAGAAAAAAAAAGGTTTGCACATGTGTATGGTAACTCATTATTGTTAATCTCATGGCATCTTAAGTATATCCCAGTATATAGGTCTTCTACAATGTTAGACAAAGATTGCTTATTGTGATAAGGCTTTCTTTCAAATTAAAAAAAAATGGGGAAAGAAAGAAACCCTTGAAATGTATGTCCCATTTAAGGATAATTTTTTTTT
>NW_004524699.1:6279013-6279575 GCF_000260255.1 Octodon degus | reverse complement strand
ACAGCTTCTTTAACTGCAATGGAACACCCATCTCTGACAAAACAACACAAAAAATGGGGATATGTTGGGAGCCACAGGAAGCTAGGAAATAGGAAATTGATCAAATATGTGTAGAAGAGACTGGGCCTCAGTGCCTAAAGTAAACAAACTACCTCATTCCTGAGATAAACATCCTGTCTGGTTAAGATTGGCTATTAGTCACTAGGCAACCTTGTGTCATGGGTTACAAACTGTGCAAAAGTATAAATAAAGGATCATTTTGTTGTGCTGTTGAGTTAGTCTTGCCCATCAGGTGGACTAGCAACCACCTAACCCAGCTTTTGTCTTCTTGTCTATCTTTCTCATTCCTGCCACCATGTCTCCCTGGATAGCACCATTTGCACTAAGACCAACAGATCCCCACAAGAGATGATAGATTAAAAAGGCTATTCTATGTCAAAATGGAAATTTAATCATATTACAAAAATATCATCAGGGCCTGGGAGATGGCTCAGTAGAATAAGCGCTTCCCTGGCAAACACAAGGGCCTGAGTTCAATCCCCAGTTCTGCAAAAAAAGGAAA
>NW_004524699.1:6255186-6277998 GCF_000260255.1 Octodon degus | reverse complement strand
AAAACAAAACAAAACAAAAAACATCCAGCAGAAAAGTAGAACCACAAGATGTATAAGACCGTGCCATAGTAATATGCTTGCTAAAAAAGTGGCTCACATCACTGATGCCGTCTAACCATTTCCAGCCACACTGGTAACTGACAGCTGTTATGGGTTAATGGCCTTCATAGGGTTAAATTGCTGAGTACAAGGATCTGACCTCTTTGGACTGGGAATATTTAGCCTAAAGGAGTAAGCTAACCCAAAGTGGAAAAAATTCAAGAGGGAGAAAGCCTTCACAGGAAGATTTGCCAGGGATGCCTGAGGAAGAGGAGAAAAGTTTTCCACAAGAAATGTCTTCTGGAGAGCTCTCCAAACACAACTTCTCCAACTCCCACCAACCACTCAACATCTGCAACTACAAAACAGAAAACGGGGAGGTGTTGGGAGGCAGACCTTACCCTCTCCTTAAGTTCTCTGTAAACAGCCTTCTACGCTGATTATAAAAGTAAATGTACTACAGTTGTTGGGCAGGCTTTCTCCTATCTGGGCTCCACCTGATATGTGCCTGCTAACTGTGTAAATAAACACCCTGCAGCCCTTAGGTGGTTCTTTTTCTCCCATCAGGACGGTGGGCTCCACCTGACCGCAGCTTTCTGCACTCTGACTCTTGTCTTCACATCTTCATCTTTCACTGTCCTCCCTCTGGAGACTCAAGAGCTGCACTGGGTGCAGCAGGTATGAAGGAGGAAAGGGACCTTGTTTCTGTCTCCCAAGGGTAGAAATTTAGGCTCTCAGCTCCTCTTTGCTGACTGTAGTTGGAGTGGGGTGCAGTTTCCCACAACTTTTTGGTGGTCGTTGTCTAATGTTCTGATTTGCTAGGCAAAATACTAGCAGACATTGCAGGATTCTTGGGGACTCTTCCCCCCACCTGTTGAATTTTCTGGGCCGCAACTTTCTCTCCAGTATCCACATATGCAGGAATACAGATGAAGCAAAAAAAGGCTGAATGTAGTGGCATATGCCTATAACCCCAGCCCTTTGGGAGGCTGAGGCAGGAAGATCACAAGTTCAAGCATAGCCTGGATAAGTTAGCAAGACACTGTATCAAACAATAAATAAATGTAAAGGCTGGGGTTGTATGTCGGTGCAAAGGCCCAGGATTCAACTGCCAGCAATGAAGAAAGTATGCAAAAAAGCACAGGCATCCAAAGGCCACAGTTCCTAGGAAGTTCGCCTCCTCTCTACTTTTCAGAGTGTCATTTCTTATGTATGGTGCCTGTGGTTTCTGGTTGCACTTAGTGAGAAGAAGGGGAACGAAGGCACCCGTCTCATCGGGCAGCTCGGCAGCCCTGCCCTTCCGCTCTGCCATGTTTGCCTTTCTTTTCGCCGCTGTAATTTCAGATGAGAAGTCGTTAGTGTTTCAAATCGTGGAGTGGAATCTGCATTTCCTTGGGCTGCTTTCAAGATGTTCTCTTTAGGGGCTGGGAAGATGGCTCAGTGGAATAAGCACTTGCCTGGCAAGCACAAGGGCCTGAGTTCAATCCCCAGTTCTGCAAAAAAAAAAAAAAAAGATGTTCTCTTTAGCTTTGGTTTCCTGTGGCCTTACTGTTATGTGCCTAGGCATGGGGTTTTGTTTTTGTTTTTTGTATTTAGTACGGGATCTACAGGGTCTCACTATGTAGATCGGAATATAAAGACGTGACTCGCTCTTCAGCTCCACACACACAGTGTCTGGAATATTGGGAACTTAAATGACTTAAATGCAGATCAGCATGCTTTCTGGAATTGGGGTTTTTGGTTTTTCAAAATCTGGACCTTGCTGGGTGTGCTGACGCACACCTGTGGTCCCCGCACTTGGGAGGCTGAGGCAAGAGGATCGCCATTGATTTTTTTTTTCCTTTTGCATTTTAGGGAAGGGTTTACAGGTGTTCAGGACCTCACTACTAGATCGGACTTGTAGTGATTCTCCTATTTTCAGCCTTCCAAGTGCTGGGATTACAGACGCAAGCCACCATGCCCAGTCTCATTCGCCGTCTCAGCGTGCCCCAGGGGCAGGGCCAGGCAAGGCACTCTGGGGATTGAACACCAGCTGCTGCACTGTTTTTATCCTCTTTGAGGTTAGCTGAAACTCTTTTTTTTTTTTAAGCAGAATATATTTATTGAGAGAAAGAAAGCTGTCTGAAAGAGGTACAGGAGGGGGACCCGAGTGGGTAGTTCCCCCTGAAACTCTTGGTTTAAAAAAAAAATCAGGAAAATTTCTGGCCATACTTCATGATGAAACACTTTTTCCTGACCAGTTTCTTTTTTAAAAGTTATTTATTTACTTATTTAGTACAGGATCTTGTTACACAGCTCCGAGCCATAGTGACCCTCCTGTCTCAGCCTCCCAGGGCTAGGATTACAGGTACGCACCACTGCACCTGGTTTCAGTGGCCTGCTCGTCGTGCTCCTGGGGTTCCAGGGAGCGCAGGGCATGCAGCACTGGGGTTTGAACTTGGGTCCCTGCGCTTGCCAGGCAGGCACTTAGACTGCTGAGCTACCTCCCCGGCCCCTCCTGATCCACTTATAGCTATCAGTGAAATTAAATTATTGCCCAAAAAGCTCAATTAGAAAACTTTAGGGGCCCACCCATTAGCTCAGTTGTTTGGGACTGGGAGATGGCTCAGTAGAATAAGTGCTTCGCTAGCAAGCACAAGGGCCTGAGTTCAATCCCTGGTTCCCCCAAAAAAAAAAAAAAAGAAAAAAGAAAAGAAAGACACCCAGACATTTTTACTTGTCATAAAAACCAAACATTGAAGGAAAAATAATACATAAACTCCTGAAACTAGAGATAAAAGGAAGACTTCCACCTTCTTTCATGAGTTCAGCAACATTCTGATGCCAAAACCTGACAGAAAAAAGAAAACTACAGACCAATATCACTCAAGAGCATAAGCCAGGGGCTGGAGAGATGGCTCAGTGGTCTAAAGCACCTACTTAGAACAAGCTTAGCAAAGCACAGGGACCCGGTTCAATCCCCCAGCACCACATGCCAGCCAGCCCCGCCCCCTGGTGGGCTGAGCTGGCCACACACACACACACACACACAAATAAATAAAATTTAAAAAAAAATTTAAAATAAAAAAATAAAAATAAAATAAAATATTCAATGAAATATGCTGATTCACAAAATAAAAGAGAAAAATCATATGATCATCACAAAAGATCATTTTTAAAAACAAAAGTCAACTCACTGATGACATATAACTAGAAATAGAAGAGACCTTTCTAAACTGACAAAAGACATTATGGAAACCCCAGAAATAGCCGTGGGTGGCAGAGCGTGTCTGCAATCCCAGGAGGGTCCTGGCACGTTTGAGGCCAGCCTTGGGCTACATAGTGAGACCCTGTTTAAAAGCAAAAACAAAAAACAAACAAATAAACACCTTAATAGTAAACACTTTCTCATAAGGGCAGAAAGAGAGCAAGGCTTACAGTCTCCATGTGTTGTATAGCAAGATTCTGCCTCAAAAATCTCTGGTAGAATGTGTGTACTCATAGAGAACGTCAGTTCATGTAGAAAATTCTACAGGGGCCGGGGAGCAAGCGTAACAACTTAATAAATGAATTTAGCGAGATTGTAAGATATGAGGCATACAGAATTGGTCATTGTGTATCTCCATGGTACACTACGCTAGCAAAAAATTTAAAAATTCATATAGGGCCGGGGAGATGGCTGAGTGGAATAAGCACTTCCTTGGCAAGTGCAAGGGCCTGAGTTCAATCTCCGGTTCCGAGAAAAAACAAAAATTCAGTTTATAAGTCTAAAGGGCTTAATAATAAAAATAAAGAAATGAAAGTCATCTGATGTGGTTTTTTTGATGTCCTTGAAAAGGGAGGTAGTCCAACGACCTGGAGGCATCAGAATCCTGACCGTGATCCCAGCATCCTTGTGCAAATGCAGAAGCCAGTAAGTTGCTTCTAATAGTTGTATGGAAATGCAAAGAACCCAAGCTGACCCCCAGAGTGTTGCCAGTCAGCCAGATGCAGTGGTGCGTGCCTGTAAGCCCAGCAGTCAGGAGGCTGAGGCAAGAAGAACACCTTGAGTTGGAGGCCAGCCTGAACTACATAGTGAGACCCTGGCTCAAAACAACAACAACAGAAGGCACATAAGTGTGTGAAAAAACACCTTGAAGAGTGGTCAACATCATTATCCTCCTGGGGAATCCAAATTAAAATCCAGGAGATGCCACCACAGTCCAGGTTGAGTGATTAAATTTTTTTTTTAATCAAAATCTTATCACAGGGGCCAGGGAGATGGCTCAGTAGCATAAGCGCTTCCCTGGTAAGAGCAAGGGTCTGAGTTCAATCCCTGGTTCTGGAAAAAAAAAAAAAAAAAATCTTATCACAATAATTACTGGGGAGGCTAGGAAACAAGTGGAACTCCTGTAAACTACTGTTGGGACACGCAAAGTATTACCCACACTTGGGAAACAATTCACTTGTCTCCTCTAAGACAGACCCTCCACCTGCTCTATGGCAGAGCGATGCCACTTGTAGGTTCTCAAAAGAAGTCAGTCCACGGAGGTTTGAACATGAAGCTTCAGAGCAGCTTTATTTATTATACCCCCCGGAAGCTGCCCAAATGCCCGTAACAGGAGAATGACAGCCACGGCGTGGGCTCTCTATGCCACGGAAGGCCGTCCACTGAGGAGATGGGGAGGAGCGCCAAGCAGCACAGTGTGCATGAGCCGCACAGCCTTGTCGTGGTGGCAGCAGCCCGATGCACAAAAGCACAAACCATGCGATTCTCTTTAGAGTAACATCTGGACAGCTGGGGGTGGCGCGTGCCTGCAATCCCAGCGCTCACGAGGCTGAAGCAGGAGCATCATCGTGAGCGCAAGGCTAGCCTCAAGTGCACAACAAGACCCTGTCTCAAAAACAAAACAAATTCCAAACAGTAACCCTGAGCTGCGGTTTGGCGCAGCTGCTGGGCAGAGCACTTGCTTAGCCTGTGGGAGGCCTGGGTTCGAGGCCAGCCTGAAAATATTACAGAAACCTCCCTGGGCTGTGAGCAGAGATTCAAACAACTGTGGCCAGGCTAGAAGCCTTACAGAGGGATCACAGCTGGACTTGGGAACACACACACACACAGCTCCTTGAATTCATCAGCATTCTTGTCTCTCAGGCAAAATACATGACATTCACCGTTTAAAGGAGGGGAGACTAATTTGGCTGTGGTTTCGGGGGATTTGGTCCATGGCTGTCCAGCTACAAGGCAGGAACAGAGAGCCAGAGAGGGCTTGATTATGTGGGCACCGTGAGTTGCAAAGGAGGCTGGGAAATGGGGTGCTCTGCTCAGTCGTCAAAGGCCCAACAGAGATTTTTATCACCAAAGAAGTGGAGGAGATGGCGCTTTCTCTAACCCAGAGATGGTGCCTGTTGAACATTGAGTTTCCTTGGGGGCTGGAGACATGCGGACAGGAGGCTGGTATGATCTGGCTAAGACCTGGGACTATGAGGTGTGGCTTTATTCTGGAGCAGCCCAGGGCGAGGGGCTGGGTGGCAGGAGCTAGCGGCACGAGCTGTGTGGATAGAGCCTGAATCCAGTCACATCTTATAGCCTTGACGTGACATCTTCAGCTGCCCCAGGATCTTTGCATGCACTATACCTGAGCTGAGGTCCACAGAACCTCTGGCCGTGGCCTCCTGGGAGGCCTTCTGGTCTTTCCGCTATAGCTCTGTCTCGTCTGGAGTGATACGCTTCCTTGTGACCTCATTTGGTGCCAGTCCTCGCACTGGAGCAGAATCCTTCCCCCAGCTGGCCTGATTATGCTTCTGTTGCTGCAGCCCTGTTCCTGCACCGTGCAAGCCCATGCAAGGGCATAGTTGGCTCCTGCACGAAAGAAACACTTTGTGAGTTGTTCTTTCACTGCTGAGATCTTGCTGTGTAGGCCAAGGTGGCCTTGAACTTACAGGGATCCCCCTATCTCAGCCTTCTGTGCTGGACCGACAGGCATGAGCCACCATACCTGGCTTTTCCTCACTGCAGGCCGCATCTAACAGAGTGTGAATGTCCAGAGGAAGCTTCAAGGAGACAGGTGATGTGTCTCACTCCACCGAGCCCAGCCCCAGTGAACTCAGGGTGCATCCCATGGTTTGGCCGGGGAGATGGAGACGCCCTTCGTAGGCACTGATGAGAAAGGGTGGTGAAAGGCTGTGGTGGCCATGCAGGGTGGGCCCGGGCAGGCTCTGGCTCTGAGGTGACACTCTCATCACCCTGGGGAGCAAGTGCTGGACAGAGGTGGGCCACCAATGAGGGGCAAATATCTCACCCGGAGGGCTCCTGGGGCCACCAAGGGCCCCATGGGCCCAATGTCCTTGTCCATGCAGTCTGGGCTCTGAAAACCTCTGGCTTAGGTCACACGGAAGCCTCCAATGGTAACTAAGGTGGAACTGTGCTCTGTGGCCTCCACGTGGGACCTGCATAGGGTGACACTATTTTGTTTTAAGTACAGGAGTTCGAACTCAGAACTTTGCACTTGCCAGGCAGGCGCTTGCGCCACTGAGCTATCCCCCAGCCCAGCACTTGTTTTGTGTCACAAGTAGCTGTTACTCACTACAGCCTCTGATTTTTTTTTTTTTTTTTTTTTTTTGGCGGAACCATGGATTGAATTCAGGCCCTTGCGCTTGCCAGAGAAGCGCTTATTCCACTGAGCCATCTCCCCGGCCCCTACAGCCTCTGATTCTGCCCAGAGCTTTACGCGGGGCGACCAAGGAGGCCCCGGGAGTGACCTTGGGAAGGCAGCGGCCACTGACGAAGGCCAGCGCTGAGCATCGACAGACCAGGACCCTGTGAGACTTGCGCAACTCTGCCGAGCCTCAGTTTCCTCATCTGAAAACGCAGTGCTGATGGCCACACTCGGGAAGCTAGGAGTGGGTGCTTGGGCCAGCACACAGCCGATGTCCCCAGGGCGCGGTGACCAGGGCCGCGTTAACCACGCGCTCACGCCCCGCCCTCCCCCTGCTCTGCGCTGCCCCCCACCCCTACCCCCAACAGCAGCCCTGCACATCTGGAGGGGACAGGGTGCTGGGCGTGACAGATCCATGACAACAGCGCTGTGTGAGGTCTCCGCTTCTCCGACTTTCCATCCCGACTGTTTATTGTTTTGATAATGGGGGGGGGGTGGAGAACCAAGCCGTTGAGGAAAGATAAGGAGGCCCAGAGTAGAGCCCAGCTGGTCTGTGATGGAAGCTGAGGGGTTTCTAGGAGGACGGGTGGGCGGGGCCTGGAGGTGGAGGGTGGGGCCTGCATGGTGTGTGGGCGGGGCTTGGGAAAGCATGGCAGGAGGGGGCTGGGCCTGGCGGTAGAAGGGCGGGACCTGGATGGTGGACAAGGCATGGAGAAGGTGACGTGGAAGAGATGGGAAGGAGCAGAAGGGCGGAAGACGTGGTGTGTCCTGAATTGTTCATGGGCGTGGCTTGGAGAACTGGGGTGTCCTGCCAGAATGGGCAGGGCTTGGTGGGGAGGGGCGGAGGGGGCGGGTCCTGGGGCTGAAGGTGTGATGGGCAGCGCCTGGATCAATGGATGCACCGGGTCAGAAGGCCACAAGTGCAGTCCCTGTGCCTGCTGTGGGCCCTGGGCAAGGAGTGAACCTTCCGCCTTCTCTGTAAAACGGGGGCGATGGAGGTTCTAATAGTCCCTAGTCTCTAGAGCAAGGAATGACAAGGTGGGGGGAGGGGCTCCGTGGTCATACGTGGTCAGGGTAAAGGTCCCACGCACCTGGCACATCCCATCGCGTGGCCCAGCTGCTTCTTAGAGCCTGGAGGTTCCCTCTTCCTTTATCCCTTCCTGCCTCCCTGCCCCCAGCTCCTGTGGGTTTCTCCTTATCCCAAGCAGGGGCCACTGAGCAGAGTGTGCTGTGGTCCCCTGAGGTGGCTGTCTGATGTTTGGCCCCTGAGCCAGCCCCCACAGAGATGGGCAGGAGGTGCTAAGCCCTGTCTGTGGCCTGCCTTAGCCCTGTCTAAGGCAGGGGTGTGGCCAGCAGGGTGGAGAGTTCAGAGTGTGGGGCTCGGGGACTCCTCAGTGCCCTTCCACTGCCCCAGGCCTGATGGCCACGTGGACACCTCAACCCAGGGACCATCTTGGCTCCAGGACACAGGAGCAGCCTGGGCCTCGATCTCCTTTGTCCACAGGAACCACTCTGGCCCTGAAATTCTGAAGGTTGGGAGAAAAAGTGAACATTGAACAGCAGCCCAGAGCTGCACGGATGAGGCACAAGGTGGAGGGGGTGACAAGGACATTTGTCCAGGACTGCTCCAGACCTGCCTAGAGCGCTGAGCTGCACCCAAAGGCTGTGCAGCCAAAGAGGGGTGCAGCCTTCTTTCTGCCGTGGCAGAAGGCATCTGACCTAGTTAGGGATGGATGGTTCACAAAGGTGTGGATCCCCCCAACCCAGAGAGGCCCCGGGTCCCCCACCTCCCTCCCCATGCAGATTTAACAGGAGCAGCACAGCCCCTGAAATATTTGAACTGCACATTTGTTGCCAGATGGGCACGTGCCGTCTCGGGACTGGCTAGTGAGCCTGGAGTCGGAAGGGGCAGCCTGGAAATCGCCCGATGCTGGGCTTTCTTCTGCGCCAGGAAAGCCTCAGTCCGGCTCTAAGGCTTTGCCAAGCTGGCCCAGGAAATTGGCCCCACACCCCTTCTTGCCAGTGGTTTCTAGATCCCCCAAGCTTGAACCCTGTGAGATGAAAGCCTCCCCCAACCCCTGGGCGAGCTGGCCTCGCTGAGCCTACCCTCAGGTGCCGCCCCGTAGGATGCTGTCCCCACCTGCACCCTTAGCTCTCGGCCGGCCCCTGCTCCAGCTGTGATGTCCCTTGCTGTGAAATTCCCATGAAGGGGCTTGTGCAGGCTACAAGGAAACCTTGCTTGGGATGGAGCCACCAGGTACCTGCCTTGCTGCCTTCAGAGACCTGCCAACCTCCCAGGGGAGCTGCAGAGCCGGAGCTGGGGTTCCAGGCCAGCACAGCAGGCTTGCCAAGAGCCTGTGCTCTCTCCTGGATTCCCGGCTGTGTGCAGGGCGCTGTGTGCAGGGCTGGATTCCCCGGTTAGGCCACAGCTTAACAGGAAACCAGCTTGGGGTTGTTTTGTTGCGATTGCACAACCCAGTGCAGGGGGCCGGTGTGGACATCTGCTGTTTTGGCCAACCCAGCACCCATGCCTCCCTTTTCTGGCAAGAGCTCCCCAATGGCCTCGTGGGGAACTCCCCCAAGTGTGCAGCTGGGAGCCTGTCCGTGGTCCAGATGCTCCTGTGCTTTCTTGCCAAGAGATGAGCCTGTGGCCCTGGCTTGGTCACCAGCCTCCCTCACTGAGCACATGAGTGTGTTCCTTGTCCTGATGGCCACCATGCCCCTTGTGCTCTGGCCACATCCTCGCTGGGCCCTGCCTGGTCCTTCCCGGCTGCAGCCCTCCTCTGAGCTCCCCTTTGTTATTTGCAATCACAGAAACCAGAGGCACTGGACACTAAGCACCAATCCTGGCCATGCCCCGATTGTGCCCCTGTGCCCCAGGGTGACCCTGGGCAAGACAGCCCATCTCTGGGCCTTAGCCTCTCCATCTACACATCCAAGCTCGCCTCCAGTCCTGACGCCCCGGGGACCCAGGGCTGCTTAGGCCACGGGTGTATCCACTGTCAATGACAGGGTCGCCTCTCTGCAAGTGACTATGCTCTAGTTTTGACAATTATAGGGCCAGGGAGAAAGCTCAACGGCATAAGCACCTGCCTGGCAATCACCAGGTCCTAAGTTCAATCCCCAGTACGGCAAAATAAATAAATAAGCATTAAAAAATAAAGTGCAGTTTTGACAATTTTACGAAAACTGGGAATGCTTTTCTTAGACCAGCACCCGAACACACATACAATTACAGTTCCTAAAGGACTGGAAATAGCCTTCAGACGCCTATTCAGACTTAAAGGTGACTACCACGGGTAACCCCCCTTGGCACACATGTTCAGTGGTTGTGCCTGACACGGGTGCTTGGGGTGCTTTGACACCACCCCGAGAGGACAGCATTTGTGGCTGTGATGGCTTTGTGTTCACCAAACCCTGGGTCACAATTGTCCTCTTGGGCAGGTGGCTGGACTGCATTTTCCAGCTTGCCTTGCAGTTAGGTGAGGTCACATGATCAAGTCCTAGCCAATGGGCTGTGAACTGGAAAGCTGTGTCCCTCCCCTGCCCCCTTGGTCTGGTCCAGAAACATCCACTTACCCTTTGCATGCTCTTTCCTTTCTACCTGATTATTGCAAAGGAGGACAAGGTGGGTGACAGTGCCACAGAGCAAAAGCAACCGTGCCCCTGAATGACCAAGTGGTAGAGGACCTTGCCCCTTCTCCTACCAGTCTACAGTAGACCATAGTGGGAAAAAGAAATGCATACCAATTTGAGGCTCTTTGTACATCCCTGTGACTAATACCATCCATCCAGGGAAGGTTCTTTTTTTTTTTTAATTTCGTACAGGGTCTCACTACGCAGCTCAGACTCATAGTGATCCTCCTGTACCAGCCTCCCCAGCACTGGGGTTACAGGCATATGCCACCACGGCTGGCAAGGCGCGCCTGGACCCCATGGCAAGCAGCACAGGGCAGGTGCTGAGACCACTGAGCTATCACCCCAGCCCCAGGGAACGCTCTTTTTGTCAGAGAACAAATCCATCTTAGATACTCTAGAAGCTTGCAAACTGCCCCTCTGCCTTTGGCCTGGAGGTTCCAAATCTAGAAAAGTGTCTACCTCTGGTCCCTGCACCCCAAGACACCTTCAGGGCCTTGACTCTTAGGGATTTGGGCCTTTCCTCATGCCTTCAAGGACCCACCCCACTTTCCTCGGTGCCTCGAGCTTGTGCAGAGTTGAGATCATGCATGAATTTGGCCAGTTGTCCTGGGTCAAATGACAGGGGCTCAGGGTCACCTCGGCTGCATTTTTTCCGAACTGACACACAGCTCCCTGAGGGCAAAGCCTAGCCTGGTTCCCCTGCTGACTGCACACAGGTGCTGGGCTCTTGCAGTCTGAGAGGAGGCGCTTCCAGGTTCTTCCCAGAGCATCACTGGTCTGGGCACCCGGATTCCAGCTGCAGGGTGGCCTCTGCCTAAAGCTCGTTTTCAGTGTGATCTGTAGCCAGGCTTCAGGCCAGGGAGGCCAGGGTTGGACCCAGGCTGCCCAGCGTTGACCTCGTTCGCCAGCTAGAAATGCATCCTGGGTCTTCCCCTTTTGTTGGAGACTCATTCAGGTTAATGATCATCACATTCCCCTGGGAAATTGCTTACACACACACACACACACACACACACACACACACACACACACCCTTTAAATAACTAAATCTGTCTCTCAGATACCAGCTACCAGACCAGCCAGCCCTTGGTCATCTTCCGGATATAACAGCAACGCTGGGTTCGTGCAGGGTCTCCCACTAAGCCGCTCGCGTCCCAGATTTCCCTGCCCCTGCAGAGATGTTGTCACTGCCCCATTCTACAGATGGGCCCGCTGAGGTCACAGAGCCACCGGGCAGCTGTGCCTGGATTCAGTCAGGCAGGGGCATTGGAGCAGCTGGGGCTTTGGCTGCCTGGCTGTTCTGCCCAGCTGGGACAGGGTGGGTGGGGGCACAGGAAGGCAAACCCCACCCCTTTGCAGCCTCAGCCCGGAGTCATCTCCCTCCACTCTGTTCTCAGCAAATGCTTGGCCGGGCTTCTGCTCAGCCTCCCCAGCGAGCTCCACATCTCCGAGGTTGTGTGCTCACTTTGCAAAACTGCAGAAATTTATAGCCCAAGTAATTGATCACAGTGCTTCTGCCTCCCTCCATCTCGCTGGGTCTCCGAATTCCCTTCTCTGCGTACTCCCTTCACTTTTTTCTCCGTGAGCCATCTGTGGTGTGAGAGAGAAGGAAGCCAAAGAGGGAGGGAAGGTCTAGTCCCAGTTCTGCCAATTAGGAGTCACAGGGACCTCAGTTTCCCCATCCTTCTGCCAAGCGGAGGCGCTGATCTCACCTGCTCCCAGGCCACAGCACCACTCCCCGGAGCCGCCCTGGAAGTCAGGGAGTGGAACTGAGATTGGGACCCTATAGCTCAAGCCAGTCACTGGGGTCCCACAGCAGTCAGTAGCAGCCCGGGGGCTTGAACCTAGACCCAGTGTGCCTCAAAGCCTCAACCCTTAAGCCACACTCCGCCCCCAGCCCCAGGGCAGAGCAGAAAGGATGTGATTTTTGGTCTCCCAGGGCCTTGAGGAACCTTACTTCCCTTCATTCTGGGGCTGTGAGGAAGGGAGCCAGGCTGTGGGGATCAGGGGAACTTTGCTTTGTCCAAGGCCAGGATGGGAGGCAACGCTGGCTTTGTATCACTTCTCTCGGCGGCTTCGCTCCCTTCTGAGCTGTCTGAGCTGGGCCTCCACCTGCCAGGCTGAAGGAAGCCACAGGACCCTCCAGAATGACCCCATCAGACTCCCAAGGGCAGAGGAGCAGTGCCTGGGGTGGGCGTGTGTGCACTGGGGTGGTGCAGCAGCCAAGTGCCTGGCCTGTAGCCCTGGGCTGGACCCTCTGTGAGCCCCCCTGTGGTGGCTGCTGCACCCCTTTCTGTCCACTCCGGGGTGAGAGTCCCAGAACAAGCGGGCACGTGCCCCCCATCCTCAGCCTGGCTCCTCTTCTCTCGAGAGATCTCTGTGTCTCTCCCAGCCTCCAGCGCGGGTAGGGCTTGCTGTCCCCAAGGCCAAGGGCAGCTGCTGTCTCAAGGGCGCCCCTCTGCCTGCAGCCCGCAGCTTCCAACCTCCCCCCTTTCCCAGGGGGGCTGCACCGGGCAGCGCAGGGCACCGCTTGGGGAGGACTGGGGAGCTCGTTATGTCCCCCCTTTCTGGGCTACAGCCCCTCTGGCTGCCCGCTCCCGCCTGGCTGGTGGAGATGAGAGCCGGCAGCAGCACGCAGAACAAACAGAATTTTTTTTTGCAACTAGAGGGGGAAGCACAGAGCTAAAAATAAAACGAAAAGATCAGTATCTGTCAGTCTGACAGCTGATTGGCTGCTCGGAGATGCATATAATTACCAGCCACTGGCGCTGGGTAGCAAAGCCGGGAGAACCGCTGAGACGAGGTTAGGATTTAACCTTTAAATTCTGGAGCCACCGGAAAACGAGGGGAGGACCATGGGCGTCGGTGTTAATGAGGCTGGGGGTGTGGACGGGGGGGAGACAGGGGTGCTGAGGCTGGGTCAGGCCCGGGGGCTCCCCCGGGAAGACCCTGGAGCCCTGGCCCGGCAGCCTCCGCCATCAGACCGGGAGCGCCTCTGATTGGGCGGCCCGAGGGGGCGGCGGCCCAGCACCCGCCCAGCTGCAGGTGTTGTCTTCCGGGAAGTTGAGGGCCACCTGGGGGAGGGGGGACCCCCGGGCCCCTGGGCCTCTCAGACAGCCTGGTCCCTGAGGTCCTCCCTGTCCCCACCCACATTCCTCCGTCTTTCTCCGCCTGGTGTCTTAGCAACTCGGCTGGCCGGGGCCCCTCCTTCCTTCACCCGGAGTCACCCCTTTCCTGGCTGTTTCCTGCACCCTCTCCTGGGGAGGAGGCCTCAGGCCTGTCCTAAGTCCCCAGAGAGAATCAGAAGTGCAGGACTGGAGGGATGGTGGGCGTTCGTGAAACCTCAGTTTCTTTTTCTGCAAAATGGGAGTGCAGGGCCCAGCTAACACCCCAAGGTGCTGGGCTGCTTCCGACCCAGTGTTGCACCTTGATTCCCCCGCCCTAGCCAGGCCCAGGCCAGCCGAGCTCTGCAGCAGCCAGGAGTTGCTGTGCTGTCCCTAGCTGATCCTGGCACATGCGCACTGGGAGGAGGAGCTCCTGCCCTCCCTCAGGTGGCCTGGGACTCCGAGGTGGCAGGGAGCTGCAGGGGGCTTGCGGCTGCTTCTGCATCTCCTTCTTTCTGCCCTCCAAGGCCTTGCCCTGGCTGTGGCCTCCGCCTGGAATGCCTTCCTTTCCTTCTTGCTAACCCTTCCTGCCAAAGCTCCTTCTCCTGGGAGCCCAGCAGGGCCTCTTCCACGCTTCTGCGTTTTGTTTTGTTTTTGAGACAAGGTTTCACTCCACAGTCCAGGCTGGCCTTAAGCTCACTGTGTACCCCAGGCTGGCCTCGAACTCAAGCTATCCTCCTGCCTCAGCTTCCTAAGTACTGGGATGACAGGTGTGAGCCACCACACTCTGTTCCTCTGGGTTTCCGACCTGTGTGCTCCGGCCTTGATTGTCTGCCTTGTACTCAAGACTGTGAGCTCCACAAGGTCAGGGTCCGCATGGGTCTGGTTCACAGCCTCATTTGGGGGAGCTCTCTCTTTCCAGCACATGCTTTGAGCAGTGACACCCAGAGGACATTGCCTTGTGTCTCGCACATGGAGGAGAGGCAGTGGCAGGACAGCAGTGAGTGGCTGCCCCTAGTGTCCCCTCCTAAGGAGCTGCAGGGTCTGACTGGCTTTGAGCAGGATGGGGTCGGAGGGCTGCTGTCCAGCGCTGGGGCCCAGGCAGGCCAGGGGGTTGCAGAAGCCCACCCTTGGCCTACCAGGGCAGGGCCAGCATCCAGCCCAGCTCTGTAAGGGTGGGAAGAGGGAGGGAGCTGGCTTGGGGGTGTTGTGCTTGGTGGCCAAGTACCCTGCTAGGTGCCTTTTTGAGGTTTCAGGCGTTATTTATACTGAGGCTGCTCCATGATTTCTGGGAGTTGAGCACGTTTCCTTTGGAGCCGACATGGCCTCTGGTGGCTTCAGGGTGTCCACTAACAATGGCAGTGGTGGTGACAGAAGCAACTCCCACCAGCTGAGCACTCACCCTGGCCTTGGCCATGGCGTGGGTGCCACCCTGCGCCCCTACCAGCCCCAGAGAGCCCCCTTCACAGGTTGTGTGTCCTTGGAGCTGGTCAATGAGGACATCATTGTCCTCTCTTGGGAGGCAGTGAGCCAGGCGAGGTCCTCCTCTAGTCTTTGCCTTGCACTGTCCCAGCGGCACACACCAACCCTGAGCACTTCAGAGGAAGAGACTGGGGTCAGGCAGGTTTGCCTTGTGCAATTTTTTTTTTAAATATTTATTTATTTATTTATTTTTGTGTGTGTGGCCAGCTCAGCTCACCAGGGGGCGGGGCTGGCTGGCATGTGGTGCTGGGGGATTGAACCGCGGTCCCTGTGCTTTGTTTAGCTTAGTTTGTTCTAAGTAGGTGCTTTAGACCACTGAGCCATCTCACCAGCCCCTTGTGCAATTTTTTGTTTTGTTTTGTATTCTAAAATAGGGTCTCACTATGCAGGTCAGGCTGGTTTTGAACTCACTCTGAAACCCAGGCTGGCCTTGAGCGCAAAGCGATCTTCCTGTGGCCAGCCTCAGGGTACTGGGATTATAGGTGTCATCACGCCTAGCTCTCACCCAAGTTTTGGTTCCCATCTCCCAAAGCCCCGGAGTGAGTCTTGCTCCCCCAAAGCCTTCTACACAAATAGTGAAGCGGGCCACAGCTTGGCGGCTACCCCCTTGCTTGCCTGGGACCTTGCTGGAAACCGACTAGGGGTAGCTCAGTTATGCAGAAGTTCACGCTTCCCTTCTGGACCCATCCGATTTTGCTTTTATTGTGTGACCTGATTCAGATTTTCCATCTTTTTTGTCCCCATGGCTCTTACTGTGACCACTGATTGTGGTGTGTGCAGCCTTGCTGTGTGTTCGCCTGTACTGGTCGCTCCTGGATGCCCCCAACACCTGCTGCTGTCCCGGGTGGGATCCCTCTTGTGGGGCACAGGTGAGTGGTAGCAGATGTCCTCACGAAGCCAGAGACCTGGTGATCAAAAGGCAGCTTTACCACGTGGCCATGACTGTCGGAACCTCAGCGGGCGTCTCTGAGCGTGGCTCCTGCACCAGGTCTTGGGCACAAGCTGCTGTGGGTTTGGCAGAGCTGGAGAGTGTCGCCCCCATAGAGAGATGCTCTGAGCTGTGTGACATCACCGGGTCGCCGGGTGACATCACCGTATGGACTTCGCAGAGCATCCTCGTGCAGACTCAGCCATGCAGTCACTAGCTGGTAGGCTCTGCCTGGAGCACCGTCCTCGATGAGGTCTGTGGGTTGCGTTGACATCGCTCTTGAGCACATGGCTGCCGCTGCTGCCCAGGGCCTGGTGCATCCCACACCAGGGGCTTAGGGATGGCTTGGTGTCCTGAGTCCTCAGCAGTGTCCGTTCATTTCTGGTCCGTGGATTCTGCGGCTCATCGGGACCTAGCGAGCACCTTTTGGTTTTGAGATCCCCTGTGTGTGGGGAAGGACCAGCTCCATGGCTGGGCCTGGCCTGGAATGAGGGCAGGGCCTCTGGGCCTTAGTTATTTCATTTTGTCTTTTTGAGACAGGATCTCCCTGTGCAGTTCAGACTGGCCTTGAGCTCACTCTGTGCCCCAGAATAGTCTTGAACTCTCAATGATCCTCCTGCCTCAGCCCCCCCCCGCCACCCCGCCAGCCCCCCAGTGCTGGGATTACAGGCATGTGCCACCACGCCCCATGAAAGGGTCTTTCTTTTAAAGAGAGCTAATCTCATTTTCCACTAATAATACTCCATGCTTATCCTTATGTTTAATGTTGATTTGTTTGTTTGCTTGTGTGGTCTGAGGTGTTAGGAATCAGATCCATGCTCTTTCCTGAGTTACATCCCCATGCTTATTTATTTATTTATTTGCTTATTTTTGAGATAGGGTCTTGGGCTGGGCTTCAACTTTCTTTTTTTCTTCATTTTAAAATTTATTTATATATTTATTTAGTACAGGGTCTCGTACACAGCTCAGACTCAGCGATCTTCCTGTCTCAGCCTCCTCAGTGCTGGGATTACAGGAGTGACCCACCATGCACAGTTTTGGTGGCTAGCACGGCACACCTGGGGTTCTGGGGCAGCAAGGCATGCAGCACCAGGGATCGAACCTGGGTCCTTGCGCTTTCCAGGCAGGTGCTTAGACTGCTGTGCTATTGCCGCAGCCCCTGGGCTTCAACTTTCGGTCCTCCTGCTTCAGCCTCCCAGCGTGCTGGGATCACAGAGCTGCTCTGGACTGGGTTTTTTGTTTTTTATTTTTTGAAACAGGATCTTGCTAAGTTCCGCAGGCTGCCCTCGACTTTGTGACCCTCCTATGTGGGCCTCTTGACCGCTCGGACTGCAGGCGCGCACCAACACACCTAATTTAATGTTGATTTTTTAACTGCCTGAGCTGGGCCGGGTGGTGCAGCCTGCAATTCCAGCATCCTGACAGGCTGAGGCAGGACTGCAAGTTCAAGCACAGCTTTGGCAACTTTAGCAAGAACCTCCAAGGGGCCGGGGAGATGGCTCAGCGGAATAAGTGCTTCCCTAGCAAGTGCAAGGGTCTGAGTTCAATCCCTGGTTCCGCAAAAAAAAAAAAAAAAGAACCTATTTCCAAATAAAAATTCTTAAAAAAAAAAAAAAAAAAAAAAAGCCTGGGCTTGCAGCTCAGTGTGAAGGCCCTGGATTTAATCTCCAGTATTCAATAATAATGATGATAATGATGATAATAATGATTAATTTAAAAGTCTGTCCAAACACCAAATAGCACCGCAGTGCCTGCCACATGCTTGGCGTGGCACTCAGTCCAGTCCAGACAGTGACGCACCTGCTGCAGCCAGGTGTGTGTGATAGCAGCTCTGCACCTTCCCAGGTGGCCTTCTGGGTCCCAGGGCAGCCTGACCAGCCCCAGAGCACTGACACAGCTGCTGGGGTCTGCAGTGAGGAGGAGAGCAGACTGGGGCCCCGAGCTTGGCCCAGCGATGCTCTCAGATCCTGGTCTGCCTGCGAGGCACAGGGCAAGCTTTCGGACACAGCTAGGAACCAGGCATGGCTCCTGCCCTGGAGACGCTCACCTCCCCTAGGAGAGGCGCCTGTCGGTGATGGGCAGCCTGGGGCATGGTGGTGCAGCCCTGAGGGATGGCGGAAGGGCCCTGTAGAACATAGGTCCTCAGCTGCAGCCTGGGCGGCCTGTCTTGTGTGCCTCCCAGCAGTCCCCCTGAAGCTGCACGGGATGCCCAGTGGGGGTGGGTTCCTGCACCACCTCTAAGGGGAGGGAGCGTCTGGGCCAGGTCACATCATGCTCAGACACTTGAGAGTTACTTGTGAGAAGCCACTGTGGCCCGATCATGTGTTCAGAGGTGACTTTGAGTCCAGGATGGAGAAGGCACATGTTCAGTGTCGTGGGCTCTAGGGTCAGTCATGATGTCAGCCCATGGGCAGGGTCACATCAGACCTCAGCACCTCCCCCTCATGTCCTGTGCTTGTGCGAGGGTGGGCTGTGGCCAGCTGGCTTGGAGAGAGCAGAGGTCTCGAGCACCCAGACGTGGGCAGACCAGAAGGGGAGCAGAGTATACGGCTGCCAGCCCCAGAGCCACACCCCTGCCTCACTGCCCTGCCACTCCTGCCGGTTCCTACAAGAAATTCCAGTGTTTCCAGCTGGTGGTCTGGCTTCTCCACAAAACTGAACAGGCGCCTGCATCACCCCAAGGACAGACAGCCTGTGAGGGGGTGAGCAGAGAGGACCAGGGGTGCATGCGGGCTCTTCCTGTCCTGGCCTCTCAGGGCAGCCAGAACCTCCAGCCTGGTGTTCCTGGCCTCTGGCTGCCTCTGTGGCCAGCAGAGTGAGTGGGGGTGGGGGGCCCTGGAATCCCCCTCCCCCTTCCTCTTCCTCCCCCTCCCCTTCTTCTCCTCTCCTCTGCATCGCTGGGGATGGAACCCAGGACCTCTGGTGTTAGGTAAGCACTCTAACACTGAACTACGTCCTCATTTTAAAGGAGAGACACACCAGGCCCTGTGGCATTTGCCTCTAATCCCAGCTACTCGGGAGGCTGGAGCAGGAGGATCAGAAGTCTGAGGCCAGCCTGGGTGGTTCAGCAAGATCCTGTGTCCACACGGAATGCCAGGGACGGGCTGTGGCCTGGTGGCAGAGCGCATGCCTGCAGGAGGCGGTTCTGGGCTCCATCCCCAGCTCTGCAAACAAAATGAAGAGAGCAGATGAGCTGGCAGATGCCACTGCCTGGAGGATTCAGTGCCCCTCCTGCAGGAAGTCAAATTCCTGTCTAACTCTTCATTCCGCCCAGACCCAGCGGAGAACTCTCTTGATTTTATTGCCTGTAGGCCTCCGTTCACCCATCAAGGGGTCTTGAGGGTGTCCCCAGGAACCCCATATTGGGAACCACTGCGCTGACCCAGGCGGCTGGGGGTGCAGCTCTTTGACAATCCTCCTGGCCACTTCTGCTTCCCACCCAGATGTCCTCACATGGCAGGTGTTCAGGGAGTGTCGAGCACCTGTGGGGACACCCTGATTCTGTCCTTACAGCTGTGTGTCCGTGGGTAGCTGACTTCCGCTCTCTGAACCCTCTCCCTGCTGCCATCACCTCTGCAGAGGCCAAGTGCTCTGGAGGAGCTGGGTGATTTTATTGTTACCGTCACCTCCATTCAGGTCGCGGCTTCCTCTCCTGCCTGCATGACCTCTCCCCAGGGCCTCATACGGGGCTCTGGTCATAGAGAGTCTGGCCCCAGCACAGCCACACTGGGAAAGGCAAGCGAGGTGAGGGGAAAATTAGGTCCTTAACACAGAAAAGGGCCCCTGCCATCTAGCATGCAGAGATTCCTGTCCCCATGCCCACGCAGCCCCTGGGGCCTGAAGAGTGTGCTTTCTCCATACTGCCTTTCTTTCCCGAAATGAATGGATTTGATCTTAAAAAGTTCCCTGTGTCTGGTGCTGTTTTCTCATGGTCCCATCTTAAGACTCAAGTTGCTTTCCCTCCAAGAAATGGAGGCCCTGCGGCCCTGGTGCTCAGGGGCCTTGGGGACCTCGGGGTTGCCTGGGGCCTGTGAGCCAGCGAATCCTGCATGACACTACTGAGCACTGGCACTGTGGAGAGCACAACTCAGGCAGTGGCCCCCACATGGCTGAGCACCTATGGGAACACCCTGATTCTGGGCCATCTTGGGTCCACTGGGATCCCTGATTGTGAGATGGAGGTAGATGAGGACGAGCCAGCCATCAACTGGAAAGGAGTCGAGAGGATCCCATCCTGGGCACCCAGCCATCTGTCTGTCTAAAGCCAACTGTCCCATGCTGCACACTAGGCTGCATCTGGGGGTTTCCATGGGGCACAGTAGTTTTCACTCTAGGTAGGAATGAGCTACAGTGTCACTTTGGCTGTGTGTCCCACAGTTCCATGCGGCTATGACATCAGAGTTCCACAATCAAATCCTTCTGAGAAACGCTAGGCTAAGAGCCTAACTCTGGGCTTCATAGCACACGCCTATAATCCTGGCACTCGAGAGGCTGAGGCAGGAGGATCACTGTGAGTTGGAGGCCAGCCTAAACTACATCCTTAGAACCTGCCTCAAAAAAACCAAACCAAAACAAAACAAAAAACAGGGCTGGCCAGATAGCTCAGCAGATTAAAACACCTGCCTAGGCAGATACAGGGGTCAGAAGTTTGATCCTGGCCTGCCATGCCAGCCCCACCCCCAGGGCGCGCTGAGACGGTGATTGAGACTGGGCCTGGTGGCACAACCCTGTAATCCCAGCGCTTGGGAAGATGAAAACAGGAGAATCACTACAAGTCCGATCTGTGTAGCGAGACCCTGTGGACCGCCCCCCACACTAAATACGAAAAGACCTGCTGATTTGGTCCCCTGGCAAGGCCTAGCCCGTGGAGTCTCTCGAGGTTGCAGTCAAGATGTCACTGTGGTTACATTCATCTGAAGACTGGACTGGGGGTGGCAGACGCGCTCCCCAGAGGTCATGCTCAGGGGCTGTGTCCCTTGCCACATAGACTTCTGCTTGAGTTTCTTCCCACGATGGCAGCTGGCTGGGCCCAGAGTGAAAAATACAGAGAGAAAAAAAAAAAAAAACTGAAGCCACAGTACTTTTTATGACCTAGCACTGGCAGCAGTAGTCATTTCCTTAGTATTTGATTGGCCACCCAAGTCATTTGTATGACCAATAGAATACTGGCATGTTTGTCTCGCCAATGGGATGCTCTCCCTTATTGGTTGTGGGTACAGCCATCCCTTGACAGATCGCTGGCCTCATTTACTTAGTCTTTGGAGAGTAAAGCTGTTCATCTTCAAGGTGAAGAGGCTCTGGAGAGGCAGGCAAACCACAGTGATCATGGTAACATGGCGATTTCTTTTTTCTTTCTTTCTTTTTTCTTTTTTTTTTTTTTGCAGAACCGAGGATTGAACTCAGGCCCTTCCGCTTGCCAGGGAAGTGCTTATTCTACTGAGCCATCTCCCCGGCCCCTTGTGGCCCGATTTCTTGATCACTTGCTCTGTACTGGGCCACAGGCAGCCCTTGCTGAAAGCTGATAGCTCCACCCTGATTTCCAAGTGACACTGCTTACATCTATGAATAGAAGCCAAACTGTGTTTTGTTTTGTTTTTCTGTATTTAGTACAGGGTCTACAGGGTCTCACTACACAGATCGGACTCACAGTGATCCTCGTTTTCAGCCTCCCAAGTGCTGGGATTACAGGTGTGCGCCACCATGCCCAGTCTCAGCATGCCCTGGGAGTGGGGCTGGCATCGCACACCGGGGAATCGAACCCCAGTCCCTGCGCCTGACTAAGCACACTCTTTGGTCCGTGGAATTATCTGGCCAGCCCTTGTTTTGAATACTCTGGACAGAACCCAGTGCCTTCTCACAGAGCTCCAGCCTCAGCCCTTTCTTTTAATTTTATTTTGAGACAGGATCTTGCTAAATTCCCCAAGCTCTGGGCCTGAACTTGTGATCCCCCTCCCTCAGCGTTCCAGAGTGCTGGGATTACAGACGTGCCTTGTGCGGTAAGATGCTGTGCGTGTGTGCGTGCGTGCGTGCGTGCTTGCGTGCGTGTGTGTGTGTGCCTGTGAATGGCAGCTCCACCTTCTGCGAGTTCAGGCCACAGTTGCTGGTCTGGGCGAGCCGTGCGCACAACAAGGCTTAGGCACAGAGCGAACTCAGGAGGAACAACTCAGGATGAACAGAGGCCAAAGATAAACAAGTAATAAATAGATGAGATAAAATATTCATCTCCTGTTGGGGCTGTGGATTAATATTTAACCAGAGGAGGAGCAGGGTGAGCCAGGGGACTCTCAGGTGGAACCCGAGCTCCAGGCAGGGGCCTGGGGTTCCCCGCCTGGGGACCAAGCACCTGGCCACCAGAAACACCTGTGTTCCAGGCCAACCCTTATTGGTCAGGAGCTGTGTGGCCCGGGCAAGTGACTTCAAGGACGGATATGATTTCCAGTCCGACTGAAGGGCTCAAGAATGCTTTGCTACCCACCTGATCAACAATATGCAATGTATTGTTGAAACTGTCCTAATAATTGTTTTTGAAACTGTTTCATTGTTACTTGTTTCTCAATAAAATTAATATAAATAAATAAGAAAACCTGCTTGAGTCCTTGTGAAATGTTTACATGCATGACTTTGGGAATGGTTCTGTACATGTGTTTCAGAACCTTGTCATGCCTCATTTCAGCCAGTTTTAGTCACACCTTCTCTCAATATGACCTGAGATTATTAGCCTAAGAGATTATCTAGTGAGACTGCTAAATGTCATAGAGAAATCCTCTCAATTGTTTCCATGTCTGGTTAGAGGGAGCAAGTGTCTCTTGTCTTTAGAGCTTTTATGTACATGCACTCATTTTATAGGGACTGGGAGCTTCTAGATGCTGAAAAGGAAAAATCTGAGGAGCAGAAGCTTATAGGCAGGGAAGGAGGAAAAGAAGGAGGAAAGGAGGTAAACTATGCTATAGAGGGTAAGAATTTGGGGTAGAATGCACTCTAAAGGGCAGGAGTTTGAGGAAAGTGG
>NW_004524699.1:6248566-6255086 GCF_000260255.1 Octodon degus | reverse complement strand
AAAAAAAAAAGAATGCTTTGCTGTGATGACAGCCCAAATTTAAAGGCCCAAAGTTTCTGTTGTCTGGAAGGGTCCAGGGACAGAGGGTGGCCCTGAGCCTCAAAACAGACCTTGGGGTGCCAGACATGATGCCCTCACCTGTAATTCTAGCACTTGCGAAGCTGAGGCAGGAGGACTGCCAGGGCTTTGGGCTACATAGTGAGTCTGAGGCCAACCTGAACTGCAGAAAAATAAAAATAAACTGTGAAAGGGGAAAAAAAAAAAAGCCTTCAGCCGCTCAGGGATGACTGAGGCGGCCGGAAGGAGCACAGGCCTCCTCACATCCTTCTGTCCTGCCAGGGCATGTGTGGAACGGAGCCTGCCCAGCGCCTTCCTGTCCTGCCCGGGCAGGATTTTCTACACCAAGAGCATCCTGGGCGTGGTTCTCCCTGGGAAGTCTCAACATGCTCAGCTCAGCTCAGCGGGACTTAGGGGAACTCCGGCCAAGCCTGCTGTCCCAGCAAACAGACCAGACACGGGGACAGCACGGGTGCTGGGCCTGGGCCCGCAGCCAGGCCAGGCCAGGCCTAGGAGGACACGGGGGTGGGGGGGAGGCCTCGGGGGAGGTGGTGGTGAGACGGAGATTCAGGCCAGGCCCCATCACTCGGTGTTGGCCGGCAAGTGTCTCAACCTCTCCGGGCCTCATTTCCTCCTACTTGGAGTCCCAGGTCTGTCCGACCTGCAGCCTCCAGGTGAGGAAAGCTGGTCTTAGCTGGATGGTGCTGCACTGAAGAAAGAGGGAAGAGAAAGAAGAGGGAGGTCGGCAAGGAAATGCTTTCTTTCTCTCCTTGCTCTTCTGAACTTCATTTCCTTTCAGTGCAAGGGGCATCTGGGGAGATGGCTCAGTAGAATGAGCGCTTGCCTGGCAAGGGCCTGAGTTCAATCCCCGCTTCAGCCAAAAAAAGTGCAGAGGGATGAATCGCAGGCCTCTGGCATCCGGCCAGTGCTGACCACTGACCCAGCCTGCCTCGTTGCAGCCCAGAGAGGGCAAAGAGTCTGACAGGCTCCGAGAGCCGGGTTCCATGGCTGCATTTCTAAAGTGTTCTTGGTTCTCTGGTCTCCCCCTGTGGTACCCGGGTGCCTGGGACAACCCGCCCTGCCACACCGGCCTCCACTGGGCCTCAGTTTCCTCATCTGTCCAGTCAGGGTGGCGTGGGCCCAGTGCCAAAGCCCTGAGGAAGGGAGGCACACATGGAGCCTGGTTGTGTGCAGGGGGTAGGGTTGTGGGTGTGGGAGACACCGACCTCCCCTGGGAGCCCCAGCCAGCCAGCCCCAGCCTGCTGCTACCTCCCCCATGGCCGGCCGCCAGGCTGCCATTTGAAAGGTGTCCTGTTGGTGGCACTTTGGCGAGGCTCAGGTGTTCTGGCGGCTGTGGCTGTGCAGAGTAGATTTGATTTGTGCATGACAATGAGCTCTCTCTCTCTCTCTCTCTCTCTCTCTCTCTCTCTCTCTCTCTCTGTTGTTCTTCACTTGAGGAACTAACTCAATGCCAAGAGCTCAGCACAAACCCCTCCCAGATCCTCCCTGCCATCCACGACAAGAGGCCAGGCCAGGGGTGGCCCCAAGGCCGGCAGGATCACACTGTCCCACCCTCCAGGCAGAACAAGCAGTGCTGTGCCTGCTCTGCAAGGCAGCCAGCATCTTTGCCTCCAGGAAGCCCTCAAGGCTTGGTTCTTTTCCGAGCAGAGGGACCCCATACCAGGGCCACCCTGGCTGGAAACCTGGGGTCCATCCTGCCCGCTACTCAGCCAGTCAGTTGTGTCACCCCAAGCTGGGGAAGGCCTCTGATGCGCGGCCCCAGCCGCCTCCCGCCTCCCGAGGTTAGGCTGCTGGCGGCCTCACACGGTCTGCGGCAGGCGGCAGGCCATTCCCCTTCCGGGCTGTGGGCAGGGCTGGCAGGAATGTTTGCAATGCTGAGCCAGGGAGGGAGGAGGCGAAGAGGGAGGGCCACGGGTGGGTGGCTGTTGAGCAATCCCCTGCTGGTTCCTGTAACTTCCCCCATCACTGCCACAATCACCCAGGGAGGAGAGGGACAGACTGAGGTCAGAGTTGATAATGGGGCTCTCAGCGAAGTAGTGTAGGCAACTCAGCCACCTGGCCCAGAGAGGGCAGGGCCTGGACCACAGTCACACAGCTGGACACCAGTGCCTGTGGCCTTTCTGTCCCCACGGCACCCAGCTACGACTCACAGACCTCGTGGAGATGGCCTTGCACCCTCTGAGACACTCTGAGGATGAAGGGCCCCCAACACCCAGCCTAGCTTTTTCCTCCAAGCCCCAGGCCCTTGGGGAGCTCGGTGGCTGCAGGGGAGTGCCCCTCCTCCTGCTGACCAACTCACCACTGCCCCTTGGCCTGGAATGTTTGTGCTTCCTAGCTACCCCTGCTCCTCTTCCAGCATGCAGGAAGTTAAGAAGGACAAGCCTGTGTGGCCCCCAAGCCCCTCCCCCCCAGTTTCTTCCCAGCAAGTCCCTCCTCCCCCACCCACACCTCCCTGCCAGCTGTAGCCCCACACCGGTGTTGGGGTGGGGTCTCCAGTCATAGAGACCCCTGCCCATCCTGGCTCTCCTCCCTTCCAGCTTCAGCCTTGGTACTTCTCCCCAGGCCTCGTTTGTTTCCTCATTTGTTCAGAGGATTCTGATGCGCCAGAGGTGGCTGCCCAGGCTCCTCACCCCGACCTTGCCAGGTGTGTCTGTCAGGAGACCCCATGCCAGATTAGCAGGGAGCAAAGGGGCTTATCCGTGGGCTCTTGGGGTCACAGTCCCTCCCCGGCAGAGCTAGAGGTTCCCAAGAAAATAAGCCAGGCATGGCGGTGCACGCCTGTAATCTCAGCACTCAGGAGGCTAGGGCAGGAAGATCAGCACAAGTCTGAACTACATAGCTCGACCCTGTCTAAAAAAGAAAAAGAAAAAAAAAAAAAAAAATCAAAGACACCCCAGGTTACAGGTGAGGATTCTGAGGTGGAGGGTGACCTGTCACACATGTCATGCGGATTTAACCCAGGACGCCACAACAGACCCCCGTAGCCCTGGACGCTCTGCCCAGCCCACTTCTGGAGTGCAGACCACCCTAGGCAGAGCCCAGTGCCCCACAAGCGGGGGCGGGAAGCACCAACCCCCACGCCGAAGGACACCCTGGCTGTGAACTCGGCCTCAGCCTCCAGGGCACTGGCGCCCCGTCCCTCGCCCCAGCCCAGTGCCTCTGACGGATGGATGGGTGGATGCACGACGCACGGATGCGCGGACGCCGCCTCCCGCCTCTCGGGAGCCCCGGCGGGCTGTGGCATCGCCACCTCCTCTAGAGCAGGTTTCCTTTAAGAAAGCAGAAGATTGATTTCCTGGCAGGCTGTGCGCGGAGCCCGTCCAAATGGTTTGCATGTCTGCATTTTTTACTGCTCCGTTTAATATGTATGCAAATGCCGGCCGGCTGCGCCCGCCGCGCCAGGCCCAAGCGCACGCGGCGCCTCATCACGCGGCCGTCCCGGGCGCGCGCCTCATTCGAGGCGACGGGCTCGGCGGCCCTGATAGATGGAGTGTGGGGACGGAGACAAATGACGGGCTTTGTAATCTCGTTCTCTTTTTCTGGAGGGGAGAAAGGGAGGGGCTCGAGCCCGGGAACCCGCAGAGGCGATCTCAATATATGCAAAATTGTGGGTTCTGGGGGGCACAGCCGGAGGATGGGCGTTTTGCTGGAAGGAGCCTGGCTGGAGCAGGTGGGAGGAAAGTGCCCCGGCGTCCAGCCCTGCCACGCCAGGAGGTGATGGAGGCGGCTGCCCTGTGAGCCCCCCACTTGCTTTCCTTGGGCCTCTAGGGTTGTGACCTTGTAGTGTGTTGTCCCCTAAACTCCCATGCCTGGCCCTACGAGGTGAGGGTCACAAGCATTGTGTAGATGGGGAAACAGGCTGGGGGAGAGATTCCCGCGGACGCTGTCCTCGACCCTGTAGGCCTCTGCTGTACCCAGCTCTGGGGAGTATGCTCAGGCATGCATGCATGGGGCTACTTGCTCGTGCTTGTGCAGACCTGGTGCTGAGCTACGCCCCCCAGCCCTTTTATTTTGGCACCAGGTCCCCCAAGTTACCCAGGCTAGGCATGAATTTGTGATTGTCCCACCTCAGCCTCCCCTGTTGCTGGAGCAACAGGCATGAGGGAGCAGCCCAGAGGAAGTCAGAGAAGCCACAGACTTGGGGGTGTCACTGTCTCTCACCCTCCTGTCTCCCCCATTTTCTCTCTCTCTCAAGATTCTTTTGGAGCTGGAGTCCTCAGAGCCAGCCTCCTGGAAGTGTCCCCATCTGTCCCTGCATCACGGCCCCTCACCAGGAAGCTCCTGGTTCCTCACCACCCATCCATGCCTGTCCCACACCCCACACTCCCACCTCTCCAGTCTATCTTTTCTGTCTTAGGGAGCAGAGTCCAGGCTGGGATAGCAAGTGCAAGGGGCCTGTGGCTGGTGGCAGTGGTGGGAGGGGGTTGGAGGGACACACCCAGGCAGTGGAGTGGGGTGAGTGAGAGAAGAGGAAGTTGAGGGTGTCACTGGTTGGGGTTGGCCCAGGCAGTTCTGTCTCAGGCCTGGGTGGAGACTGCAAGTCCAGAGTCAGCCAGAACCCCACCTGCTTGATGGGATGTGGGTCATAGTCCCCAGTTACCTGGGAGTCACAGGCTTTGAGACACAGCAGCTCCAACACCCCCAGCAGCAAGGGACCTCTGCCTCGTCTTGCAGAAAGAGGTCCCAGGGATTGCACGGCCCTGGGATGTGGGCCCTGAATCCTTTTCCTGAGCTTTGGGGAAATGCAAATTAACCTCCAAGAGAACAGTGTGGTGGTGTTTGCCATCACCCCAGCCACTAGGGAGGCTGAGGCAGGAGGAGTGCAACATCAAAGCCAGCCTGCACTATTAGCAAGACCTGGCTCACAGTAAACAAGACCCTGTCTCAGAGTAAAACATGAAAAGGGCTGGGGTTGTAGCTCACTGTGAAGCCTTCAGGTTCCATCCTCAGTGCCACACTTACATAAAATAAAATAATAAAAAAATTAACGTGACCAGTCCTGTGGCATTTTTGTCTGGGTGTCTCGCCAAGGAATTGAGAGTAGGTCCGGACCTTGCCACCATGGGTCCAACCAGAGCCAGAGGCAAAGGGCGTCCCATTGCCCGGCAGAAGTTCCTCAGCCAAAGAGCAGGGCAGGGGCACCTGCACCCATGCCAGGCCCCGAGGATGTTAGCTGGGTCCGGAAGCCAGGCGCAGACAGACAACACAGCAGCGGTTCACTTCTGAGCGGGCCCTGGCACAGTCACAGTGGGGACAGAAAAGTAGGACGACACAGGCCATAGGTGCTGTCTGTCTGTCTGTCTGTCTGTCTGTCTTTGAGGTGCACCTCAGCAAATGAGAACTCACATTGTGATCAGCATGGGGACATGGGTGCTGGAGAGAGACTAGGGCACTCTGAGCCTCCTTTCCTCCTCATGAGCTGAGAGGAGAAAGATCCACTGTCTCACCAAGCACACAGGGACAACATTGAGGCTGGGAAGAGCCAAGGGCCTCGTCTGAGACTGCTCAGTGTCCTTTGCACTGACAGCTTCTGCAGCCAGCCCGCAGGAGCTGGGCTGGGCCTCCCCTGGGCTGAGCTTACCTGTGTCAGTCAGCAAGGCCCCGCTGTGCTGCAGTGACAAAGGAGCCCAGGTGGAAGCGCCTCAGCACCACGAAAGTGTGTCCTGCATCCAGCAAACTCTGCCAGGAGTCCAGGTGACCCCTACGGCTCTTGCCTAACAGACGGAGCCTTGGGGGTCCAGGTGTTCAGGGTGGCTGGTGGGAACCGTCTCTGATTGTGTCTCTGCTGCCGTGGTCGGGGCTGCTGAGATTGGCTCTATGCATCTGCACTAGATGGGTGTGAAGATGTCTGGGGTAAATGGCCAAACGTGGAGCTGTGTGTCCAGGGATGGCGTCTCCAGGGTATAGCAGCTTCTAAGGGGAGCTGCAGATGTACTGCAATTGGGGCTCCAGGACCAAGTGGGGAAGCTCTCTCCCCCAAGTTTTCAGATGGGACCCTGGGAAGAAGCAAAGGCAGCTGTCACCCTGCCCACCTGACTGGGTGCTCTGTGAGCCTCTGGGGTTGAGCACCCCAGCCCCTGCTGGAGCCCTGGGGTCCTTCCCCACTCGGTGTCCACTGGAAGCTTCCCTGGCTTCCTAGCAAGAGTCTGAGCCCTGGGTCCCTTCCTGGGGGCTTTCCTGCCAGCTCTTTGGCCCCTGTGACTATGTAGCAACCTACCTTTCCCTCCCTCATCTTCTTATCTGCCTTTCTCTGCAATAACATCCTGGTATTTACAATTTTATCTTTACCTGGGCTGGGGAGATAACTCAGTAGAGTAAGTGCTTGCCTGGCAAGCGCAAGGGCCTGACTTCAATCCCTAGTTCTGACAAAAAAGAAGAAAGAAGAAGAAGAAGAAGAAGAAGAAGAAGAAGAAGAAGAAGAAGAAGAAGAAGAAGAAGAAGA
>NW_004524699.1:6244259-6248466 GCF_000260255.1 Octodon degus | reverse complement strand
AAGAAGAAGAAGAAGAAGAAGAAGAAGAAGAAGAAGAAGAAGAAGAAGAAGAAGAAGAAGAAGAAGAAGAAAGAAAAAACAATTTTATCTTGCCACTTTGGATTTTGTTTCTTTTTTGGTGTTTTGAGGCAGGGTTTCACTATGCGGTTCTGACTGGCCTTCAACTCACTAGGTACCACAGCACAGGCTGGCCTTGAACTCGAACTCATGATGATCCTCCTGCCTCAGCCTCCCGAGCGCTGGGATGATAGGCGGGCACCACCATGCTCAGCATCCCTTTCTTTTTTTGGTCTCTGTCACTCTTTTTCTTTTGGTGGTAACAGGGATCAAACTCAGGCCTTGTGCTTGCCAGGCAGGCACTTAAACCACTGAGCCATTTCCCTGGCCCCTGTCACATTCATTTCTGAAGAAAATGTGCATCTCATTGTAAACTGAGTAAATAAATGAAAGTTACTTTGAATGTTCCAGTTGCAGAGGTCAAGGAGTCGCCAACATACCTCACCCGGCGTGACTCTGGTGGGTGTTAGGGTTTTACCTTGGGCAGGACTGGGGGCGACTGTGGGGCTGGGCTGACCCCAGCACCTCCCAGCTGTGCTATGCAGGGGGGGGGGGAGAGCTGAAGGAACGTGGAAAGCAGCCCTGCTCTGACACTTAGGGAGCAGTGTCCATCAGCAAGTGGCGAACACGGTGACCGGGCCACAGCCAATGGGCGGTGCCCGCAGCAGCCCCCTCACTTGAGTCCCTCCTGATCCCCAAAGGGACTCCTGGGGAGGGCTGACCCTGAACCAGAGTAGGAAGGAGGCAAGGGGTGGATGGCAGGACAGTGTCCTTGTGGAAGAGCCAGCACTGGAGCTTGATGCTGGGGTTAGATTCGGAGCCCATGGGAGCCCGCAGCTGCGCAGCCTCTGCAAGTTACTGCCTTCTCCGAGCCCTGCCCTGCAGCCCTGCAGGGGGCTTGTAGGCCAGGGACCCCTTGCTCTGCACAGGTTTTGTGTACCTGACTCCCCACCCCCACCCCTTCAATGTGCCTGCGGCTTCGGAGGACACTAAGGTCCCAGAGAAGCTCAGGCTTTGCCCACCCACTCCCGGGGAGTAGAAGTGGCTGGGGAACCCCCAGGCCCTGCACCCCAGGGCCATGCACACTCCTGCAGGACAGAGGTGGTTGGAGAGTTGGAGTCAGCCATGCAGGGGCCAGTCTCACTAAGGTGCTAAGTTGCCCCAGGCTGGGCTTGAACTTGTGATCCTCCTGCCTCAGCCTCAAGGTGCGCCTCAGTTCCTCCTCTGTACCTGAGAAGCCAGAGTTAGGGGAGGGGGGACTTGCAAACTGACTCCAGAGAAGCCCTTAAGACCTAGCAGGCAGGCTCTGCCCCCAACCCACAGAAGGGGAAACTGAGACCCGCAGCCCTAAGGAAAGCAGGTGTGGCTTGAGATTGCAGGCAGGTCCCCAGGGCCTGCAGCTCTCCCCACCCCAGCCTGTGCCCTTCCCCCACCCTGGCTCCTAGGCCTGGGGGAAGATGCCCAGGCCCAGCTGAGGGTGCCAGACTGCCCTGAGGACAGCACATTTTTTTTTTTTTTAAATCCTGGCCTCAATGAAACGCAGTGTGGCCGCCAGTCAGTCACCCCAAGATGGTGGTCCCTCTGCCTGCCCAGTGCAGGAGGAGAAAAAGGAGGAGAGGAGGGGGAGGGGAGGGGAGAAGAGAAGGGGAAGAGGGGGGTTTGGTGGGGAGGCCCGGAGTCCCGCATCTCCCCAAGCAGATGGAGAAGCAGGAGATACAGCGATGACTCATTTTCTGGGGAGATGCAGAAAGATTGTAAAAACTCTGCAGTTACAATTTTGTGTTTTCACAGTGACCCCCCTCTGGCTCAGCCCCACCCCCACCCCCTCAGGCTGGTCCCCCATCTCCCCTTCTCTGTGAACTCTGTGACCCCGCCTGGAAGCCACTGTCACTGCAGGCTGGTCGGTGCGTTTCCGTCCGAGCCCCTTAGTGGCCCGCCCCTCCCTGGGTGGTCGGTCTGTCCTCTCCACAGCGGAACACCACCTCCGGCCCCATCTCAGGTCTAGGGTCTCACGCTGCTGTCTCTCTCTGTCTCTGTTTGTCCCCAGCTAACGGTGGCTCCTTGGGAGTGAGGGCGTTTCCCTAGCAACAGGTCCCGCCCTCCCCGCGGTTGCGCGGCCCTGGCCGATCCCTCACTCTGCAGATGGCACGAGGCCGAGAGCAGCGGGCCTGGAGGACAGGCTTCGCGGAGACGCTGCCCTGGGCCTGCGCTCCTTCCCCTCCTCCAGGGCTGGGGACACTGAGTACCGTTTGGGCAATAGCGCTGCTGGCCTGAGGCCCAGAGAGAAACGCCAGCCCAGGGCCCTCCACCGCTGGTCTTGAAGTGTGGCGGAGAGGCTGGGGCCAGGTTGCCGGACAGAAAGCCTTCTTGGGGTGCCCTCCCTGCTTCCTGGCTCCTTGCCTGTCTGGCCCCTTGGTGCCCCCTGGGTCGCCGCATCCTGGAAGGATGCAGGAGGACCCCCCTTAGTTAGGCTCTGTATGCTCCTGCCCTGCAGTTTGGAGCCTCTGGTGCTGCACCTCCCAAAGCCGGTCCTGGGGTGCAGCTCTGTCCTGGCTGCCACAGGTCGCCTGCGTGAGGCTGGGGGTTGGGGGAGGGCCTGCGACCTTCCTGTGCTGTGGGCACAGCGGCAGGGCCCAGACCCCTGTGTCAGGCAGGCAGCTGGGTAGGCAGCAGTCTCTGACTCCACCTCCGGAGCCAGCTGTGCAACATTGCAAGGCCTCCGCCTCTCTGCGCCTCTGAAAAATGAGGGGGCTCCATGCCTCAATCTCTGTAGATACTTCGGGGGCACAGCCAAGGGGCCCCTGTACCCCTGGGCACCAGACCTCACAAGGCCCACTATGGGGGTCAGGGGCGCCTGGTGCAATGACCCACTCCCCTCACAAGGCCTGAGAGCTCCGCACTGGTGGCTGACAGCAGCCCCTTGCAGGCCCCCGTGGGAACCCCGGCCCCCGGCCTGTGCACAGTGGCCTGTGGGTTTATTCACATGCTACCCCACACCTACTGCACCCTAACCCAGCGGAGCCTTCCTCGGTGGCTGCCCTCTCCTGCAGACGCACCCTCTGGGCTTCCAGGGCCTGGAGTCCCCACATCAAATCAGACCTCAGTCACACACACACACACACACACCCCATCCAGTGTAACAGCGGGGACGCCTGTCTCCTTCATCTCTGGCCCCTGGGTGGCCCCCGGGGCTGCTTGGCCTTCCTGCCTTCCGTCCTAGGAGAGCCGGGCCAGCACCAGCCTCAGCCATCATGTCTGCAAGGCCCTTGTGAGGAAGGTCGTCCTAGGGCAGAAGCTCAGCGGGTTCTGGTGACCGCTGTCCTGCTGCGGTACCCACCTGGCCATGGAAATCACTCCAGCTCCTTTCTGGAGGTGCTGCTCTTTCAGCACAGCTCGGAACACACAATGGCTCCCCATGGCCTGGGCCCCCAAAACAGGAAGCTCCAGCTCTTTCTCAGAGCTCTTTGCCACCCATCTTTCTAGAATTTCCAATTAGGCAAAACATGGCTGCCCATCCCCTGTGCACCCTCATGCAGGCCCTGGGGCAAGGCTGAGGAATCCACACAGGTCCTCCTCCTCCCTCAGGGTCCTTTATTAGTCAGGGTCTCATTATGCATTTCAGACTGGCTTTGATTCCTGTGATCCTCCTGCCTCGGCTTCCCCAGTGCTGTGGTGACAGGTGTGTGCCCCTCTGGAAAAGAACATTTGTTCTTCAAAAAAAAAATAAAATCAAAAATACTTTCCATTTTTAAAAGCATTAGATATTAATTGTAGATAACTGAAAAATCTCCAAGAACCAGGCACAAGTCAAAGAACTGGGTGTGGCACACTCTTGTCATCCTAGGACTTGGGAGCCTGAGGTAGGAAGACTGTCAGTGAAGGGCTGGCGAGATGGCTCAGTGGTCTAAAGCACCTACTTGGAACAAGCTTGGCAAAGCACTGGGACCGCAGTTCAATCCCCCAGGACCACATGTCAGCCCGCCCCGCCCCCTGGTGGGCTGAGCTGGCCACACACACACACACACACACACACACACACACACACACAATAAATTAATAAATGTAAAAAAAAAAAAAAAAGAAAATCACAGCTTTTGTCCCTAATGATGGGTGCTTAAACATTGAGGAAAAGAATGAAGTGCTGGTTGCT
>NW_004524699.1:6239480-6244159 GCF_000260255.1 Octodon degus | reverse complement strand
GTAAAAAAAAAAAAAAAAGGAAGATTGTCAGTGAATTCAAAAGCCAGCCTGGGCTACATAGTGAGACCTTGTCTCTAAATAAATAAATAAATAAATTTCAGTGGCCTATAATTCATCTCCTGCCCACCACCCCTCAGGGCCCCGGACTGCAGAGTGCCCACCCTTGAGCAGGCGTGTGGGGCCGGCCACTGTCTGGATGTGTGGAGCTCGAGGACACCTCAAGCTGCAGCCTGCGTCAGCAGAACCCAGCACCTCATCTGTCCCTCTAGTCCCTCCACCCTGCTGCTCAAATCTGGGGCTCCCTGACTGGCAGATGGGGAAGCAGCAGAGCCCAGGCCCCCAGATACTGAATTTTCCCAGATTTCTGGAGCCTTCTAGGGCTGGGAGCTGTGGGGAGTGGCTTTAGGGGGGCACAACAGCGCCCCTGCCTGCCTGCCCTACCTTGCCCTGGGTGGGTGTCTTTGTCTGTGATGTCACTTCCTGTGTACAGGGCATGGGTCCCTACAGCTGCCAGTGGGCACATGGCCGCCACCAGAAAGCCCTGTTCCCCACCAGACAAGGAACAGGGACCCCAGTGATGACCAGGGGGCCAGGGCCATACTCAGCTGGGCTGGGTCCCCAGCCTTACTCCCTCAGGACTTGCTGGGACCCAGGGGCTTTGGAGAGGAGCAGGAGGTAGTAAGGGGCCAGGTACTAGGGTGTGGGGTTCAGGCCCAGAAGGGAGGGGTAGCTGTGGGGGTCACAGGCGCCCATGGTAGGAACCCTTTGGGGAACCCCTTGGCAGGGAACAGACGCAGGGATGGCAGCAGATTCTATTAACAGCAATTCTCATTACTGCACTGTTAATTATTAATAGGACCAGGCAAATAAAGGATGGGAAAACCCAGCTGGGCCTGACTCAAAGCCCGCTGGCCAGCAAATGGCTTTTGGTCCCCGTCCAGGAGGCCGGGCTGTGACCCTGCTGGTGGAAGTGCTTTGCGGATCCCGAGGCTGCCGCCTGGGGCTGGCACCAGCACCTGCTTTAAAAAGACAGAAACAGGGAAGCCAGCTGCAGAAGGGGACCCGCGGGACAGTTCTGAGCATCCCCTCAGGTACAGGTGGCCTGGTCATCCTTCTCACTAACACGAGTCCCCAGCTAGAGTGGTAGTGCCTGCCTATAATCCCAGCTCTCTGGGAGGCCAAGGCAGGGCGATTGCAAATTGAAGCCCAACCTGAGCAATTTAGCTACTTACTGACATCCTGTCTTAAAAGGTAAAAGGAAAAATTTAAATTAAGAGTGGCAGGAGCTAAGCGGGTTGTTGATTGATTGATTGATTGATTGATTGATACAGGGTCTCACTATGCAGTTTGCACTTATAGTGATCCTCCTGTCTCAGCCTTCCCTGCACTGAGGTTACAGGCGTGCACCACCATGCCTGGTTCTGGGGAGGGCACACCGTGCAGTACTGGGGATCAAACTCGGGACCTTGGAGTTGCCAGGCAGATACTTAGACCACTGAGCTATCTTCCAAGTCCTGAGCAGGGTTATTGATCACCCACCACAAACCATAATGACAAAGGGAACATGCACTAAAGCCAGGAGATGGGGAGATCAAAGCCACCAACAACCAGAAGCTGGCCAGCCCGTGCTTCTGTTCCCGCCCCAGAAGCACCACAGCCCGGGCCAAGGTAGAAGCAGGACTGGCTGCCCAGATGCTATCAGGGAGCTGGAAAGAGGTGATGCCAAGGAAGAGAGCCCTCGGGGAGGCCATCTTTAGAGCACTCTGGGAGGCTGAGGCAGGAGGATCGCGTGTTCAAGCCCAATCTGGGCAATTCAGTGAGGTTCTGTCTCAAAAAAAAAAAATAATAATAATAATAAAAAAGATTGGGATGTAGTTCAGTGCACAGGGCCTGGGTTCAGTCCCCAGTGATAGTGGGGATAAGGAACATGACACAGATGGGGACAAGAAAAGATGCTGGCCCAGCATGATAGCTCACACCTGTAATCCCAGCACTCGGGAGGCAAGGCCAGCCTGGGCTACCCTCGCAAGCGCAAGGGCCTGAGTTCAATCCCCAGTTCCGCAAAAAAAAAAACCAAAAAAAAAAAAAAAAAAAAAAAAAAAGCAAAAATGCAAAAAGATGCTCAGAACCTCTTCTGATTTTTTTTTTTTTTTTCAGTACCTGGAACCTGTACTGGTCTGAAAACTATACTAGTGTCTCTGTCTGAAAGATGCCCATCTGCCAGGAGACTGGAGTAATATTTCCTGTTGCTAAGGCAGGAAAGGGCTTTCATGGTGCAAGGCATTCTGGGAAGCACAACTCAGGCTAGGGTCCCTGCGAGAAGGAGTGTGTGCTGGGCCCTCAGCTTATCATGGGCCCCCAGCCAGGAGTGTACCCTGACTTCACCCTGTGGTATCAGTAGAACCCCATGGGGACCAGGGGCAGGGGTGGCACCAGCCCACTTGATTCTGGAAGGAGCTGGGAGGAGGCCTGGCCTCTTGGAGCCAGAGCAGAACAGCTAGGTGTGGAGCACAGGCAGCTGCCCCAGGCACCTCAGGGGTGCAGAGGGACATGTGCAGCTGTTGTGGGCAGTCATGGGTCCCCAGAAGGCAGGACCAAGCCTAAGCCTTGTGTCTCTGAAGTCACCTTTATTCAGAAAGAGGCTCTTGGCCAACATAATCAGAAGAGCAAAGGCTGGGACTGTGCCTGCCATTGGAGCTCCTATTCGGTGCTGGCATTTGTCACCTGATCCCAAGAGACACGTGTAGAAAACAGCAGTGTGGACAGTGGGAGCAGCCGGGAGCCAAGACGGAGGCAGGAAAGAGCCATTTCTGAAAAGTGGGCTGGAAACCAGAGAGGACAGCAGGACAGCAAGGTGACCTGCACAGTGCGGATGTGGGACCCAAGGAGCAAAAGCGCTCCAGTTGTGCAGACAAGACAACGCACTGCACTCTGGTGGGAAAAACAAGCCTCTACCAGACGCCGTGCCTCACACAAAGGCGTGTGACTTTAGGAACAAGATCCAGGCCGGCTCACACGGTGCTGCTGTGCACTAAAGGAGCCAGCTGGCGAGGGCTGCAGGATCCACAGGGGCCTCCGCCCCACCTGGCTGGGGGTCAGGGGACAAGCCCGCGGTAAGGCCTGGGCGTCAGCACTGAGTCGGAGTGGCCAGCATAGAGCCAAAATGATAATTATAAATATCATTCATCCCCAGACTGAACGAAAGGTAAAAAATACTGCCAAGTGGTATCATGTAACAGCTAGGCAAATGGTGCACACCTGTAGTTTCAGCTACGAAGGAGGCTGAGGCAGGAGAATTGCTTGGGATCAGGAGTTTAAGATTAGCCTGGGTGTCAGAACAAGACCTTGCCTCCAAAAAAAAAAAAAATTATGCTGGGAACATTGGCAGAGACTGTGTTTCCAGTTTCTGGGGAGGCTGAGGCAGAAGTATCAAAAGTTGGAGGTCAATCTGGGCAAATTAGTGAGATTTTTGCCTCAAAAAAAAAAATGTGGTAGGGTGACCTTGATGGAGGAGCCTTTGTTTCATATGCATAAGGCCTTGTGTTCCAACCACAGCAACACACACACACACACACACACACACACACACGCAGAAAATCCTTTCTCTGGGGTCCGTGCCCCAGGGCGCTGGCGTTAATAATAAATGTAGATGCATCACATTTCTTAGCAAATGGCAAAGACTTCCAGGCTGGATAAGAGTACGTTAAGATGAAAACTCAGCTCCATGGTGTTTACAAGAAATTAGCTTTTGAAACTAAATGTCTTAGTTACTTTTCTGTTCCTGAGACAAAATGCCCTACACCCAAAGTTAGAGGAGAAAAGGTTTATTTAGTTCAGTTTACAGAGGTGTCAGTTCCTACTCAGCCGGCTCCAAGGCGGGGTGGCACATGGCAGAGGGCCGCAGGTCATGGCAGCTGAAGACAACAAAAGTGAGGAAGCGAAAGAAAAGCCTCTTTTTGTCCTTTGTACTGTATCCAGTCCACTCAGATTAGGGTGATGAGCATCCAATCAGTGGACTGATCCAGAAGCCCCCAGTCCCAGAGCTGCTCTACCAATCAACCACACCCTCTACATTCAGCTACCTCCACAAAGCTCCCCACCCCTTGACTGCATGAGGCTTTGGGGGGACATCTAGACACAAACTACAGCACTAAGGGACATTAAAAGGTTAAAAATAAGGGTTGGAGCTGGGTGTGGAGCTCACACCTGTAATCCCAGCAGTTAAGAAATTGAGGCAGGAACATCATCATGAATTTGAGGCTGGCCTGTGCTACATAGTGAGTTCAAGGTCAGCCTGAACTACACAGTAAAAGCCTGATTCAAAAATGAATGAATGAGGGCCAGTCAGATAGTTCAGCAGATTAAAGCACCTGCTTTACGCGAATGCAGGGACTGGGGGGTCAATCCCTGGTGTGCCTTGCCGGCCCTGCCCCCGGGGCATGCTGAGACAGTGATTGAGACTGGGCGTGGTGGCGCATGCCTATAATCCCAGCGTTTGGGAGGCTGCAAACAGGAGGATCATTAAGGGTCCAATCTACGTAGTGAGACCCTGTAGATCCTATACTAAATACTCAAAAATGAATGAATGAATGAATGAATGAATGAATGAGAAGTTTGGGTAAAGTTAATATGAGGCAAATTCAAGTGAAGACCCCAATGGAAGTGGGAGACAGTGACCT
>NW_004524699.1:6238337-6239010 GCF_000260255.1 Octodon degus | reverse complement strand
CACTCTGCCTAAGCAGGCGCTTTAGTCCACTGAGCTATCGGGCCGGCCTTCCTAGACATATTTAAATGGTAGCCCTGACATACATTTATTAGGATAGAACATAATTAATAAGGTTGACTTAACAGTTGAACTTTTACCATACAAATAAAAAATACTCATTTCTTTGCCAGAACCCATCAAACATTAATGAAAATTGATCATATATTAGACTATAAAGAAAAACTTCAATTGAATCCTCAAAGTGGATACAGGAAAAGCTTCATTCTTTGACCGCAGGGCAATTAGGCTGGAAATTACTAACGAAAATTTAAATTAAAAAGCCAACCATTTGAAAATTAAAAGCCACTTTAGTAAATAACCCTAAATACAACCTACATGACAAACGCTGTAAAAGAAAAACTAACGCAAATACTATATATCTGAACATATGGGAACATGGTTAAAATAGTCCAGGAGAAATCAATTTCAGACACCAGGGTTAGGATCTCAGTGAATATGATGGGATGAGATTCAACCGAGATACAGCTCAAGACATTAGGAAAAAGAAAAATAAAAGAAAGCAAAGGAAAAGGGACAGAAGGAATCAATAAGGATAAAAAAGAAAGTCTAGTACATTATTATTATTATTATTATTTTTTTTTTTTGGCGGAACCGGGGATTGAACTCAGGCCCT
>NW_004524699.1:6236141-6237624 GCF_000260255.1 Octodon degus | reverse complement strand
TTATAGGAAAAAATATAATCAACAAGTGGAGGGAATAAAAAGTCTATCACTAGAGGATAAATAGAAATCAATTAACATGGTAAAAAGAGCTACTTCCTAGAAGAGTACAAGTGTACAAGTTTCTAACTCTATTATGGGCAAAAAATAAGTAAATGTACTGGGCTTTAAATGCACGGCCTCCGCACTGAGCTACATGCCTGGTCCTTTTTATTTTTTTATTTTGAGACAGGGTCTCATTAAACTGTTAAGTAGGCAAGGCCAGGAATGATTTCGGTGGGGCCAGGCAGATGGCTCAGCGGAATAAGTGCTCCCTGGCAAGTGCAAGGGCCTGAGTTCAGTCCCCTGTTCTGCAAAAAAAAAAAAAAAAAAAAAAGGAATGATTTTGGCAATCTTCCTGCCTCAGCCTCCTTGAGTATTGGGCCTGCAGCAGGTACCGTAATGCCAAGCCTGGTGAGTTCCTTCAAATGGTCTGTTTGGGACACAGGCAAGACAGGAAGCAACTCCCCCAGCCATGCCAAGAACACAGCACGACCCTAAAATGAGGGTTGGTAGACAGCACCAAAGTCCAGACCCATTCTGCCTCAGAATAGGATGAAGATTGGAAGCCAAAGAAATACCGACAATGGATCCTGGTCGGGGTTCTGCTCTGCAAAAGGCAAAAATCTGCTTGAATGAGCTCAGAAAAAGAGGCTCATTGTGAGCACACAGAGGCTTTGCAGGATCACCAGCGCAGGAAGCCAGGTATTGAGGCACTCGCCTGTTAGCCCAGCACTCAGGAGGCTGAGGCAGGAGGATCACCACGAGCTCCAGGCTGCGTTGCAGGTTCAAGGCCAGAAGCCCCCAGAGCGCCTGAGAGCACGATTCGCCTTCTCAGTAGAACAGCGTGCTTTCCCACTCCCAGGCCACCAGGGCCAAGTCCCTGTCACATAGACTGTGGGTGTCTCTCAGGGTCCTGAGTCAACAATTAGCAATGAAACAGCACTGCGTTCCCCCAGCAGTGGGGACAGCGGCCGTGCGCCTGACCTCCCTGTCCCCTTCCAGGCCAGTTCTACTCTCCCCAGGTGAGGCGGAGGTGACTTGCTCCATCCAGCACTGGACGAGCGGAGGTAACCTGCGCCACTCCTAGGCAAAGCCCCCCGCCCCTCCCGCTTCCAGGACAGAGCTCTGAGTCTTCGTCCCCAGCCTCAGCGCCGGAAGCAGTCATCCTGGGAACAGACTATGCTGAGCCCATCACTGCGTCCGTACGTGTTGCCTGGACCCAACTTTGTAGAAGCAAGAAACAACTTTCACTCTGGCACCCTGGGAAGTTGAAGCAGGAGGATCAGAGGTTCAAATCCAGCCTGGGCAAGTTAGTGAGAGCCTATCTCAAAGGGAGGGGTGGTTAGGTATGTAGCTCGGGGCAAAGGTCCTGGGTTCAATCTCCAGTATTAGGAGGGGGAGAGAGAGAGAGAGAGAGAGAGAGAGAGAGAGAGAGAGAGAGAGA
>NW_004524699.1:6235303-6236021 GCF_000260255.1 Octodon degus | reverse complement strand
AGAGAGAGAGGGGGAGAGAGAGAGACAGAGAGACAGAAAAACAGAGAGACAGAGAGACAGAGAGACAGAGAAGCAGAGAGACAGAAAGGCAGAAAGGCAGAAAGGCAGAGAGACAAAGAGAAAAGAGCTCGTGGAGTTTGGCACTGTCCTAGCAGCATAGCCCAGCTCAGCCTGACTGATCCAAGGACAGAAATCTACCTCAAGCCAAGAGCCAACACCGTGTTCAGCCTCGCTCCAGACGCTGGAAGCGCTCTCAATGTCTGGAACACAGCAAGGCCGCTTACTAAGATCTCCCGGTTCCCATTGCTGTGAGCGCCGTGGCCCACGCAATGAGACAGGAGAATTAAAGAACAGCAGCTAGCAAGAGATGAAGTGGAAAAGGTCCCCGTACTGTGGTAACAGACCCGTCGCCTTGGAAACCCAAACCGGAACCAAATAAAAACCTAGGTGACAGGAGTTCTGCGGTGCGGTCAGTTATGAAACCCACGTTCAGAAGATGCTCCCTGCCTCCTGCTGTTTTTGGATTGGGTTTTGCTTCTCTCTGTGGGTTTGAAAGTTATAAACCTAATTGTTTTCTTTTTAAAATTACCTTCAGCTGGGTGGGGGGGGAGCACCTGTCACCCCAGCATTCAGGAAGCTGAGGCAGGACGACTGCTCTGAGTTCAAGGCCAGCCTGGGCTACAGAGCAAGACCCTTGTTTTAAGAAGAGAGAGAGAGG
>NW_004524699.1:6233823-6235203 GCF_000260255.1 Octodon degus | reverse complement strand
AGAGAGACAGAGACAGAGAAGACAGAGAGAGACATTATCTGTAACTACTCCTTGTGCCCGAGCGAATTAATGCAGGCAATTTTTTTTTTTTTTTTTTTAGACAGTGCGAGATCTTGGCATAATTTACCTCCAGTCCTATCTTCTAAGGGCCATGAAGAAATTGCCTGTGTTTCAGTCCCGCCGTGTTTTAACCTGATATTTGTCATTGTCCCCGCTGATCTTTGCGGCCGCCCTTCCTGAGCCTTTATCCACGTTGTCATGGCTTGGCTGCCCCCTCCCTTCCTAACCCTTTATTCTCTCAGCAAATATCTGGGCATGCTGAAGTTCTTTGTGTTCATCTCAAATGTCTTTATTTGGTCCTCACTCTTTTTTTCTTTACACTATGAAGAATGTTTGTTTTGAGGCAGGGGCTCACTATGTAGTCCAGGCTGGCCTTGAACTCACTATGTGGTTCAGACTGGGCTGCAACTCCCAGCGATCCTCCTGCCTCAGTCTCCTTAGTGCTGCGATGACAGGTGAATGCCACCACGCCTGGCTTTGTACCCTCACTCTGAAAGACACTCCAGTTAAGACCAACAATTGTTTCACCATGTGAAGGTGCCACTGTGCTGTTTGTTGTCCCTGTGGGCCACAGCATCATGGGGAAAGTGCACGTCTGCTCCACCTGGTCCCTGTGTGACCGTGCCGGGGGCCTGCTCTCCGGGCTGGGCTCTGTTGAGCAGTTTGGCTGCTATACTCAGGGACCTTCACACAGCTGCTGTCACTGGCTCTGGCTCAGAGACTCAGTTGTTGGGGTCACTGTGACTAAAGAACTGTGGGCTGGTGGCTTTGGGTACACTGATTATTTTCACACAGGTATAGAAGAGAACCCTGCAGTCAGGGTGTTGGTGGGGTTGCTTTCTCCCAAGACCTCTGTCCTTGGCTTATAGATGTGCCCTCTCCAGTGCCTCCACGAGGGACACATCCCCATCCTGATCTCTTACAAGGTCACCTGGTCACAGGGGACAAGGGACAGGCTGTCCAAAATGACCTAAGGGGAAAAAAATGACCTAAGACACTGAAAGGAGAAGCTGCAGGGTTTCCTAAGGTCTGGCCTTGGCAGTCGAGTGACATCATCTCTGCTACCTGTGATTGGTCAAAGTAAGAAGCAAAGCCAATGCTGACTGGGACCAGGAAGGAGCCCGGGACAGCCTAGGCTCGAATGCTTTGGCAGGAGTGTCCCCTTCAAGGGACAGTGACCTAACCAGGCCACCAATGGAGAAGTGTGGCTCTCCTGGGACATTATCATAACCAAAATGTCTTGAGTGACATTGAGTAACAAAAATGACTTAACCTTTCTCACTTCATTTTTCTACTTTTAAAAGCAGAGCCAGGGGTTGG
>NW_004524699.1:6220676-6233498 GCF_000260255.1 Octodon degus | reverse complement strand
AAAGTGTTGTTTTAGGACTTAATCTTACTGAGGTAATATATAATACCTGGAACACTGTGTCTTCAGCATAGAGGTCCTTAGAAATGTGTTCTTGCCTTCCAGGGCCGCGTGCGTGCGTGTGTGTGTGTGTGTGTGTGTTACGCACAGCACGTTGGGCATCACTACCTAGGTGTGATTCCGTTACTTATCTTTCTTGGAGTTGGACCCGCGGCCTTCACACGCTGGACCAGAGCTCCGCCGCTGAGCTGCGCCCCCCTCCGCGCACTGCTGAGCTCTCTCCTCGGTTCTGGAACATTCTCAGACGTTGCTATGCTGATTCCAACGCCTGTCCCCATCTCATAATCCGCCTCTTCTAGCCGGGCGTAGTGGTACACACTTCTAATCCCAGCACTCTGAGAGGCTGAGGCAGGAAGGTCACAAGTTGGAACGAGCCCGGGGAATTTAGCGACTTATCGAGGCCCTGTCTCAATGTAAAAAGAAGAAAGCTGGGGATGGAGCTCAGGGGGAAGGCCTTGGGCTCAATGTCCAGCGTCACAAACGATGATAGTGGTGATGACGGCGACGGGATTGGTCTCTTCCGCGCTGTCCCTGGGGCTCCCCCAGGCGGCCCCTCCCTTCTGTGTCCGTCTTGGCCAGCTGCACTCGGGGTCGTTCCCTCAGCGCTCTCTCCGGGTACTTCCGGCTGCCTGCTCGGCCCTTCACCCATCCAGGGACCTTCGGATTCCCGCAACTGCACTCTCACTCCTGGGCCGCTCTTTCCCTTCGGATCTGCCTCTTCCTTTCTCACGGTCCTCGTGCTTCATGTTTGCTTTGGTCCAAGCCACTCGTCCTGCACCCCCTCTGGAACATGCTGTCCCCGTGGCCTCAGTAGTGTCGTCACCCTCTGTGCAGTCCCCTACCCTCCTGCAGCCGCCAGCTGGCGCAGTGTCTGAGCGGAGCTGTACCCTTGTCTGTGTCTCACCTCTATCACCAGCACCTGGACAATCTTCCACCCTTTCTTTAGGGGTCCTGAGCTTTGGTGTTGTGGTTAACTTCTGTCCACAGCCCCTAGCAGGAGGCCTGACACCACCAGATCTGTCTGCTGGGTTCCTGGGTGCATTACATAGGCATCGTTTAGAATCAGTGGGGCGCGCTGGGTGTGGTGGCGCAGGTTTGGGAGGCTGAGGCAGGAGGATTGCCGTGAGTTCACCTGGGCTACATGGTGAGTGCCAAGCCAGTCCAGACGCACACAGCAAGGCTCTGTCTCAAAAAATACCGCGATACAAGAGGACCACCATGAGCTCGAGGCCAGAAACCCAAAATTAATTAAACTAATATCAGTAAGGAAAAGATGGGCTCTTTATTTATTTTTGAGTCAGTCTTGCCATGTAGCCCAGGCTGGCTTCAAACCTGTGGCTGTCCTTCTGCCTCAGCCTCCCAAGTGCCGGGATGATGGGCATTCAGCACCATGCTGGGTTCGGGCTGCTTATGAAGTGGTATTAAGACAACTATTCAGTACTTGGGGACGGGTCGGGGGAGGCTGTTAGCCTGAATGTAAACCATAACTAAAACAAAGCGGAGACAAAAAGAAAACTTAAGTGTAATAGTGGAACTATAAAAGTGCTAGATGGGAATAATGTGATGGGAAAAGTCTGTTTAATTATTCAACAGATGGTAAAATCCTCCCGACTCTCTGACTACAAAAAAGTTTAAAAGTTATTACAAGCAAAGACCCATGAAAAAAAACAAAAGCAAACAGCTAATTAGGAGAATATTTACAGAGATGGCGAAGGCCAGGGATCCTACCTCGTGTCTACAAGGAGACCGTCAGTGTCTCCCCCGGAAGTGGTCAAGGGAATGAACCTGAGTTCATGCGACAGAAACCCAAAGGGCCAACACACATGTAAACTGGGTTCCATCACTGATGGCGAAAGAAACCCGAGTTAGAACAACTCGCCCTTTACCTTACCAAAGGGTCAAAAAGGTCAAAGAGATGAGATGACACTGAGCCGCAGCGATCAGGGATCTGTGTGGTCCCCTGGGCTCATGGGGGGGGGGGTAGTGTGCAGAGTGGCATGCCTCGGGAAGGGGTACCAAGCAGAGGTGGTGGTGAGGAGGCTGAGGCAGGAGGATCGCTGCTAGTTCGAGGCCAGCCTGGGCCACATAGTGAGACCTTGTCTCAAAAAGAAAAAAGAAAAAAAAAAAAAGCAGACTTTCGGGATGGTGGGAGGACCTGGGTGGGCGTATCCCCCCAGCCTTTTTGTGGAAGGGACCTGGATCGAAAGGCCCATGTATTACACAGCTGGGGACCCAAAGAGAACATACAGCAGTCACCGCAGCGGATGGAGAGCAGGGCGTGTCCTGCCCCTGCGCGGTGCACACAAGGCGGCGGTGGGCGTGAGGGTGCCCGCTGCCTGGCCCAGGTCACAGAGCTGCGTGACCGCCCACCCACGCGAGGGCTCCGGCGCGGCCTCGGGCACCGAGCAGAGCAGGCGAAGGCCAGGGGAGCAACGGGAGCCTTCGGAGGCAGCGTGGGGAGGCGCAGCCGAGCGCGTCCCAGTTTTGCAAAATACAAAGCAGCCCCAGTATGCAGGGAGAAGCCGCGGGGAGGGCCAGCGGCGGGGCGGTGCCGTGCGCGGGAGTCAGCGTGGGGACCACGCGGTGGCTTTTATTTTCCGCAGCGCACGCAGAGAGCTTTTGCAGCCCGAGCAAAATAACAGCAGACAAAGCGGCCTCCACACCTGGCGCGGCCACGCCCGCCCTGGGTTTGTCCTGGGGCTCCGTGATAGCGGCCGAGCAGCAGCGGGGGGCCCCTGGCACCTGGCCCCTGCGCTGGCCCATCTTCTCCTGGCGCTGTCCTCCCTTCCCCGCACCCGCTGGCTTGCTCCTTGCAGGCATTGATTTTTCATCCTTCAGCAGAGCCGGGAAGGGAAAGCGCATCCCCGGATCAATGAGCCAAGCCGCGGCTCTCTCTGCCCTGCCAGGTGCCTGAGGGGACCTGGCCAGGGGCAGGGAGCACCAGCTGCCCCAGGGGGCCAGTGGAGCAAGGGGGTACCGGGAACAGTGCCTGGCAGGTGGAGCTGGGGGTGTATAACTAGGGAGCACTGGGATGTGGCCGAGGAAGCAGGGGAGCAAAGTGTGACCGAAATTATGTTTAATAATTTTTAAAAATGGAGCTGGGGAGATAGCTCGGCTGCCTAAGCACCTGCCTGGCAAGCGCAAGGACCTGGGTTTCATCCCCAGTACCACATGCAGCGAGCGGGCCACAGAAGCCAGGCGTGGTGACGCACGCCTGTAATCCCAGCGCTGGGATCACTACAGGAGGATCACTACCAGCCCAAGCTGCATAGTGAGACCCTGGGCCAAATAAATAAATGAAAGATTAAAAATAAATAAATAAACTTTAAAGAATGTATTACTGTAAAAGACACACGGGCAAGACTCCCGCTCAGAACCCTCCCGCTCTCCTCTGACATGCGCATCCCACCGTCCTTGGTCCTTGCCACTGTCGGCAGCGGCTCTGGAGTCCTCTTTCCCGAAGGCCATCTGTGGCACGATCATGGCTGTCTCGGGGTCCAGATTCAGAACCTTTCCTTCGCCTGGTCATTCTGACTTTGGGGAAGTCAGTTGCATAGTGCTGGATCAGGTGAACGAGGGGGACGAGGACACAGCGTCGGGTTCCTCTGAGCTGTCCCTCCGCCGGATGGTGCCTGACCGGCATCGCTCACTGCATTTCTGGTCACACCTGCAAAGACCCTCAGGGGAGAGCACTCCAGAGCTGCTGCAGATGGGGGGGTGGGGGGGTGATTTGGAGTGGGGGAGGGGAGGAGATTTGTGCCCACATGTCCACACTGTGCATAGTTTTAGGTGCGAACACTCACGGTCTCTTTCAACCCCTTTGCACATGTGTGGGGGTGGGGGCCAGGGTGGGTGCATGGCAATTGGGGGGAGTTGCTGTCACATGCGGGTACCAGGCTCCCCTGGGGCTGCTCTCCACCCTGCAAGTCCTCCATGTAGTGCATGGAGGTCGGAGGAGCTGTGACTCCTGCAGGAGGTGGATACTCACCCACGTTGGCCACCACAGGCACACGCGTGGTTCAGCCCCTACCCTCTTCTTGGTGCTGCTGCTCTGGGGCCAGAGCTACAGCTAACTGCCCTGGAGAATTTCCCTTCACCACTTCCTGCCCCTGCCCTACACCCAGATTGCAAGCTTCAGGGAGCCAGGTGGGGACTGTGGGGGTCTCCCCGGCTGTATGTGCCGTGCCTGCTGTCTGGCCTGGCACCAACAATGGCTCAACTTGCCATGTGTGGTGGCGCACTCGGGAGGCTGAGGCAGGAGGATCGCTGTGAGGCTGAGGCCAGCATGCATTCCATAGAAGGACAACAAGAACAAAACCCCAAAGAGTTACCCAGCACCCCTGCACAACGAGTACCCAATAGTTACCACCACCATGGTGGCACGGGAATGCCAGCCCTCTGGTGATGACAGAACAGGTAATGGTGTTGGGCCCCCAGGTACCCAGCACTCCAGCTGCAGTCGCCCTTGAAAGGCCTAGGGAGGAGGGAGAGCTGGCCTCTTCTCTGCTCTGGGGCTCAGGTCAGGGATGGGGTGAAGGTGAAGGGCCCACATGCTCCAGGAAGTGGCAGGCGGAGTCCGACCCTAGCACCCTATCTGGCTTCGAGCTCTAGCCATGCCCCAGGCCCTTTGTACTTGTTGAGCTGTGCTGGAGCTCTCCGTCCTGCCTGGCCAACCTCAGCCCAACCTTCAGCCCTGAGCCCCACCCCAAGGCCCTCACCAAGCACACTCTCAGGGTTGTCACAGCCCAGCCTCTCAGCGTGCTCATTCCCTGGCTCCCGTGTGCTCTTCCTCACTGCCACGCGGAGGCCCCTGCCCATGACAGGGGTGTGGGGCAGCACTCAGTCACTCAACAAGGATTTGTGCACGGGCTGAGCATGGAGGCTCTCACGGGTTGGCCCGACTACTGGGGAAGCTGAGGCAACAGAAGCACAAGTCCAGGCCGGCCTAGGCAATTTAACTGAGATCCTGCCTCAGAATAGATGTTAAATAAAAAGGGTCCAGGTATAGCCCAGCTGGGAGTGCTGGCCTAGGAGGAGAGGACAGGGTCTGAGTTCCAACCTCTGCTAGGGACTCCTCCTAGCGCCAGAGTCCCTGGGCCCACAGGTGACCTAGAGCAATCACACTACCTCCCTGACCCAGACCCTTAGTGTGCCTCACTTTGACAGTGTCCCAGCCCTGCAGAGCTGGGCCTGTCCGACCTGGTTCTGCAGCCTCCTCCCACCTCCCAGCTAGTCTGCACCAAGCAGACCCTGCCCCCCAATGCCTCAGAGCTCACCTCACCCCCACTGGGCTCTCACTATGTGGTCCAGACTGGCCTAGAAGTTGAGATTCTCGTGCCTCAGCACCCCCAAGTGCTGGAATAACAGACAAGTGCTACCAAAGCAGACAGCATTTTGGGAGCTGGAAAATGACCCTGTGACCTGTCATCCAGGGCCTTGGGCCAAGGGGCTGTGGGTGGGCCCACCTGAGACCTCCTTGGCCATAGCCTGAGCTCTCTGCCCCTAAGGAGCACGAAAGGGAGCTGCGGCCCGGCTGGAGTCCTGTGCAGGTTTTGCAGCCTCTGCCTGTGCTCTGTCCTCTGCCCCTGCCCCTGGCTGAGGCAGGGAGTTTCCAGCCAGGGGGAATCGCCCATTCGCCCCTCCCTCCAGGCTGTGAGCGTCTAGCCTGCCCGACATCCTTCTTCTTCCTTGGCAGGCAAGCCATTAAGCCCCAGCCTGAGCACCCCCAGCCTGCAGCCTCAGCACTAAGTGCATTTGCAGCCATTAGCAGCAGGCCTGGCCCAGCCAGCCGGGCTAATGCACAGCCCACCCACCCCTCCCTGGGGACCCTTGTGGGGCCCCATCTGTGGAGGGAGAGCTCTAGGACCTGCGTGGACAGTCACACAGGTTGCTCACTGCACAAGGCGCTGCTCAGGGTACAGGTGGGGACACAGTTCTGCAGCTCTGCCCGCACTCACTCAGGGCCCCCAGGACCGCCTTCTGCACCTGGGGTGGGATAGGGACACCGACCGCCCTTTTCTCACCCATTCCAATGTGGGTTACAGAGCCCCTCAAAGTCTCACATAATGTTTGCTAAAGTCGCATCTCCAAACCGGAGTATGGCACACACTTGCAGTCCCAGCACTCTGGGAGGCTGAGGCAGGAGGACTGCAATTTCAAAGCCAGCCTGGGCGATTTAGCAAGACCCCATCTCAAAATAAGAAATAAAAAAGGACTGGGGCTATAGCTCATCATGAAGGTCTTGAGTTCAATCCCCAGGGCCACAACAAAACATAATAAAAACCACTTGTGTTACCTGCTTTTTGGAGTCCACATCTAGGAAATATATATTTCTGTTTTGTGTTTTGAGACAAGGTCCTGCTGTGTAGCCCAGCCTGGCCTCCAATTCTCTACATAATCTAGACTAGCCTTGAACTCAAGGAAAGCCTCCTGCCTCAGCTTCCCAAATGTTGAGATTACAAGCGTTTGCTTCCATACCTGACTTCATATGTGCAAATTTCGGTTACCACCACGCTGCAGGGTTCAGGACAGTTCTGTCTTCCAAACTTCCTCTCGTGGCCTCTTGTGGTGACACCTGCAGATCTTGTCGCGGACACTGCAGCTTTCCCACTTTCCGGAATCAGGTAAAGGGAATCACGCGGGCCAGGTTTGCTCCCGTGTTCTGCCGCCGTCGGACGTGGGGACTCAGGTCTGTGGATGGGCTCCTGGGGCTTCAAGCTGTTTCTCCCCACAGACCCCAGGTGGACTGAGGAGGTCAGGAGCAGAGGGGCTGCTGCCCAGCGTGACAGGGTGGTGGCCTCCATGTACAGCCCAAGGCCTGGTGGTGAGTTCCAGCTACTCTGAGAAGTCCGTGGCATCAGGCATCAGCCAGGCTTGTAGCTTTGCTGCCCTGAGGTGTCCTGTTGGTGTCTCACGCTGTGATTTTCGTTTCCCAGCTGGCTAAGAACCTTCCTGAAGGTGTATTCACCATCCAGGTATCTTCTCTGACGGCATCTCCCCGCATTTCTTGCATAGTCCAATTGTCTTGCTTTGACTTTGATTTTTTTTTTTTTTTGGTGGAACCGGGAATTGAACTCAGACCCTTGGGCTTGCCAGAGAAGTGCTTATTCCACTGAGCCATCTCCCCAGCCCAAGGATTTTGGTTTTTTGAGGCTACTCAGGATGCCTTCAGGGCAGGTCTGGTTTGGCTTGAGGATGAGGGGATCGAAGCACAGCATCCTGAGCCTGACTGCTTTGTTTCAGCAGGCACTTAAACACCTGAGCTAATGGGCAGGCCCCTGACTTTGTCTGATTTTGTTTTGAGACAGAGTCTTGCTATGTAGTCCAGGCTGGTCTCAAACTCCTAGGTGATCCTCCTGCCTCAGCCTCCTGGCATGTGCCACCATGCCCAGATGGGACTGCTTCGTCTTGACAGCTCTTTCTGTGTCCCACGTATGTATCCTTTCTCACCTGTGTGGTTTTCAAATAACTTTCTCCCCACCGCTGGCCTGACTTCTTCTCTGAACAATATCATTCTCAGAATAAAAGTTTCCATGGTGATGAAGGGCTGGTTACTCGTGTTTTTTCTCCTCTGGCTCAATCTGTATTCTGATGCCCATAGAATTCTGTGCAGTCAAGTGCCCAAGATTTTCTCCTCCATTTCCTTCTGAAAGTTTGGCCAAGTGGGCCCTGTCATCCCAGCACTCAGGAGGCTGAGGCCAGAGGATTACTACGTGTTGGAGGCCAACCTGGGCTACATCAGGAGGCCCTGTCTCAAAAAACAAAATTGTATGGCAATAAATCTCACATTCAGATCTCTGATCAGCTGTGAGTTGTATATGGTGTGGATCAAGACTCCTGATTCTGGGGCTGGCGAGATAGCTCAGCGGACTAAAGCAGCTGCTTAGGCAAGCTTAGGCAAGCGCAGGGACTGCGGTTCGATCCCTGGTACCACATGCCATGCCAGCCCCGTCCCCAGGGTGGGCTGAGCCGGCCAGAGTCCAGGCGTGGTGGCATACTCCTATAATCCCAGCGCTGAGGAGGCTGAAAACAGGAGGATCACCATGAGTCCGAGCTGCATAGCGAGACCTTGCAACAACCAAATACATTAAAAAAAAAAAAAAAAAAAAGACTCGTGATCATGGATGGGGCAGAGCTCAGTGGCAAGGCATTCGCTTACCACATGAAAGGCTCTGGGTTCCGGCACAGATTTCTTGTTTTGCCATATCATCAGATGTCTGATGGTCTGTCAGGATTCACTAAAGGGACACAGGACTGCACCCGCAGGGAAGGGAAAGGCAGGACAGAGCCTTCGCAGCTGTCCCCTCCCTTCTCCATCCCTCCCGGCAGCAGCGGTGGTCTTTGGCTCTTTGGGCCGGGTGGTCTTCTCCCATCTATTCCCTGTGGAACTCCTACTCATCCCCTAAAACCCGACTTAGACTCCATGATTTCTAAAGTCCTTTCTGTGCCTTCACCTCCTTCTCTGCTGTTGTCATGTGCCTACCTGGAGGCAGTTTATCATCTTTATGATGGTTTTAGAATCAGGAGACCCGGAGTCTGATCACAGGTGTTGACCTGCTTCCCAGAGACCTTTTTTTCATTGTTGATAAAATGAAAATTAAAATATTACCCCCAAGCCCAACAAGGTGGCAGAGGCCTGTCTGCCCAGCCCTCCAGGAGGCTGAGGCAGGAGAATCATGAGTTTGAGTCTCCAGTTTGGGCAACTTGGTGATTTAACAAGAGCCGGTTTCAAAATAAAAAGTACAAAAGGGGATTGGGTTGTAGTTCAGTGTGAAAGGCCGGGGTTCCATCCCCTGTACCACATGCATGCGCGGGCACACACCCTGGCGGGTGACTCCGGGAGAGAGGCCAGCAGCCCCGAGCGGGCACGAGGCAGGGCACAGGCGCTCCGCCCGAGAGGGGGCTCTAGCTTCCGCACCTGGCCCACCCTTCCGAGGGCCTGACCCCTCCTGCCCCCAGAGGCCAGCCTCGCGTGGGGACGAGGGCAGGACAGGGGGAGGCGGGCGGCCCCAGCTGCAGAGCTGCGCAGATCTCTTGATCTCTCGCTGCACCGCAAGGCGGAGGCCGCAGGGCCCTGGAGATGGTCTCCATGACAACACCACCACTCACTCCCCATCTCGGATGTAAATTAGTTACAATTTTATTAGTGTGCAGAATTTCAAGAGGCCGAATCCTGCCTGGGAAGGGAGAAGGACGAGGGGGCGCGCAGGGGAGAGCTTCCAAGGCTCCTTACTCTGAGAGGACCCCGGCTGGCAAGTGGGGCTGTGCAGAGGCTGGTGAGGGTCTTCGCTTGTCCCTGGCTGGTGGTCCACAGGGTCAGCCTGTCTGGCAAGGAGGAGACAAGCTGGCCTTCCCTGTTTCCTCTGCAGCAGCGAGGGACGTCCTGACCCCAGGGGACAGGGAAGGCAGCCAGGACCGCAGGGGCCACTGGCCATCCGGAGGGCCCTGGCTTCCCAGGGAAGGCGAGGGTCCCTGCAGCTGCAGGCACTGTGCTGGCAGGGGTGGACATCGCCACGAAAGGGGCTTTGGGCCAGAGCCTCACAAGCCACCATGAGAGCCACCGGCTCCCAGGGTCCTGACGCTGTGCCTGAGACAGAGGCACGGGGGACACCTGCCACTCGAAACCAAGGGCACAGACTCAGCCGAGGTTCCCCAAGGAGGGGGAAGGAACGGCTGGGCTTTCTCCTAAAGCTGGCAGCTCACATCAGTCGTTTCCCCAAGGTGGTTCTCACACCCCACACGGCATTGCAAGCCCTGAGAACTTAGGGTCCCAGACAGATGCAGGCCTGGTTTGGCAAGGAATGGGTACTGAGCAGGTGGCACCTACAGGCAGGACAGGGCAGAGGAGAGGGCAGGCAGGGGACAGCCCAGGGGACCAGGAACAAAAGGGTTTTGGGTGCCAAGGCTAAAGGCAACAATGGAAGGGGTAAGTAGGGGGTGGGACGCTGGATGAAAGGTATGTGGGAGGATGGACAGATGGACAGGCTGAGGACCGGCAGGGGACGGACTCCAGGGTCACACGAGGCGCATCTCAGAACACAATGGCCACGTCTGAGTGTGGATGAGGGATGTGGTTGCAGGCATCATAGTGTCACCATCGTGTCACCATCGTGTCACCATCGTGCTGGAGCTTTGTGACCCCCCGAGCCTCAGTTTCCCTGGATGGAGGACGGGCAGGAGGAAGAGCAAAGTGGTACCTACGCTACCACTCAGCATAGGTAGCGCACAGAGCTTAGAGAAAGCTGCTGGGCCTGCACCACAGGTTCTGGGTCTCGGGGCAGGGAGGCCAGCCCCATTCGGACCCATGGCACAGGACCGGGGCCATTTGCCAGGGCCCCCCCTTCTGTGGGCCTGTTTCCTCAGGGGCTGAAAGATCCCTACTGGCGCCTCCAGACGGGATTCTGGCTTCACCCCAGGGCTGAGCCTCCCCTGCGCACAGGGCACAGGGCCTCTGTCCCCAGGGCAGCTGGTGACTGGCTGCTTGGCTCCTAGGCTACGTCTGCTTGTCCCTACCAGTCTGTGACCTGGCAGTGCCACCAGGCTGGGAGACTTCACCCATCCTGCGCGCTCTCATTCCACTCTATGGGGGGACGGGGGAGGCCCCTCTGCTCCACTGGTGTGGCTGGGTCTGGAAAGAGGGGTTGGGGGAGGTGGGTGCGGGCACCAAACATGGCAGGTCACCAACTCCCCACCCCCACACGCTCAGGGTCCCGTTCTGGGGCCCAGGGGCTGAGACCCTGCAGGCAGGAGGGGCTGGGCCGCCCACCCCTTCCTGTCACACGTCTCACTAATTACGCCCCACACTGGAAAACTTAATTAAATCGGTGTGCAGTGTGTAATTTCGAGTTTGGAGGTTGGGGAATCAAATAGACAGGCACACGGCCCTGCCAGCCCATGCCACCTCGGCTCGGGGTCCTGCCCTGGTCCACCTGGTGGGATTCCACAGTCCCTTGGGGTCCGCCATGGAGACCCTGCTCTGACCCCTCAGACTCTTCCCTTCTTGAGACAGCTAAGGAGTCCAGGCTGGCCTTGAGCTCACAATGATCCTCCTGTCTCACCCTCCTGAGTGCTGGGATTGCAGGCGTGTGCCACACCACCCGACACACACACACATGCGCGCTGGCGCGCACGCACACACATGCACACGCAGTCATCTCAGGAGGAACCAGGGCACTCAAGAAGGTGGCAGGCTGTGGGCAGAGCCAGCACTGGGACACTGAGAACAGGAAGGTGTGCAGGAGAGCCAAAGCAGCCTCGGCTTGCTCTGTCCCCGGCTTTGTCCAGCCTCCTTTCTCCTCCTCCGCCTCTTCTCCTCTTCCCTCTTCCTCTTCCTCTTGGGGCCCAGTCTGCTCTGAGCGCTGTGGTGGACCCCAGCCCCTGCAGCCCCCATCCCACGGAGGCCGGGGCAGAGCAGCTGGGGCGGTGAGGCTCCGCCTGGGTGTCCCTGAGACCTATTTTGTCAGGAAAGAGGCAGTGGAGGCCTCCGACCTCCATCTCTGCAGTGGTGTGGGGCCTGAGCTGGGGGTGGGGGAGACAGCAGGGGGGGTCACAGGGCCACCTCCTGGCCTATGGTGTCCCTGTGCAGGGCTGGGCCAGGGCCAGAGCTTCCAGATGGGGGTGTCCTCACCTCTCCCCTCAGACCCTCTCCTGAGGTGCTGTCATCAGCCAGTTCCAGCAGGGGACACAGAGCCTAGCGAAGTCACGCCCAAGCAGCCAGCAAACCTGGCCCTGGGTTGGGCCAGAAGCCTCCATAGACCTGTGACCATGGCGTGTGACAGGTACATGGTTGGGGCCTCTGTCTCTGGGGACAACCTCAGGCGTGTCACAGCCCAGTGTCACAGCAGGCACTGAGGACAGTGGGGTAGTGCTAGGACCTCCAGGGTACACTTCCAGCCCACCGCATGTCCTGGCCCCACAGATGGTTCCTGCTATACAATGGCAGCCAGGGTGACAACAGTGACGGCCAAGCACTGAGGGGCCTGTCACCCTGGCACTCAGGAGGCTGAGGCACAAGGGTTGCTGTGAATTTGAGGCCAGCCTGGCCTAGGCAGCAAGACCCTGTTTCAAAACAACAACAACAAAAATAGTTGGGTGAGTGAGAGACTCAGGCCTTGCGGTGGGGAGAGGGGAACCTGGTTATGCAGGCCACCTGCAGCAAGGCCTGGCCACCTCTGTCACAGCCCCTGCCCTCTGCCTGGGTCAGCTTCTTGTCTAAGACGGGTGAAACCCAGGCTGCCCTCCCCCTGCCCAGAACCCCTTCTTGCTGTCCACCCTGCCCTTGGTGACTCCAGCACCAGCCAGCTGCAGGGGTCCAGGTTCCCTGCCAGGCCTGGGGTCAGCGGGGCCAGGTCAGATCCTCTCTGGCATTTGAATACAGACCTCAGTGTGTCTCAGCCTCAGTTTCCCTGTTGAGACCCACGCCTGTGCGTTTTCCTGAGGCTGGATCTTCTCTTTCTTATTTTTTTTTTCCCCCTTGGACTCATAGTGATCCTCCTGGTTTCAGCTTCCCCAGCGCTAGGATTACAGGCATGCACTGCCATGTCTGAACACAGTCACCAGCTCAGCGAGCCCTGGGGGCCAGATCCACATGGCGGGCAGACCGAGGGTGGAACCCTGGTCCCAGGAGCTTAGTCCGCTGAACTATCTCGCCGGCTGAATCTTCTATTGAATTTGCTGTTTGTCTCTGTCCCTGTGGAGAGGTTGCCTTCCGGCCCTGTTCTTCGTTCTCCCTGCATGGAGGATCCTGTGCCTGCTCCCCCCCTCCCC
>NW_004524699.1:6203177-6220520 GCF_000260255.1 Octodon degus | reverse complement strand
TTCCCCTTCTATCCTCCATCCCTCCCCCTCCCCCTTCTAGCTCCACGGGCTCTGGGCTCTGGGCTCAGGGCTCTGGGTTTAGGGCTCTGGAGTGGGTTCTTCCTGAGGTTCCTGCCTCTGCCCCTCTGTCCAGCTCCTCCTTCCCTCGGCTTCACCCTGTACTTCCGGGGCGCCCCCCACCCCAAGGTGATCTGCCGTTCCCAGAGCAGTGGTCTGGCAGCTGCACACATCTGGATTGTTAGGACGCCCCAAAGGGATGGAGCTCTGGCAAGCAGGAGGCCGAGCGCGCTCCACTCCCCTCCCCCTCAGCCTGTATTTTTAGCTCGCAAGCATTAGTGTGCAGGGGCTCTGCTCTCCGCCAGGCTGGCTGAGGGTTTATCCACTGTGACAGCCCCAAGGGCAGCGGGCGCCGACAGGTTTGCAGACCGGGTCCTGGCCAGGCCTCGCTGCCTCAGCCTTCCCTGTGGCCTTGTGCCTTGGTCTCTGGAAGGTTCCCACGAGGCCAGCACAGGGCCATGCTGCTCCCCTCTGTCTCTGTCACTGTCCCTCTCTCACTTTGTCCCCTTGGCACCAGGACACCAGTCCTCTCTGCCTTCTGGAAGAAGAGACTGCGCCCCTCAGTGCCTCTGTGTCCCAGGCCGTGACCCCCAACCCTTGGGAACCAGGAGTTCCCAGCACAGCCCAGGCCTGGCCGCAGAGCCGGGACATGGGTGGTTTGGGGGGCTTCTCGCGGCACCTCCCTTCCCACCACGTGTAGCCTGACAGTGCCACCTTCAGCGTACGGCTGCAGCCCCTCCTCCCTCCTTCCACCTCTGACTGTTCCAAACTGCCTGTCCTTTGAGCACTGGGCTCAGGGACCCAGAGACGTCAAGTCCTCTGCCCCATGTCATGCAGCCAGCTGGCCCTGGGGAGAAGAGGGTGGGGCTGAATGGGGGGATCTTGCTGGCCTGGTGACCCCACTGACACCCCTTCCCTCACACCCACCTTCCTTCTGGGCAGCCAGGCCAGCTGCATGGGTGGATGGCTGGACTCCACCCGCGCCCCTCCATCTGTCTGTGTCTGGGAGGGAGGAGATGCCAAACAGGTCAAAGCTTCTAAAAGATGGGGTTCCCAGGGTGCCCCCACCAAGAGCAGCCCTGAAGCAGAGGGGTTGGGTCTGGGCAGAGGTGGCACAGACAGAAACTGCTGAGGAGCAGAGGCTAGGGCCGGTAGCCACAGAGCCAGCATGGGGACTGCAGTGGGGAGGGTGCAGGGTGACACCTGCCTGCCTGGGGCCATGGTCTGTTTCTCTCTCTCTCTCTCTCTCTCTTTCTTCCCTCGTTTTCCTCCCTCGTTTTCCTCCCTCCCTTTCCTCCTCCCTCTCTCTCTCTCTCTCTCTCTCTCTGTTTTGTTTTGGTTTTGAAACAGGATCTCACTATGCAGCCCACACTGACCTCCAACTTGTGGGGATCCTCCTGCCTCAGCCTCCTGAGTGCTGGGATCACAGGTGTGCCTGGTGGTTTCTTTTGTCTGCCTGGCAAGGTCTTACGTACTCCACCTTCCCTCTGCGCTCAGCTCCACACCCAGTGCTGTCATCAGGGCCAGCGCTCAGGGCCCATGCTGAGGACAGGGCAGGGTGTGACAGAGGCAGGGGGAGCTAGCCCTGCTGCAGCCTCGCCTTGTGCAGTGACCAGGGGGGGTGGGCCAAGCGCTGGCCGAGGCTAGGTGTGCACAAGGCAGGCACCAAGGTCCCTGAGCCTGCCACATACCACTGGGTACAGCACATGGACAGGGTGGGCTGGGGGACTCTGGCCAGGGGGGATACCTGAAGGGCATGGTCCCTCATGTGCGGTGCTTCAGCCAGCTGAGGATGTGCCCACCTTGTGCTTCCATGCTGTAGAATCAACCCTGGGTTCAAGTCCTGACACTTCCGGTGTGGGAGTGGGGGTGGGGGTATCCTTACTCCTTTGAGCCTAAGTCCCCCTGTGCCTCTGTGCCCACTTGGTTTGCACTGGGGTCCACGCCCACCCTGGTACATGATGGGTCTGGTGTCAGTGTGGCCTCGATGTCCTCAAAGCATCAGGCTTGTGGGCCTTGGGAGATCAGCGCACCTCCTCCCTGCCTTGGTTTCCTTGCCATCTGCCTCTCCACCCCACCTGGACATGCTGTCCCCTCCCCCGCCCCAAAAGCTCCTTTGCAAGTGCTGTTCTTCCCCTGCTGTGGCGCACCTGCCTCCCCCAGACCTGTCAGACCTGTGCCTTCCTCCTGGCAGCCCGCACAGCCCCAGACATACGCCGCGTGGCTGCGTGCGCATGCGCCGGCACCTAGTCATCGATTTCCCTTGGAGCACCGCCTGCTTCTCCTATCCGACGCTGGGCTTGGCTCAGGCTGGCTTTGCTGCCTCTCCACAGTCCAGACGCGGGACCCTGGGACAACTGCCGTGTTCCCAAGGGTAGCCAGCTTGGTGCAAAGACACTGAAGGGATGAGTGGAGGAACAGAGAAACAGCGGGGTATGGCGCTCGCTTGTGATCCCAGCACTTGCAGGCTGATGCAGGAGGTTCGCCATGAGCTCAGGGCCAGCCCGGCACCATAGTGAGACCCTCAAAAAGCAGAAACAAAACGAAACATGAAACACAAATAAGTGATTGAACACAGGAGCCAGGCAGCCTGGGTTTGTACCGGTACCAGCCAGGACCTGAGGGCAGATGACTTAACCTTGCTGGACCTCAGTTTCCTTATCTAAAAAAGGGCCCTAACAGGCCTTCCTCAGGTTAAAGCACTGTGGGACAGTGTCTGAGAGCTCTCAGGTGGGTGACAGACACTGGGTTCCTGAGTCGCCACCCCAGCTTCAGTGGAAGCCCCTGTCCTTAGGAAATGGGAGCTGCTACAACCCCACGCCCACACTGGGGCTTCTTATGAATTCTGATGGCTCTACCTGAAACACGCCGCAAACTCAGGGCCACCCTGGCTCCCAGCGGGGCTCGATGGTTCCTAACTCTTCTCCTCTCTCTTTGTTCTCCACGCAGAGGCTAGAGAGATGAATTGGCTTTAAAAAGATTTAAAAACAAACCAATCCAGAGCCGGGAATGATGGCGCACGACTGTAATCCCAACCCTCAGGAGGCTGAGACAGGAGGATTGTTGCAAATTTGAGACCAAAGTGAACTCACAACCAGCCTGAACTACATAGCAAGACCCTGTCTCAAAAAGACCCCTCCCCCCCCCAAAAAAAGTCTCAGCAATACCCACAAAACAGAAACAGCCCCCAAACAAGCTTGGCTCTTCCCTTGACTTCCGTGTGCTCGAAACGTGACCCCCAAGCAGGCCAACCTCAGGGCCTTTGCACTGGCGACCTTGCCCCAGGCCTCGCCCGGGGGGGGGGGCTCTCCCCTCCCGGACCCACCCCCTTGGTCCTCTGGCCCCGCCCCTCGCCCCGCCCCCCAGTGGCCTTTAACTGTTTCATCTTTGTTCTTTGTCTCTCTCTCTCTCTCTCTTAGAATTTGAGCCTCACAGATGCCAGAACTTTGTCTCCTGGTGCACGCAAGTGTTCCTGGCAGGAGGAAGTGCTCATAAATGCCGATTGGACCGAGGAAGGGATGAGCCCTGCCCCACAACTGCTGCGGAAGACTGGGTCGAGCGGGAGCGAGTGTCCCTGTGCCTCACAAGAAAAAACAACAGTAGCCTAACCCTGCCTGGCTTCTGCCAAAGACCAAAGACCAGGGGGCTTTCGGTCGGCAGGCAGGTTCCTGCGGCTATGGTTACCAGGCACCGGGTTCCAGAAGAAAGGAGAGGCCGCACTGGCTCTGCCATGCTGCTGGCTTCCTTGGGGCTCCCGGGGTGTGGTGGAGAAAGCACATTCAAAGCCTGGGCACCGTGGCTTTGTCGCAGCTCCATTGTGCCCTGGTGGAAGAAGAGGAGATACAAGGACATGCTGTCCTTTAGAAATGGTCGGCTCACTGCTCTCCTGGAGGACCAGGCCAGGCCCTGGGAACTCAAGGAGGTGCAATGCCCCGTCCCTGCCCTGGGGGTGGTTTGTGGCAGCTGGGAGGGCCAGGACTGCACTGACTTAGCTTCGGATAAAAATAGCAAGTGCTCCACGTGACAGGGAAGGCAGGTGCGGAGGGAGGGCCCTGCCGCCACCACCGGTCCTTCCCATGCCAGCAGCAGCACCAGGACCCCAGACACAGCCCCCTGCCCAGGCTGGGGGTGCGGGGTCCCTGAGGCAGCCAGCTTCCGGACGGCCAGAGCCTAGAGCCTCCACCTGCCAAGCTGTCAAAGGTGTTGGGACCATCTTCCGCACTCCCTCAGGGCCATGCTTGACCTCTAGGGAGCCTTGGGGACTCAGTAGTCCCCCAAGGAGCACCTGCCGGGGTATGGGGCCCAGGGCTGGGACTTAGCAGTCCAGATCCTGTCGTTTTCATTCCTGTGACTGCAGTCGTCACCCTCACGGTGTCCATTAAACCCTGGTTAGGGGATTAACTGTGTTTGCCGTCCCAGAAAAAGTTTCTAGCCCTAATCCCCCCCACAACTTTAGAACGCATCCTTATTTGGAAATTTGCTCTTAACAGAAGTTGCCGCATCTACTGGGCCCTCAGCCCAGGGACATCACTGTCCTGAAACAGGGGGTCCTGGGACACAGGGACAGGCAGGCACACAGAGGGAAGACATCCGGGATGGCGCAGGGGAGGAAACCGTGTGGGCAAAGGTGGGAGACAGCGTGGCATCCATCCAGCACTTGAGAGGCTGAGGCAGGAGAAGCCTCAAGGTAGGCTGGAGTAGATCTGTCCCCAGCACCTGCACAGGGAGGGACCCTGCTGACCAGGATTCCACCTCCTGACCAGCCAGGAAGCGCTAATAAACCAAGACAACCTCCACGAGAATCATCACCACCCCCCGACCCTCCGTGCCATTGCCACCGCCATCTACCCCCACTGCCAGCACCACCCTCACTGCAGCACTGTTCGCAGGGTTGCCCCTGTGTCATCCTCCTGTCACTGCCAGAATCTTCATGGTTTAACACAACAGCTTAGCTCAGGCATGGCAGTGGTCCCCACCCGTACACCCAGCACTCTGGGAGGCAGAAGCAGGAAGATTCGAAGCGGCAGCACAGTTTAGGCAATATAGCAGTGTAACAAGACCCGTCCCTAAATAACTGAAAAAGGGCTGCAGAATGTACCTCAGGGCAGAAGTCCTGGGTCCGAAACCCAGCACCACCACCACCGCCACAACAAAACGCATGTTACTCTCCTCCAGTTCCAGAGATGAGAACTCTAAAGTGAAGGTGTTGCAGAGCCCTTTGTTTGCGAGTGAGGAAGTCTTGCTTTGTAACTCAGTCTGGTCTCGAACTTACTGTGTATCTCAGGCTGGCCTGAAACTCACAGTAGTCCTCCTGCCTCAGCCTCCCGAGTGCTGGGATCCCAGGCGTGCGCCCCCTCGCCCGGCTTGGCAGAGCTGCTGCGCCTCCCAAGGCCCGGGGAAGGAGCCCTCCACACCTCCTCCAGTATCCGGTGACTCCAGGCTCCCCTCGGCTGTGGCTACCTCACTTCATCTCTGCCTCCATCCACACATGGGCTTTCTGTCTTTCTCTTTTGGGGCCAGCTGAAATCCAGGAAGAGCTCATCTCATGGTTAATCACATCTACAACGACGCTTTTCCTGAATGAAGCCATAGCCACAGGTTCCAGGGAAGAGGGCGTGGACTTGTTTGGGGGATGCCATCTGGTCCCTATGAGAGTGTGTATCAGGTGCCCTACCTACACCGTGCTGTTGTCCCTATTTAGGAAACCAAGAAGCTGGATCTGGTGGGCATATCTGTAATCTCAGCTCTCTGGGAGGCTGAGGCAGGAAGGTCACAAATTTGAGGTCAACCTTTGCAATTCAGCAAGACTCCACCCTAAAATAAAAAAAAATAAAAATAAAAGGCTTAGGAATGTAAGTCATTGTGAATGCCCTGGGTTCAATCCTCAGTATGGACAACTAAGACAAACACACAGGAAGCAAGGGTCAGCAGGCGAACGTGTCACTGCTGGGAACACATGGAAATAAGAACCCGAACCCAGGCAGCCTGGCTTGGGTGTCCGTATCCTGAACTTCAGATCAGATGGAAAATGCCCCAGAAGAAATTGCAGCTGCCGGGTGTGGCAGTGCACACCTGTAATCCCAGTGCTCAGGGACTGAAGCAGGAGGATCGTTGCCAGTTCAGGACCAGCCTGAGCTACAAAGTGAACGCAAGGCCAGCCTGAACAGTAAGAACCTACCTGAGGAGAACACAAAAAAAAGGAAAAGAAAAAAAAAATTTTTTTTTCTTTATGTATTTAATACAAGGTCTACAGGGTCTCACTACACAGATCAGACTCATAGTGATCCTCCTGTTTTCAGCCTCCCAAGGTCTGGGATTACAGGAGCAGGCCACCTCCCCGGTCTCAATTGCTGTCTCAGCTTGCCCAGGGGGTGGGGCCTGCACGGCACGGAGGATCAAACTCCAGGAAAAGAAAATTAAAGGGGTCAGGGAGATGGCTCAGTAGGATAAGTGCTTCCCCGACAAGCACAAGGGCTCTCAGTCGGACCTCTTCTCCTCCTGGGCCTGTTTGCTCATCTGTAAAGCAGGAAGGCAGGAAGTGGCTGGTGAATGCGCTCTGTGATGCACGGGTGGCAGCTATCATTTCTGTCACAGTCTGTGTCTGACTCCTGTGCCAGGGGAACCTGCTGCCCGCTGCCAGCAATGACGGCCCTCTGTGTGTCCCTGTCAAGGCTGGCCTGACTGCCAAGACCAGGTGAGGTGGGGAATGGCTCCCAGCGGGAGCTGCCCACCTGCCCCAGCTAAGGACAATTTCATCCTGTTGTGACACCCAGCGAACAGTCAGGCCGCCGGGCATACAGCCATCTCAAGTATCAAAGGAGGACCATCAAAGAGCGGGGAGGGGCCCGGCCCTGGGACGCGTTCTAGACTCAGCATCTGGGAATGAGAAACAAAACCAGGGAACAGAGAAGGTGCTCAAAGTTCAGTTCCCCAAGCCTGAGCTGTTCAGGAGGCGTTGTTTGGAAGCATACACATTTTTATTTTAAAAAATCCTTGTACCGGGTGTGCCCCAGGCCCTTTCCCTCTGGCTCTCCAGGCTGCAGCAGCGACGGTTTGCTTTTGAGCTAACGATGATGAACTCCTAGCTGAATTGGGGAGAACGGGGACTGCAATAGCAGGCTGTGAGCCCCTCCCCAGAGGCTTGGACCGGCCTCCAGCGGGCCTCGGAACCGAGGACGACCCCTCCCCAGGGCTTCTGTAGGGTGCAGGAGGCCGGCCCGCCTGGCTCCGACCCAGGGGCGGATCTCCCCGCGTGGGCGCCCAGACTTTGCTCGCTGCCGGCTTCCCACGGCTTCCCACAGCGATCGCTAGCTCGCGGGCTAGCTCTCGGGGCGGCTGGGCTCCCTCTCCAGGCGATCTACCATCGCTGGGCCCTCAGGAGCCGGCCTAGGCTGCAAGCGTGGGCGGGTGGTTCTGGCCCCGGAGCAGCCATCTCAGCGCGGCTGTTCCATCCACTTCGTCCCTAGGAACCGGTCCACGCAGGACGCAGCCTGCCCGAGAATGAAGTCATCTGCTTTTTTTTTTTTTTTCTTTCTTTCTTTCCCTTTCTCCTTCAACACCAATTCCCGGGTCTCCGCAGTGCCCCCGGCCGCGCTGATGGGGAGAGGGGCGGCGGGCAGGGCCCTTGGGTGCTGGCACCGCTCCCTCCCCGCGCCCACGCGCGACGTCCCGGGACAGCCGGAGGTGAGCTCCCGGGAGGCCTCCCGCTCACGCAGTCACAGTAAATAACACTCCTTGTCAACGCAGGAAAGCGGAAGCAGTGACAGTGTTGTTTAATAAGCGTCTCCGTCCATCTCCCCCTCCACTCTCCCTCGCGGGACGTGGGCACCCGGAGGACCGGGAGGGATGCGGGGCGCCGCGCGTGTTGCGTGGAGGCCCGGGTGGGAGAGGAGGAGGACGCGGGGGGAGAGAAGGACGCAGCAAGTGAGAGACGAGGGGGCGCGAGCGGCCGGGGTCACGCGCGCCAGCCGAGCCGGGAAGCGGCCGCGGTGAGGAACACCGTTGCCATGGCGACGTGGCCGCGAGGAACAGGAAGCGGCAGAAATAGCAGCCGCCGCGGCCGGCCCCTCCCCCCGCGAGCCCGTTGCCAAGGCGACCGGGCCCGAGCGAGGCTGCGCGGGCGGCCTCTGCCTCCTGCGCTGGATAGCGCGTGCGCACTGGGCTGGTCCCGTGCGGGTATTGTGGGGGCGCAGTAGCCCCCGGGGCCACGCGGACCCTAGATCCACCCGGATCGCCCACCTACTGGCGTGGGCAGGGGGCAAAAAAAGAAAACTAATAAAGCAAAACTGCCCATTGTTTGCCTTTGGGAAACAGCCCTGCCTTTGTTTGGGGCGGGTGCTTTGATTTGCAGGCGTTCAGAGGGAGGCAGGGACTGCAGCCCCGCGATCCCCAAGGTTTGCTGAGCTACAGACCCTGGGCTGAGCCCGGGGATGCGGGGGACGGCCCAGTGCCCGGTTTCCCAGCCTGGGGCTCTCCCTGGACTGCCTGCTTCCTGATCTCCCAGCTTGATAATTGAGGCCCTCTTAAGATTTCTGGTCCCTTCCCGCCTCTCCCTTCCCCGCGGAGACCAGGAACCCTGGCAGTTCCCGATCCTCGTCGACCAGAAAAACAGTCCACTGGCCTCCCTGCCCCCCCCAAAAAAAAATTGGGGGGAAACCTAGCTGTGGCCTAAACAAACCTTACCCTGGCAACTTGTTTATGTGAACTGGAGTGTCTGGGGCTGAAATATTTGTGTCACTGTGTGTTGGTCTGGGAAGGCGCACGATCGCCTCTGAGGCCATTTGTGCAGAATTTTCCTCTACGGATTCGGTTGGGTTTGTTTTTAATAAGGGTCAGAGGTCTGGACGTCTGTGGGGAAGGGGGCAGGGTCACCTCGGACGGCCAGGCCAGGCGGTCCCAGGGGGACTGGTCACGAGGCCTGGGCTGTTGGCCGAGAGCAGGAGCCAGGGCCGCCCCATCTGGCGCTGGGCCCGGCAGGCAGGCAGGGGAGGGCCAGTTCTGCATGCTGCTCTCCGGGGTGGCCCCAGAGAGGACCCGGGACTAGGGGCGTCTCTCTCCGCGCTGGCCTGGCCACACTGGCCATCCACCAGAGAAGGCAGCAGAACAGCTCAGCCTCTGGGGCTCTTTGCAAAAGAGAGGGAGGCTTTTGTGTTCTATTCAGGGCGGGTTTAAGCTTGCAGCCTGCAGGCAGCCAGGCAGGCGTGTGTGGGAGGCAGGAGGACCAGCCTCCTCCAGCAGCTGCCGTGGCCCTGCAGGCCGCACGGAGATGCCCAGCGCCCAGGAGGAAGGCAGGGGTCCTAGAGGGAGGCAGGGGCCCTGGACAAGCTTCTGCCTCCCTCTTCTCCCTCTTTGGAGACATGGAAGGGACAGCTTGTCCCGGATCCAGAAGACTTTGGGTCCACCATTGCATTCTTGGTGTCCGAGTCCTGCTTCTCCTTCCTTGAGGACCTGGGGACATGGGAACAGAGGAACTGACAGTAGTAGCTACATTAAGAGAAACCCCAGCCAGGGCATGGTGGCATATGCCTGGAACCCCAGCCCTAGGCGGCTCAGGGAATCCTTCTGCCTCAGCCTACACTGTGCTGGGATTACAGGCTGTGCCACTATGCCCAGCTTGTCTGTTTCTTTCATTTAACCCTCAAAACTGCCATAAGAGGTCAATACCATGATGATCCTGATGTCACTGATCAAAGCACAGAACCTCCGAGAAGCAGACTGTGGCCACAGTGGACTGTGGCTTGCCTGAGGGCAAGCATGGTGCTGTTTGTGTCACAGTCCCTCTCTGCTGTCCTCCCCTCCACGGTGGCTCAGACCCCAGCCTGCCTTTGTACCCTAGGGGATCCCTGCTGTCAGGGTAGGCAACACCCTCAGGCCTCCTGTGCCCCCTCCCCCGCATTGTCACTGGGCCCACCCTGCAGCTCAGGACAGTTCGGCTTCCCTTTGTCCCTTCTGGCTGGACTAGGAAGGCTTGGGGTCCCCCGTGCTCTCCGCAGCAGACGTGTGCCATCCAGATGGTGCAGTGAATCTCGCTGGAAGTGTAAATCATCACTGCTGTCCCAGCTCCCTCCTGTGCTGTCCCCTCCACCATCAGGCTTTGTTCCCACCCCCAGCCAGCCGGGCAGGAAGTGGCCGGGGTGTGGCGCCCACCGCCCAGTTTGAATCTGAGCTCCCTCGGTGTGACTGTGCTCTAGCCAGGCCCTGGCTCTCCCTGGGGTCCTGTTTCCTCAGGCACACAATGGGGACTCTCTGGCACCTGCTCTCCTCAGAACGCAGGGGTGGGCGGGCGAGGGGTGTGGTACTGGGGAATAAGCTACATCTCAGTCCTTTATTTTGATTTTGAGACAGGGTCTTGCTAGGTTGCCTTCCAGGCCAGGCTTGAGATCACAGTCCTCCCGCCTGGACCTCCCAAAGCGCTGGGATGGTGGAAGAATTTGCTCTGTGCCCACTTGGGGGAAGCTTTGCTCAGAGAGGGAAGTACACTACGCACAGCCACACAGCCAATTAGCACGGGATGAAACCGTCAGGCCTCCTGCTTGGGGGCCCCTGTGGGGCTCTCTGCCTAGATTGCTGTGACAGCAGTGGCATCGTTAGCCCTGCCAGAGTGGCTACCTAGTAACCTGGGTCGGAGAGGCGCAGGGCTAATAGGCCTTAATCAGGCTGACGGAGGCCGCCATGGCTTCCCAGGGCCGAGGCCAAGGCCCAGGTGCAGCAGCTTTATCCTAATGAAGACGCAGAGGGGCAGGAGGGGACTCGGGGGCGGCCACCTGCTCCCACTCGACTCCTCACCCGCCCTGGCTCAGCCACGGGAAGCTCTGGGTTCAGGGGATGGCCGACCTGCACATTCTCCCATCTGTCTGTCTGTCCACCTGTCCCTCTGTCCATCCCTCCCTCCCACCACCTGCCACCCTCTGTCCCTAGGGTTCCCCCTTTGAAGGGCTCACATTCTTAAAGAGACAACAGATAAACAGCTAGTGATCAGTGAATACCAGGACCCCAGAGAGGCGAGCGGAACTCAAGGCTTGGGAGCTCTGAGACCAAGATCTATAGAGCTGCCCTGGCCATACCCTGGGGTCACCATGGGTGGTCACGTCCCCTCTGGGCCAGTGGCAGCAGATCTATACAAAGAAAAGTGTCTTCATCTGTTTACGCTGCTGTCATGAATTGCCTTAGACCTGGTCATTTATAAGCCACAGAAATATTTGCTTTGAGACAGGATCTTGCTTTGTAGCTCAGGCCAGCCATGCCTGGTTCAAACCATAGAAATTTCTCATGCATCGTTCTGAAGGCCGGGAAGTCCAAGGCCGAGACGCCAGCAAACACCAAGGCTGGGGAAGGAGGACCTTCAACGCTCGGTGGCCCCTTCTAGCCATGTCCCGTGTGGTGGGGGGGCCCTGATCCTCGGTGTCAGGGTGCAGCCCCGCTGCTGCGTCACTTCTCAGTCCTGTGGCGTCGTTTCACCCCCTGGGTTCTGGGGGTACGCTCAGGCCATAGCACAGGAGTGAACAGTGCTAAGACAATGGTACCTCCCCCACAAGTGGCTGTGCCTGGTGAGGTAGCAGGTGGGTAAGAAAGGGTGCTGCAGTGTGGGGAGGTGGTGAGCAGGAGTCACCACAGTGGCCAACTCCATCGCAGGTGCAGGCAGGGCTGAGACCTCTGAGGCTGCCTTGGATGTCTGCAATCCATTAGTCATGTCTGCTCAGGTACAGGGAAGGGGCCTAAGCTAGGGCATCTCTTGGCCCTAACCCAGATGAGAGGAAGACCTCCCCCAGGAGGACCAGGTGACCAGCTGGGGGGCCTCAGGCAAGGCGCTGGCCCTCTGCCTGCCTTGTTTTGCCCTGCAAGGTAGAAATGCTAATGTAGGATTTGTTGAATTGGGAGGTCAGAAGGAGCTGGGGCAAGATGGCTCAGGTTTTAGTCAGGTGTGGTGACACTTGCCTATAACCCCAGCACTCTGGGAGGCTGAGGTAGGAGGATTGCTAAAGTGCCTGGGCAGCTTAGTGAGATTGTCTCAAAATGAGAAATAAAGAAGCACTGGGATGTAGCTTAGTGTGATGGCCCTGGGTTCCATCACCAAAACTGAAGAGAAAAAAGGAAAGGACAGGGCTGTGGAGATAGCTCAGTGTTCTAAGCGCCTGCCTGGTAACTGCAAGGATCCAGTTTCCATCCCTGGTACCACATGTCGTGCCAGCCCCAGTTAGAGTTGTGTAGTGAGACACTGGACCAAATAAATAAATGATTTTAAAAAGAAAGAAAGAAATGGACAGGAGGGAAAGGGGGAGGAAAGCCAGCCTGATTGCTGGGGCATTTTGGTTTTTCCTCCTTTGCCAACCAACTGCACGTGGCACATGGGGAAGCCAGGGGACAAGGCCAGCTGTGGAGCAGCCTCGCACACAGGTATCGGGATGCAGGTAGCTCCCTCCCAGGAGGCCTGAGGTCCATCCTTCCCCTGCCAAGGCTCCCAGGCAGACGCTGAGGGCTGACGCAGGTCTAGTGGGGTTTCTAGCCCCTGAAAAATCCCACAGGGCTCCCACTGCCCTGCAGGGGACACAGAATGCCTCCAGGCTGGGGCCCGGTCCCACTCTGGCCTCTGTCTGCTGTGTGACCACAGCCACTTGTTGGACCTCTCTGGACCTCCTTTAAAGAGAGAGACAGCTGCACAGAGCTCTTGGCAGAGAGCAGGGCCTGGTTGAGGTGGGTCCCTGTCCCTGTGCAGGCACAGCAGTGTCTCGCTGGAGAAGGAGCCTCGGGTCACAGGGACCACATGCTCATCACACTGACTTCCTGTGGGAAACCCTCTGCCCTAGGAGCTGGGACCTGGGTGGGGCTTCAGCTCTGGACTCAGGTTGGTCATTGGTACCTGGGGACAATGTTGCTTCCCCCACAGGGGGCTGTGGGGTTCCATGAGCCTTCAGAAGCCTGTCTTCTCCACACCCTGTCGTGGGGGTGGGGGACACCTCGGCTGGGGACCTGGGGCTCAGGGCAGGGTGGGAGCCTCCGATCAGGCATCCACAGCCACCCCACCGCAGGGAGCCCAGGTTGCACTTTCCAGGCGACATTTCCCTGGCAGCTCTGAAAATTAATTGGCCTTTAATGTGGCATAGTATTTATTTTAATTAGGAGAAAAATTGAACAGTTTTGTAATAAGGATCCACATTTGGGGGTGTCAGGGTGTGTGTGCATGTGAGCACATTTGTGTGAGTGTGTTTGTGTATCAGGGGTGATCAAACAAAAGCAACATCCACATTCTCTTTCTTTCTTTCTTTCTTTCTTTTGACAAGGTTTCCCTGCGTAGTTGAAGCTGGCCTCAAATTCACAGCAGTCCTCCAGCCTCAGCCTCCCAAGTGCTGGGATTACAGGTGTGCACCACCATGCTGTTTTAAAGCTATGTGTCCATGTTACGAAGCAAGTAGCATTGTGTCCCCATTTTACAGATGAGGAAACTGAGACACGGGGGAGACAGGTGTTGCAATGTGTTGAGTGAGGGAACCTATGTCCGAGGCCTGGCATGGCGTCCATCCAGCATAACTTAGTTGCTGGTAACTGTGAGTCTCCACCTTTTCTCCCCAGCTTGTCCTCATGTGCGTCAAGCCCCAGTTTGTGCCAGGTGTGGTGCTGGCACGCTGCTGCAATCCCAGCCCGGGGGAGGCTAAGGCAGGAAGATCGCTGTGAGTCAGAGGCTAGCCAAAACCACATGGCGAGATGCTGTCTCAAAAACCAAACCAGCTGGCGAGATAGCTCAGCAGACAAAGCGCCTGCTTTGGCAAGTGCAGGGAGCCGGATTCGATCCCGGGTCCTACGTGCAGTGCCAGCCCCACCCCCAGGTGCTCTGAGCCACTACAGAGTTTGGGCATGGTGGCACACACCTGTAATCTCAGTGCTGGGGAGGCTGAAAACAGGAGTATCACCACAAGTTCGACCTGTGTAGTGAAACCCTGTACCAAATACACCAGTGAAAGGAAAAAAAAAAGTAACCACAGCAGATTGCTGTGGAAAGTTGGAAAAACCAAAGCCCCGGCTCACCTTAGGCTTTGTCTGTCCCAGGTCTCAGCCCAAAGCGACAGGTGTGCCCAGAGCCAAGGGTCTGTCACCCAGCCTGGGCCCTCAGCCAGGGCAGACAGGAGACCCAGCAGGCGAGTGGGGCTCTGCCAGGGGCGCAGCCACATCCTGGGGGCCTTCATCCACAAGCCATGCGTGTACTGAGTGCCTGCTGCATGCACCGATGTGCTGGTCCCCAGGGAGTGGGGGGCGGGGGAGCCCGCTCAAGCCAGCGTGCAGGAGAACTAAGAGCTCTCTGCCGCATGAGCACAGGAAGCCGGGTGCGGGGATCACTCTGGAAGCTGCAGCCGATGCCAGGGCTGCTCCCAGGACAGGAGGAGCCATGGAAGGTTCTGGAGGGGACGCGCAGGGGAAGGAGGAGGGAAAGCCCCCGATGGCTCTGGGCGCCCATTCAGCTGCTGATGGCCGCAGCCGCGAGCCACGGCAGAGCCGCGAGCCCCAGCCAGGACGCCATCTCAGCCCTGTGCACCTGGCTCTGCGACCCCCAGAGCCGGGCTTCCCGCCCTGCCTCCCTGGCTCATCTGCGACGCGGAGCGTTCTACAACCTTCCCCGCAGCTCCATGTCCTCCCGGCCTCCCATCCTGGCCTCTCTCCCTCCAGGGGATGGGGACAGGGACCCGAAGCAGCTGTTTCTCAGGATTGTGCCAACCCAGAGTGTTCCTACTGCTCTCCCACCCAGGCACGAGCCAGGGACTGGCAGCAGGGACCGCGGGGTCTTGTGCGGTGACCCCCATGAGCAGCAGTCTGGGGCCCGTGCGGCCAGGGTGGGGACCTGTGTCTGTCCTGTCCACACGCTGAAGGCTGCACAGGGACCCAGCTGGGCTCTTTCTCTGGGCCTTGCAGATGATGAAGGTTGTGACTGTGTGTGTGTGTGTGTGTGTGTGTGTGTGCGCGCGCGCATATGTGCACACGCACACGTGTGAAAGACAGAGCGAGGCGCAAGATGCAGAGAGTGCTCAGCGCCCGCCGCAAACCTAATTGTCCTCTGTCTAATCCGTCAGCAGGGACAGTGTGCGGAGCCCCTCCCAGCCAGCTGATAAATGCCCCGTGCGCCAGCACAGCCTTAATTGGTATCAGGACGTGCCAGGCTTTGGTTCCGGCCTTGCCTTCCTCCTCCTCAGTGCCTCAGCCCTGGTAGGGTTTTCCTGCCACCCCTTGGGGAAGGTGGGAAACCAGGAGCACCCCACCTCCTGGCAGCATCTGACGTGTGCTGCCCACCCTGACTGGGCCCTTCTGTCCTGCCTCCAGGTGGGCGACATAGGCCCCCCAGTTTTCCCTCTGTGGTTGCTGTCCCCAGAAGTTCAGTGAGGCTTGGCCACTGCCAGCATGGGGGTACACAGCTGGAAAGGGGGAGAAGCCAAACACAGGAGCTAGGTACTCTGCTCATCCACCCGTGTCCGGATCCTGAATCTGGGAGCCCGAGGACATGCGTGAACGGCAAGCTGGACCGGGCGTGTTCGTGCCCACCGGCCATCTCTGTGCTCAGCAGGCTGAGGCGGGGTTGTCACTGGGAAGCCAACCTGGGCTACACAGCAAGAACCTGTCTCAAAATGAAGCAAAACGAAACCCAACTGTGAAGCCACCTCCAGGTGAGGGGGCCCTCAGGGCTAGATGTGGAGAACCACGAGGGGCAGCACGGGGAGGAGGGCCAGGCCACCGCACTGCTCCACCCTCCCATCTGCCAGAATCTGCAGAGCTTCGGCCCTCCGTGCTCTCTGTGGAAGGATGGGAGGGGGTGCACAGAGCCTGCTGATGGCAGTGGAGCAGCTGGTGCTGGGGACACTGTGCAGGATGACAGCAACGGCCGCCACCAGGCAAGCCCCACCTCAGCCTGCTCCCCTGATCGCTTCGCTCCATTCTTGAGTTGGTGGAAGCTCCCAGAATCCCGAGTTTAGCAAGATGGTGGTGAATTCATATGGAGGCCAAACCCGACCTCAACCAGTGAAAGGTTTTGGTGTTTGTCTGCTTTGAGGCAGGATCTCAATATCCAGTCTGTGCTGGCCTCAAACTCACTTTGTAGCCCAGGCTGGCCTGGAACCAGGAATGATCCTCCTTCCTCAGCCTCCTGAGCGCTGGGGTCACAGGTAGGCGCCACGAGGCCTGGCTTGATAGTTTCATTTACCCTTTTGAGGAGACCGTTTGTGCTGTGGGGCTGCCTGACCATGCCACCCATCACCAGGTATGCTCTGTGCACCCTGTAACTCTTCTAAGCAGCAGGAAACTGAGCCCCCATGGGTGCAGGAGGAGGCTTTAGACCCCAGTACTTGGATGGGACAATCACTGTGTCCTGCCCAGGATGGGTGGGACAGAGCAAGGGTCTGACAGGAACCCTAGTCACCTTCTTCCTTTCCTCCTTCCCTCTTTCCCTCCCTTTTTTTCTTCCTTTTCAGACCTGGGAGTAGAACACAGGACCTTCATACTGAGCTACATCCCCAGCCACTTTTTGAGATAGGATCTCACTAAATTGCCCAAACTGGGCTTGAACCCTACTAGATCCTCCTGTCTCAGCCTCTCAGGAGCACTGGGATTACAGCTGTGTACCTCCACACTCAGCTGCCTTCTCTCCCAGACTGGGGGGGAACCCAAGGCCGCAACTGCAAGGCAAGTGCTTTACTGCTGAGCTCCATTCCAGGCCTCCAGAGCCGCTTGCTTGCTTGCTGGCTTTCTTTGTTTTTTTCTTTTTAGCAGAACTGGGGATTGAACTCAAGCCCTTGTGCTTGCCAGGGAAGTGCTTATTCTACTGAGCCATCTCCCCAGCCCCAGAGCCACTTTCATAAAAGCAGAAAATATCTTTATTGATTGAGAATAGAACACATCTTTAAAAAATTAAGCTAATAATAATAAGACCCAAAAAGGAACACAACAGTAGACCGAAGCCCACACCCTTTTGTGGCTGCCCTTCCGGGGTTTTCCACCTCTCTCCATCAGGGGTGCAGACAGCTTGGAGCTGCAGCCTTTCCCCTAAGACACCCCAGGCAGCCTTCCTGGGTGCAGGTCACCATTCTCCAGCAGCGACATTTTCGCAAAGCGGGCACCTCCCAAACTGGGTGTAGTGGTGCCTCCTATCATCATAGCTCTCTAGGAGGCTGAGGCTGGAGTGCTGTGGGTTCAAGCCCTGCCTGGGCACTTTAGAAACTTAGTCCCTTCTCAAAATAAAAAACAAAAGGGGCCAGGATGCAGCTCAGAGAGAAGGCGCTGAGGCCAGCCAGGCCTCGCAAATGCCCACTCGCC
>NW_004524699.1:6183663-6203062 GCF_000260255.1 Octodon degus | reverse complement strand
CTGCCCCTGCCCCTGCCCCTGCCCCTGCCTCCTTGGGGCCATGGACAGGACTTCTGCTCCCAAAGGCCGGCCTCAGCTTCCGCCCAGCCTGGCTCTGACTCAGCCCCAATCCACTGGCCACTCGAGCACCCGCCTGATTTGCATGTTCTTCAGGGTCTTGATTAGGTCCCTGACTGCTCGTCCCTGCTCCAGGCCCTGATTGCAAAGTGGCCTGGACTGCTTCAAAAAGCAAACAAACTCCAGTGCAGATGAAGCCTGAGTCTGCTGGACATGAGGGACCAACACATTACAGCCTCTGCAAAGAGCCGTTTCTCTGGTCCACAGCCCAGAGCCCTTTCTTGGTATCTTTTTCTTCTGGTTACTTATTTATATTTTTGGTTTCTTGAGAGAGTCTTGCTGTACAGCCCAGGCTGACCTCAAGCTCACTGAGATCCTCCTGCCTCAGCCTCCCAAGTGCTGGGCTCTTGGGTGTGCATCGCCATGCCCAACTTTGGTGCTGCTGTTGAGTGGCTGTGCACTCTTTGCGCTGGATGTAGAAGCTCTGGGTACAGGCTTGGAGGTGACATCACCCCATTTACAGATGGAAAGGGGTTCGGGGCAGGTACCCCACTGCACATCTGCAGCCCAGTTTTTGCTGTTCAAAGTGAGCGTGGTGAGACGCTGGTGCTACCTTTAACAAGCACAACCCACTACTCTGTTGAGAGCAGGCTGAGCCTGGCACTGGGGCCAAGGCAGAGGATGAGGCTGGCAAAAGCGGAGGCACTTGGAATGGCGGCTGGGACCCAGCCTCGGATGTCCTTGTGGAGGACAGCGCCTGAGACGTTGGGCCTGGTGCCGGTTTCCGTGCCTGACCGTGGGATCCCAGCATCCGGGTTCCTGGGCTCCCAGCACGGAGGTCAGCCACACCCCCTGGACTCCCTCCCAGCCTGTGGCGGCCCGCAATTCCCTCCCTTTCTTCTCTCCAGGGCTTCAGGGCTTAAAATGCTGCAGGGCGCAGGGCGGCAGCTCTGCCTTTCATCTCCAGCTGAGCCTCTCTCCCAGCGCAGCTGCCTGTAAGCTCGCTGGGGCCTGCCGGCTAGATGTTAGGGTTCCCAGGGTTGCACAGCCCCCCTTATGGCCTGGATTCTCCCTGGGGCCCATGTCACCTCCTGGTCTGCTGAGCACTGGGTGAGAGAGCCGAGAGATTTTAGGACAGATTCCCAAAGACTGATGCAGTTTCCAGAGAGAACGCATGGGATCCATTGCAAGGATGCTGAGTTTTTGTTTTGCAAGTGAAAAATGTGAACAGAACAGCTCAGAAACCTGCAGCTTCGAAATTCCACCGTCAACTTTGTGTTGTACAGCACAGCTCAAAACCTCCTGATAGGATGGATGTCCTTGAAGAAGGAGGGACAATCTGTTCCTGAAGAGACTGGCTATGTCCTCACCCTGTCTCAGCCTAGCACCAGGCCTTGGTTCCCAGAGGATGACAAGGACATCCCGTCCAGGGCACTGTAGTGGTCAGGACCTGGCAAATATTTTATACAAGCTGATAAATTTCCACGCAACTTCAAACTGCCACCTGTGGGCTCAGGATCCTGCCTCAGGCTTCAAGATTGATGATTCCACTACACTTTGCAGTGGGCCACAACAGAAAACCCCAAACAGCGAACAGGAAGTGCCTTTCTGCAAAAGCTCAATGTCAAGAGAGGTTTGGCAGCATTGGTAAAAGCATTCCTGAGCACACAAACGCCCTGACTTCCTAGTCCACAAATCTTAGCCTCTGGCTTTTGTCCTCACAGTGTTAAGGTGGCTACCCCTATATTGTCATTACATCCATGTTCCAGACAGAAGGGGTAGGTAAGATGAATCGTATTTTCCTTGAAATCTTTACTTTTTAATTCAGGAAAGAAAACCTTCCTCAGGGATTGTCTGCTTTCACTTCATTGGCCAGAGCCGGGTCACATGCCTACCTTAGCTGCAAGAGAAGCTGGGAAATTGAGTTCTTAAGTTTTTCCAGCTTCTATGATAGAGGGAGGCAGGGTGTAAACTAGTGTTGTTCTTGTTTACAAGAAATACAAATATACCTCCTATATTTTTGTTAAATCTGGCCATCCAACACCCACAGCCTCCATATAAGGGAGGGGAATAAAGAGAGGACAGGGAAGGCCTAGCAGTACCCCACTGTACAGATCCCTCAGCCTGCTGGCACAGATCCTTTATCCTCCTGGTGCTTAGACAGTTCTCTTGAACTCTTTTGCACTTGACTTTCTGGGTGAATATTATAAAATAATCCTAATAGTTATGTGTCCTGTATTCAGTGTTTCCCTGTAAACCCTGACTACAATGTCAAGGACAAATACCAGGCCGCACGCAGGCAGAGTGTGTGGCTAGCATTTCAGTACCACACACACCTCTTTCTGTCCCAGCACCAAAACCAAACCAACGAACTGAGAGTGAAAAGGTACATCTGTCACCCCGGCACTACTTCAAGCCTAGCCTGGGCAACTTAGTGACTCAGTGAAAACACTCAGCGGTCTAAGTGCCTGCCTGACAAACTCAAAGACTCAAGTTCAATCCCGGTTACCACATGCCGTGCCAGCCCCAGAACCCCAGGTGCGCCTTGCCCGAAACTAAGCCTGGGGGTACATGCCTGTAATCCCAGCACTGGGGAAATCTGAACTGCATAGTGAAACCCTGTATCCAATAAATAATACATATTTTTAAAATAAAGAAATAGGGGCCGGGGAGATGGCTCAGTGGAATAAGCACTTCCTGGCAAGTGCAAGGGCCTGAGTTCAATACCTGGTTCCACCAAAAAGAAAAGAGGGGCCGGGGAGCTAGCTCCGTAGAATAACCACTTGCCTGGTAAGTGTAAGGGCCTGAGTTCAATCCCCGATTCCGCAATCAATCAATCAATCAATCAATCAATAATAAAAAGGGCTGGAACTCAGTGCAGAGGCCAGAGTTTGCCAATGAGCAGAACCTCTGGCCCAGAGTGCCTGGCTGTGTCCTGTGGTTCCAGAAGGTGCCCATGGTGCCCCATACAGAAGCTACCCAGGAAAGGCTGTCTCCACCTTTTTCCTGCATGGGGGACATTGGTGACATGCAGCCAGTGGGCACCTAAGGCTTTGCCTGTCCTCTCCTCCCAGGCCCCCAGATCCAGGACCCTAACTCCTTCGGGTTCCAGTGCTACAAAGCCGGGGAGCACCCACAGTTGGATATGCCTGGACACCTGTCTCGTGCCAGCTCCCAGGAAGCCCTGCCTTGGGGCTGTGGACGGACCCTGCCCTCTCCTTAGCACAGGTGCCACTGAATGTGAGTAGGCAGGGGAGACCGAGGCAGCTCAGTGTGGGCGTGATGGTAGTCGGAAGAGGCCAAAGCTGCCACCCCGGTCAGGAAGCTGCCCTGGCCTGCGCGAAGCTCCCCTCCTCCTCGTGTTCCCCGGCTCTGCAGCCTCCTCCTTGGGAGAACAGGCACAGCCCCCGCAGGGCCTGTGTGTGCACCGAGCTGCGTGCATGTGCAAATGTGCGTGTGTGTTGTGAGGGGTGTGTGTGTGTGTGTGTGTGTGTGTGTGTCTGAGCCGGCGTGTGTGAGTCCGGCTGTGCGGGCGGGCAAGGGATTTAGAGCCGCTTCCCAGCCAGCTTGCGCGCTCCTGATAAACAGCCCGGAGCCGCCGCCGCTGCTGCCGGGCGGGCGGGCGGGCGCTGCGGATCAGAGCTGCCGGCAGCGCACAAAGCTGTCCCCGGCCGCCAGCGCCCTATCAGCCGCGGGGGAGGGGGAGGGGGAGGCAGGAAGAGGCGGGGGCGGGGGGGAAGGGGGAGGAGGGAGGGAGGGCCGTTCGCTTCAGCCCTTAATCACGGAATTTGAAATCCCAGCGAGTCGGTGCCATTTATTTTCTGGGGCTGTCAAGGCTGGTTTCAGCTCTTAAAAGAAAGGAGGATAAGAAACATTTGCAGTCCCCTTGCTCTCCGGCTGCTCGCTCAGCTGCCCTCTCTCCCCGCTGCCCCTTGGACCCTGCGCGGGGGGATGGGGGTATTGCGGGGTGCGGCTGCCTCAGCCGGGGCCCGGGACGTCGGCCTAGTCCCGGGGACACCGAGCCCGGCCAGGTGGGGCTCTGGGCGGCAGAGGAGGCACGCTCAGACGGGGCTGCCGGGTGAAAGCAGAGAACGGGGATCTTGGGATGCCCCGGGGGATCCAGGCTTTCATTCCAGAAAGCAGCCCCGACCCCCCAAATTGGCCCCAGCCTCACAGGACCCCCACCAGCCTTAGCTTGCACCCCCAGCGGGAGTCAGGGTTAGCAGGCACAAGGGCAGTCCTGAGGAGGCGCTCCTTTACACATCGGACACGGCAGGCCGGGGACCACGGACCCCGAGGCCAGGCCTGGCCGCAGGCAATCTGGACCCGAGAGACCCAGACCGGCTCTGGGTGAGGCGGAGGCGAGGTCTCAGACAGATAGCAGGGCCGGGGCGCGGCCAGACCCTGGAGGAGGCCTCGCTGCTGCCGGCGGAGCCTCCCTGACTTTCTGCTGGTGGCCTCTCCTGAGGGCGGGAGTGTCAGAGGGGGAACGGAGCACATGTGTGGGCACGGGGGTGCTGCACACACCCCCTTCCTTCCCCTGCTGTGTTTAGCTTCCTGGAGAGCTCCTTGGCTCCAGGGTCCTCGCCCTGAACGTCTCTGTGGCAGGGATAGGCTCCCAGGATAAGTCCCCTGAGGCACTGATAAAAATGTCTTCATACAGAAGTCAGTCAACACTCCAGTGTGGTGGCACTTGCGCACCATCCCAGCCCTCTGGAGGCTGAGGCTGGAGAATCTCGGTGAGTTTGAGGCCAGTCTGGGCTACATAGCTAGACCCTATCTCAAGAAAACAAAACGAAACAAGTCCGTGAATACTACATAGTGTGTGGTGATTTGCTCCATCAGGGCTGCATCCTGTCCCACTGGGCACACGCAACTGCCTGCAGATTTCCTGTCCCCACTAGATGGGCACATACCTTGTGTTCCCTTTTGCCTTCTGACCTTGGGGCTGAGGGGAACAGTCCCTTCTCCTAGAGGAGGTGACATGATTACCACTACAGATATCATAGGTCTCTCCCCTTTCTTAAGGAAGGCAGGTTAGGGCTAGAGCTGGGTGAGGGACCTGGCCCGCATCCCCAGGGGGAAGGAAGCTAGTCTGGAACTCCGCTGGCTGGGGCACAGAGGATTCTTCCCAGAAGTGGGCGTGGCCTGGATAAAAGATGGGCGTGTTCACCCAAGCTCCACCCACCATCTGTGGCTGCCCCACCCCCTTTCTCCCTAGACCTTGGTCTCTGTGGACCTGGGGTGACCTGAACCTCACTGCATAGTGATTTTTTCGTTTTGTATTTTTTTTTCGAGGCAGTGTCTTACTATGTTACCCAGGCTGGCCTCAAATTCCTGGTAACCCTCCTGCTTTGGCCTCCCAAGTGCTGGGATGACAGACACATGTCACCATGCCTGATGGTGTGGTGGTGTTTGTGGTGCTGGGAACGAGCCCAGGTCCTGGCCCATGGAAGGCAACCGAGCCACACCAAAGGTTAGCTTTGTTTGTGTTGACATAGGTCTCCTAAGGTTGACATTCAGCCTCCATCTGTCTGCTGAGCTTTCTCCTCCCCACTGTCTCAGGCCCCTGAGGACATTGTCAATCACCTGTTTTCCTTGCACATTGAGGGGTGAGACAGAAGAGACCCCACTTCCTGACCCCCGCCCTTTGTGCCCTACAGCCCCTGGATCCGAGAGGAGCTGCCCTCGCTGCCGCCTTCCTCCCAGGTTTGTGTCCTGCCTGACACCCCCTATAATAACAGGTGGCTCTGGCCTCCTCTGGCCTCAGTTTTCCCCTCTGTAAAATGACAATTACGATACAAAGGTTATACATGTTGTAACTGGCAGTGCCCCTTTGCCCCTGAGCAGAGACCTGATCTGTGTGGACCATTGGGGTTTGCAGGGCACACGGAGCCCCTGGATCAGGGACCCACCTTGTCCCCTCTCAAAAGCTCCACTCTTGTCTAGAGCATGGAGCTGTGAGCCAGAGATCATGCCTGTCATCCTAATACTCTGGGAGGCTGAGGCAGGAGGACTGAGTTCAAGCCCAGTCTGACCAACTTAGCAACCTATCTCAAAATAAAAAATAATAAAGAGCCCGGGGATGGAATTCATTGTGATGAGCCAGGGTTAAATTCCTAGCATTGAAAAGGGAAGGAAGGGAAGGGAAGAGAAAGGGAGGGGAGGGAAGAGGAGGAGAGGGAAGAGGAGGGGAGGGAAGGGGAGAAGGGAGGGAGGAAGGAAGGAAGGAAGGAAAGAAGGAACAAAGGAACAAAACAAGGAAGGAAGGTAAAATGGAAGGAAGGTTGGTCTACGGTGCAGTCAATGAACACAGGGTGAGACTGTGGCACACAGTCCCACCCACAGAGAACCCAACAGACACTGACTATGGAGGAGGTAACGCGACTGTCCCCAGCAGCCCCCTGCCCCAGGAGCATGCATCCATCCCGCTACCCTGCTTGGCGGATGAAGCGCCTAGCTGTGCTCCTGGGAGCCTTCTAGACGTGTATTCATTCGCCCTGGGCCGGGTGTTGCACACCTGTCATCCCAGCACTGGGGAGGCTGAGGCAGGAGGATTCCGAGTTCAACCTAGCTGTGACAATTTAAAGATTTGATGAGACACTACCTCAGAAAAAAAGAAGAGGGGCTGGGGAGATGGCTCAGTGGAATAAGTGCTTCCCTGGCAAGCACAAGAGCCTGAGTTCAATCCCCAGCTCCACCAAAATAAATAAATAAATAAATAAATAATAAAAAAATCCAAGGGGCCGGGGAGATGGCTCAGTAGGATAAGCGCTTGACTGGCAAACGCAAGGATCTGAGTTCAATCCCCGGTTCCACAAAAAAAAAAAAAAAAAAATCCAAGGGCTTACTGGGCATGGTGACATGTATCTATCACACCAGCACTCAGGAGGCCGAGGCAGGAGGATTGCTGTGAACTCAAGACCAGCCTGGGCTACAAAGCAAGACCTTGTCCCCCCCCCCCCATCCTCCTTTTTTTGGTTTAGTTTGGTTTATTAAGACAGGGTCTCACTCTGTAGGGCAGGCTGGAGGACTCACTATGGAGCCCAGCCTGGCCTTGAACTCTTGGGAATTGGTGCTGGCAGAGGGACAGGATTTGGGCTGTGACTCTTCCTTCTGAGCCTCAGTTTCCCCAGAGCACTCTCCTCCCTACCTCGGGGGAGGTCCAGCTCTGCCACTGCAGCCCAGGCTGTGACTGGCACCTGCTGCCTCAGCCTCGGAGTGGGGCAGTGACAGGCGTGTGCTGCCTCTTCTTTGTCACCAGGCCCTGTGGTGCTCCTGTCCTTCATCAGGAAGTCTGCTAGGGGCAAGGCCCCTCCATGTGGCTGGTGAGGTCGCCCCCAGCTCTTGCAATGTCCAGGCTTGCATTTCTGGGACCCTGGGTGCCGCAAGGCTGACAGAAGCCCTCCTGGGATCCTCAAAGCACAGAGCTGGCCACATCTGTCCCTCATACCTGGATGGTCCCTGCAGCAGGGCTCCAGTTGGCTCCTGTCACTGTCCAGTGCCCCCTTCACATCCTTCCCGCTGTCTGGGCTCCGGCTCAAGATAAGTGAACGTACCGATAAACCCTTTGCAGGAACCAGCGCGGGAAACCGCCGCCAGCCAGAGTCCCACTCCCAGTCCAGCAGGTGCACTGCCGCCTGGCAATGTGGAGGAGAAAACGTCGGAGGCCAGCAAATGGGTGACAATGTTCTGAGGACAGAAATGAGGCAACCGCCTGCCATGGTTGAGGGAGGGAGGGCGGGGGGCGGGGGTCTGGGACATTCCGATGACAGGGGTTTGTTTTTTTCTGCTGGGGAAGCCAGGTGTGGGACACACCGTGCAGAGTGGGGGCAGCATGTCGTGGGGGCCTGGCAGGCACAAGGGCAGGGATGGGCAGGAGGCTGGGGATGTGGGATCTTTCTTGGCATTGGGCCAAGACAGCCACAAAGCTGTGGCCCAGATTGAGCTGATGGGTTTCTGACCCTAGAGAGGATCCAGGGATCCAGAGAAGCTGACATCAGTCAGCTTGGGAAGGGCCTTCTGGGCGGCAGCAAGGATCACAGACTTCATCCAGAGGGCCAGAGGGAACGATGGCAGGTTGAAGAGGGAGGGCAGCGCAGTTCCCCTTATATTTCAGGAAGACCCACCCAGCTGCTGTGTGTGTGTGGCCTGGGAAGGCTGCTGCCACCATTCATGTTGCTGGCCAAGCAGATGACAGCAGGGGACAGAGGGCAGGTATGCCGGAGGGGGACTGGTCACAGCTCACCCATGATCCCTATGCCTGGCCCTGCCCCAGACCTCTGTCCCCTCTGTGTGGTCCCCAGACACCTCCTGAGCATGCCAGTTCTCCACTGGTATGTTCCTCTCCTGGAACAGGGCCCACCTGCCATCCCAGCACTCAGGAGGCTGAGGCAGGAGGATACCTATGGGAGTTGGAGGCGAGGCTCTGCTAGGGCAGGGGGAGTTGGTGTAGGCAGATTTGTGCTGTGACTCTTCTTTCTGAGCCTCAGTTTCCCCAGAGCACTCTCCTCCCTACCTCGGGGGAGGTCCAGCTCTGGCCACTGCAGCCCAGGCTGTGACTGGCACCAGGAGGCTCCGCCCTCTCACCCTGATCTCCACCCTGTAGCTTTTGGGGCTCGCTGGTCTGGTGGTCAGTGACCTGGTGTCTGCTGAGGAAGAAGGACGTCTGAGCGCCTCTGCGCCATGATTCCCTCCCTCCCTCCTCCTTCCTCCTTCCCCTGTGTCCTTCCACGGAACAGCAGGGCTGGACTCTGCTGGAAGCTCCAGCCAGTGGCCCCACCCGCAGGCCCCAGGCAGCCTTCGTGCCTGCCGCTGCCCCGGCTGGGGGCGGGCTCCGTTGGATCTGCTGCCAGGCTCTCTGGTGTCAGCGCCTGTGTCTCAGTGAGCGCCTGAGGCAGTCCCGCGCCCAGAGGAGCCGCTGACAGCTCGGCGCTCTGGGGTGGGGACAACCCTGGCTGGCTCTGCAGCCTGTGAAGCAGGCTTTGGGGCACGGGGGTCACTCTGGCGCCAGAGCAGGGGCCAGGGGCCTGGAGGGTGGGGTAGAGGCTGTGGCCACCTCCAGTGGTGAATCTGCGACAGTGGAGGGGAGGCAGGAAGCAAAGCTGTCCCTCACCTTGGGGGAGACCACAGCTGGGATGCTAGGGTAGTCAACACGGTTCTAGGCTCCCCCCGTCCCGTCCACAGGTCCTGTGCTGTCACAAGGGAAGACAAGGCCATGTCCCCTCCCGGGAACCGTCAGGGCAGGGACAACTGTCCCGCTCCAGTGGTGGTGTCAGACTGCAGGCACCACCACCACACTGCTCCTGTGCCACCTGCAGCCAGCTGGAGCTGGGTCCTGGGCTGGTGGCCACCGCCAGGGCACAGCATGAAGCGAGGCTCTGGGACCCAGCTGGAGGCTTGGTCTTACTATTATTGAATTTTTTTTTTGTCTTGTTCTTGTTTTTGTTTTTTGAGACAGGGTCGCACTGTGTAACCCAGCCTGGCCTTGAATTTGTGGTAGTCCTCCTGCCTCAGCCTCCTGTGTGCTGGGATTCTTGGGACTGAAAGGCCTGGGTGAGGACTCAAGGGACTTGGAAGAGGGAAGGACAAGGGGACAACTAAGGAAGGGAGCAGCCAGAGCTGCTGGTCTGAAATGGGTGCCAAAGTGGGGTGAGGGCGGGGCAGCACCTAACAGTGCCCAGCCCGCTGGAGCACTCAGAGCCAGGAGGAAGCTCAGTGAGCAGGCGTGAGCAGCTGGGGAATCAAAACTAAGAGCACTGATGGGGCCGGGGAGATGACTCAGTGAAATAAGCGCTTCCCTGGCAAGCGCAAGGGCCTGAGTTCAATCCCTGGTTCCGCAAAAAAAAAAAAAAGAAGTCCTCATGGATGGGTTCTTTGGGCTGGTTAGATGGCTCAGTGGTCTAAAGCACCTACTTAGAACAAGCTTTGCAAAGCACAGGGACCACGGTTCAATCCCCAGCACCACATGCCAGCCAGCCACACCCCCTGGTGGGCTGAGCTGGCCACACACACACATAAATAAATAAAATTTAAAAAAAAACAAAAAAAAAAACTAAGAGCACTGGGTGGGGTGTGGGGGGATGGGCGTGTGGAAGATGGGGGATGGCTGTGTGCATGGAAATGGATGGATGCAGAAAGGGAAGAGGGTGGTGGGTAGATGGGTGGATGGGAGGAGGATGGAAGGCAGCTGGAGGACGCTTGGGTGGCGCGCACCTCTGCCCTCTTCCACCCTAATGCCCTGTGGTTCTGGGAGAATGATCTGGCTTTCTCCAGCAACTCTCTGGAAAGATGGGGCTGCAAGTGTCCCCAGCCAAAGCCTGACTAATGCGGCTGACCACTCTCCACCCCAGCCCTGCCTGTGCCTGTCCTGCTATGAGTGTCCTCTCACCTGTCCACTACTTCCTTCATGTAGTTTTCTTAAACTCTCTCCCTCCTCTTCCTCCCTTCCCCTCTCCCTTCCTTCCTGGTATTGGGCTTTCACTAGGCTATGTCCTGGTTATTTTTGTTGTTGTTGTTGGGGGTGGGGGGGAGTGTCTGGCTACATTGTCCAGGCTGGGCTCACACTTGCAAACCTTCTGGCCTCAGCCTCCCAGACTCCTGGGATCACTGGACTGTGCCACCACACCCAGATTCTTTAAACATTTCCTAGAACAGCCCCAGGGACTTCTGTCCAACCCTCCATGGGGAGCAGCCACACCCCTGGATCCCCGCTGATGGGGCACCTATGAGGACCAGGGGTGGGAAGAGGTAGCCTTTCCCGCTGGGTGACCAGGTCACAGCGCCCGGGTCTGAGAGTCTTGGCTGCTTCGCCTGACGGAGACCCACGGGGTCACCCAACCCAGCCCAGAGCAGCCACCCAGGAGCCTGGGACTCGGAGGGACTCAGCTATGGTCGGGCGCAGGGTGTCTGGGCTCCCTTAACTTCTCCCAAAGCCGCCTCCTGCCCTGGGCCTGCGAGGTTCCCTGGGAACGTCTCAACACCTGGCCCACGCGATGGCACCCCAGGAGTCCGGGTGTGCCATCAGTCCCAGGTTCTCCGGGACCCGGCTGGGGTGAGGGGCCTCGGCCACGATAGAGCGCACCCTGAATGGCCCTGGCAGAAGCCCCGACCCTGTCCGGGATCCCTCCCTCCTTCCCCAACTGCCACAGACCGAGAAACCGGGCCTCCACCATCTGGCGTTCCCCCGCCTCACAGGGGGCTCGGTGGGCTCGGGGCGCTGGTGTGGGAAGCAGGCGGTTGGCAGGTCGGGGCTGGACCGACCCCGGGATGGCCGTGGCGGGAAGGGCGGTGGGCGCAAGGCGTGCCTGTCACAGGGCCCCTTGCCCGGTGCGCCTGGGGCCCTCAGCCTGACAACCGGAGGAGGAGGGCAGAGGGCAGGCCCGCAGCGGGAGTCAAGCTCCCGGCGCCCGGGAACCCCGACCTGGCCTGGCTTCTCCGCCTCTGCGGACCGCCAGGATCCGGGTCGGGGCCGTGGCGGGGACGGGGGCGTCCTGGGCCCTGGGGACCCCGTCGTTCTCGCTGGCCTGGCGTGTGCGCGGGAGGGCTGGGCCGACCCCGTCGGGGTCTGTCCCCGAGTGTGCCCCCCGCCGGCCGCGCTGACCCCGCCGAGCCGAGACCCCCCCCCGCGCCCCCCAAAGACCCAGCAGCGCGGTTACACCGCTCTGACCAGCGGCACCTCCTCCCTCTCGGGGGAGAAAGGTCACCGCGCGGCTGATTACTGCAGCTCAGTTGCTGTAGCAACCGGCGGGGGAAGCAGGGCCGGCAGCTCGAGGACTGCGAGGTGGTCGGCGCGGGCCGGGAGCAACCGAGCAGTCTGCAGCCTGGGAGCCCGGCCGGCCGGCCCGGAGCGGACTGGACGGACCTTGACCGGCCGTGCCCTCCACCCAGTTGTGTTCTCCGTCTTCCAGGCCCCTCCGCGGTGGGCCTGAGCCCAGCTGAAGATGCCTGCAAACCCCTCGCGCCCTCTGAACCCCGCCTTTGCCCCAGGGTGGCTCCATCACCCTCTAGAATTTCCTTGTGTGGGCTACACACACATACACACCAGGCCTCCCACAGAGAGGAGCCAGGCCCAGTGGAAGAGAGGGAGGGAGGAGGCCCTGGAGTCCCCAGCCCCACGGGACTTCCTCAGGCCTGGCCCGGGTGTGAGAGTTGGAAGCTTTAGGAAACCCTTGGCGCCTGTTTATTTATTGCAGTACAGAGATGGAACCCAGGGCCTTTGCACTGAGCTACATTCCCAGTCTCCCACCCCCTTGGTGAAGGGTCTGCCAGGATATCCTGCTGGGTTCCAACTTGAAATTCTCCTGCCTCAGCCGCCTAGAGTGCTGGGATCACAGATGTGGGCCACCGTACTCAGCCCTTGCACCTTTGTAGAAAGTGAATCAGGGATTGAAACTGGGAACACCCATGCCGGGCCCTGGACTCCACCCCAGCAAGGCACTGAATAGAAAAGTGAAGGCCACATTCCGGCCTGGCACATCCTCCACACCCAGGCATTCAGCCCTGGGAGGGAGACTCAGTCCACACAAGGAAACAGACAAAAACAGCCACTGTGGCTTTGACAGGTGGGGCCCAGGGTGGGCCACTGAGATACACAGGTCAGGCCCACGGGTAGGGAAGGCGTGTGAATACTCAGGAGGCTGAGGCAGGAGGATCGCAGTCAGTTGGAGGCCAACCTGGGCTATATAGTAAGTTTATGGCCGGCCTGGACGACACAGTGAAAACCTGTCCCAACAATGCAAAAATAAAGAAAACATATGTGACTTATCATGTGTCTGTGATACTTTAGTACAGTGTAAATGACATTTCTGCTCTGCTATTGACTGCCTCTGCGATGTTGGGGTCACCTCCCTTCCCTGGGCCTCCTCATTTAGGAGATAGGATCAGAGTCCCAACCGTTAAGCACTGGGGTCAAGGACACGAGAACATGATGTTGGTAACTCACTCTGCTCCGTGTTGAGCACTGGGAGGGGGGAGGGTCCAGGGGTCCGGGCAGGGAAGAACACTCCCCAACTCCATCCTGGTGGGCAGACGTGGAACACACTGAGGAAGAGGTGGCCTAAGCTCGTGCAAGGGGTGGGAACTCCAGGATATTCCAGAATCTATAGCCAAGGTCTTTTTTTTTTTCCCCTTTATTTATTTTTAATATTTTATTTATTTGTGTGGGGGGGCAGCTCAGCCCACCAGGGGGCGGGGCTGGCTGGCATGTGGTGCTGGGGATTGAACCGTCGTCCCTGTGCTTTAGCTTAGCTTAGCTTAGCTTGTTCTAAGTAGGTGCTTTAGACCACTGAGCCATCTCACCAGCCCCTATAGCCAAGGTCTTTTGGGTTGAAATGGAGATTCCCCACCTGGAAAAAGCCCATCAGATCTGAACTTGTGATTCTCCTGCCTCAGTCTCCCAGGATGATTACTGAAGTAGGGCACCACACTGGGCTTGTCCTTGGTTTTCTGAGCTGTGGCTGCTTCTGCCCCTCATCCTGAGCAACTGGATCCACCCGGTTTGCACTCATGCTCCGGGAAGACAAGGCCGGGAGAGGAGGGCCCAGGGTCCCCATGGAGGGCAGGGCAAAAGGAATCAGCCCCGAAGGTACAGGGAACACATCGGTGCCATAGCCCCAGACTGGGAATAAAGGAGGGTCACCGGGAGCCATGGAGGTTTAGGCAGGAGGGTGGCACTTCGGGAGGATCTCTCTGGTCTCCTGGAAGAGAATTTGGGACTGAGTCTCAGCTAGGTAGGTGGCAAAGACGTCTGGAGATGAGGGGCCAGACCAGAGTGGGGGCTGATGGCAATGGCTTGGGGCATTTGGCTGGGCATGGGCGCGGGAGGGTGGCCTCATAGCCCTGGAGCCTGACCTAGGCCTTGGGCACTCATTGGAGGGAGCCAGGCATGGTGCCTAAGGGGCCCAGCCCAGGGCCTGGGGGTACCAGCAGCAGTGGCCCCTGCAGAATCCCTGGCTGACCCAGAGCTTGTGCCTTAAATCTCTGCCCAGGCAGGCCATGGTGGTGCTGTAATCCCAGCATTTGGGAGGCTGAAGCAGGAGGATCGCCTGGAGTTCTACTTCAGTTCCATAGGTAGCTCTCTGGCCCTCTCCCCCAAACAAACAAACAAACAAACAAACAAAAACAAAAGAATCTCTGGCTCCAAAAAGGACAAAGACAGCGGACAGAATGTCTGCCAGCCCCGCAGCTGAGCAAGCACCACCAGCCCCAGCCCCAGGCCCTGCTGCCCACTCCTGGGCTCTGAGTGCTGAAAAGTGGGGCTCCCCAAACTCAGCATGTTCTGCAACCCCATAGCTGTCACAGGACCAAATCTACCCTTCCTTCCCACAGCCACCCCAGGGCAGCCTCCTGCCTCTGCTTCCCCTGCTGCTTCTGCCGCCTTCCTCTGTGCAGTGCAGTGGACTTGGGCTCCACAGTCCTGTCCCCTCACTCACTGCCAAGGGCAGCTCCATTGCTGAGGCTGGCTGCTGTTTCTTTGCTGGCAATCCTCCTGCCTCAGCCTCTGAGGGCTGGGATTACAGGTCTGCACCACCAGACCCAGCTTCCCATACTTCTTGTTATGGAGTATGTCACTTCCTCCTGACCCCAACCTCCTTTTTGCTGGTTCTTCAAGTGGCAGCTAGCTGTTACGTGTCCTCTACCTCCTGCCCCACCCCCAGCCCTCAGTGTTCTGCAGCCTGACCGACCTCACAAGGCCTAGAGAAGCTCCACTCGCCTACGTGTCTGGAATTGGCTGGCGTGGGCACCGTGCACATGCGCGGTTGGGCACAGGCTGCGTGCCTGCAGTAAGCCCTGTTTCAGGTCTGTGCATGCGGTGCACACGGCAGGTGACTGAGTGTCGCACTTTGTGGGGGAGGAGCAGTGGACCCTCCAACCTTCTTCAGTGGCCCCGGGTACAACCCAGGATTGGATGACAGTCAGACAGCCCTGTGTCTGGCGATCAAACCGATCCCCAGCTGCCTCTGCAGTGGTGACTGAGGCCCTGGGTCCCCAGGGAGCAGGAGACAGCACGGGGCTGTCACACACCATGGTTGCCGGGCAGATCGCTCAGTGGCCTAAATACCTGCCTCCTGGCAAGCACAAGGTCTTGAGTTTGATCCCCAGTACAAAAAAGAAAAAAGTGAACCATGTTTGTGCCTATCCTGCTACACAGTGGCACTGCCCTCTGTGGCCACAGAGGGCTGTCACTGCTCGTCCACAGGTGCTGGAGCTGGTGTGGCCAAGCGAAGGCTGGCACACAAGCCAGGCAGCCCTGGCTCATTCAGAGGACTGCTCCTGGCTAGGCACAGTGACATGCACCTGTAATCCCAGGCCCGAGAGGGGGCTGAGGCAGGAGGATCTCAGGTTTAAAGAGAAACCATGTTTCAAACAATAAAATAAAAGATCTGGGGACAGAGCTTAGCAGCAGAGCATCCGCTGCCTGGTGCGTGCCAGGCTGAGTTCAGTTCTCCCCTAAAAAGCTGAGACAAACAACCACTCTCCTGAGAACACGGTCCTGCTGGCCCCTTCCAGGGGCCTGAGCATCACAGGAGGGAAGTGACAAGGGCTGCAGACTCCTGTGCAGGAAGAGAGACCGGAGAGGTTGGTGTCCTCAGCAGAGCTCACACAGCAGGGCAGGAGGGAGGAGTGCCAGGTCCTTGGATTCCAGGCAGACAGAAGCCCAGGGGCAAGGAGGGCAAATGCTCCCTGTGGCCCTGGACCAGGCCCCCAAGGTCCCTGAGCCTCAATTCGCCCTCGTGAATCACAGCGAGCCCCACCCAGCCAGCTGACCCTCCTGACACTCAGGTCTAGCACACAGGAGTCCTGGACTCCAGCACTATTCTAAAGGACCTGCTGCTTCTAAACGGCCCCTTGCTCCTTAGAGCAGCAGAAAACTGACTGAGAAGAGGTTGAGCAGCACCTGGGCAGGGTGTTGAGGGCTCCGGAGGAGTCCACCCCACCAAGAACTGAAAACTGGGAGAAATGTCAGGGTTACATCTTCTAGCTCACTTGTAAAGGAAAAGGGGGGCTGTGGGCTGAGGAGATAGCTTGGCGGTCTAAGGGCCTGCCTGGCAAGTGCAAGGACCTGAGTTCAATTCCTGGCACTGCATGCCGTGCCAGCCCCAGAACCCCGGGTGCACAGTACTGGCCACCGGAATCAGGTGTGGTTATGCACATTTGTAATCCCAGCGCTAGAAGGCTGAGACAGGAGGATTGCTGTAAGTCTGAGCTGCATAGGGAGACCCTGTACCAAAGAAAGAAAAAAAAAATTGTTTGTGTTTTTTTAAACGAATTGGGACTTCCACAGCCTTGGCCCCACAGCACACATGGGAAAAATCAGGAAGGGAAGCTAGGCATGGTGGTGCGCACCTAGAATGCCAGCACTTGAGGAGACTGAGGCAGGCGGATCCCAAATGTGAACCCAGCCTTAGTAACAGCAATTCAGCCAGACTCTGTTTCAAAATTAAAAATTCAAAAAGGGCTGGGGATGTAGCTGAGTGCAAAGGCCCCAAGTTCAGTTACCACGACTGCAAAAATCAAACCAAACAAATACACCAAAGAAAGACTAGGGAGGGGAAGGACGGAGAGCCAGGAGAGACGGTGGCACCCTTATTATCCCATCTGACAGGTAAGAAAGCCATCCCTGGGGCCTGGAGAGGCCAGGGACAGGCTGCGCTGATGACTGAGGATGTAAGCCCCCAAGTCCTCCTCCACCACGACTGGCCAGCTGCTCCCCACCTTCTTCGAAATAGATCTCTGGCCAGTTCTCAGTTCCTTCTCTGCCCACACACACCACCCTCCACCCTGGCCTGGCCTTGATTACCTCCCAGGATGGGGCACTTACTACCTACAAGGATGCTGCAACTGAGCATGGGAGGCTCACCTGGTGAGGCTGACCAGGCTCCTCTGGGTAGTTCCCCCACTCTACCTTGAGGAGTTCCCCCAGAACAAGCCCTGCCCCTGCCCCAGGTAGTCCTTTGGACCCCAGAAGCACTGCCTGGGAGTCAGTTTTTCTTACCAGCTATGGGCAGAGAAAAGGCAGAGATTTGCCTGCAGTAAACACAACAAATCCTTCCACAAACATACTCTCCCTGCTCGGGGCTGAGGACAAGGTCTCCTGGGGCCTCCTGCTAATTCTGTTGCACAGCTCAGCTCGAGGTCCCTGGGGTGGCTCTGAAGCTGGGTATTCGTATTCCCTAGAGTTCTCGGGATGTCTCAAAATGACCCTCAGCAGCTTGGTGTCCAGGGTCCGAGGCAGACCTGCTGCCCGGAGTTCCTTCCCACCTCTTTCTGCTGGACACCATGTCCCTCTGAGTCTATTTATTTATTTGCCAGCTATCTGGGGTTATTTTAGAAGCAAGCTCTTGCTCTGTGGCTCAGTGGCCTCGAACTAAGTTGCTCAGGCTGTGTTCCAACTCGACATCATCCTGCCTCAGCCTCCAGGGGTGGGATCACAGGCGTGCATCACCTCACCAGGCCTGGAGTAGTCTTTCACTGGTCAAGGCAAAGGGAAGAAACCTAGCTGAGACAGGTTGGGTCTCAGACAGCGCTGGGCTGTCTGACTGCGCTGGTATGAAACCAGGTGGCAGGTCCCAGAGCTCAGGTGATGGGGTTCGGTTGTCCTGGCGGCCCAGGACACTGTACTTTAACAAGTCCTTGTGCCTTAAAATCAGGTGCAGGTGTCCTTAGCAAAAGTACTTTATCTGCTCTCCCCTGGACCCTGTGGAGGCCTGGAATGCCGAGCCACAGACAGACAGACCCTCCTGCGTGGGAGCTTGAGGCCAGCAGAGACACCCTGTGCATGAGCTGAGCACTGAGCAGGCTCCTGCCCCCGGCCTCCTTGGCTGCAGCCTGGGCATGGAGGAAGTACAAGCTGTCCCCACCCAGGGTGCAGGTGACCCGTAGAAGGTGTACGTGAGCAGAGCAGTGGGTTTGAGAAGCTGCTTCCTCCTTTCCGTCTAAATGACCTTGGGCCCCAAACGCTGTTCCTAAACCTTGTCTCTATCTGCAAAGGGGCGACAACTGGGTCACCTACAGAGGCGAAGCTCCAGGAACTTCACTTTCTTCTTCTTTTTATGGCACTGAGGGTTGAACCCAGGGCCTCCACACGGAGTTAGGTCTGTCACCAGTACATCTTATGTCTTGAGCCAGGGCTTCAATAGATCTCTAAACTGCCCAGGCTAAGCTAGACCTTGGAATCATTCTGCCTCAGCCTCCCAAAGTGCTGGGATTACAGCTGTGTACCACTACACAACACCCAGCAAGCATTCTTCTCAAAGTGGGTCCCTGAGATCATAAAAGCTTCAAGTCCCGCAAAATCTGGCTCTGTTCCCAGCCACCTAACAGAGCCACTCCAAGATTTATCAAGGGACAAGCAAACTCCCACCCACACCTGCGTGCAAAGAACAGGCAGCCTCCTGAACTCCTCAGCTTGGGCACCTTGGTCACAGCCCTGCCTGTGTCTGGGCCAGCTGATCCTTGTTGTGACTGCCTGTCACCCCCTTGGTCCTTGCCCCAAACACTTCTAGCCAAACAGGAAGCAAGGACCAAGAGTTGGGGAAAATGGATGTGGGAGTGGAGAAGGGAAGGTGGACATGAAGAGCGAGAGGGTAAGGGGGCCCTGGCAGCCCCCACTGGCCGCCCCAGGAACAACCAGGCCATGAAGGAGCCAGCTGGCAGTGCAGGTGTGGGGACCTGACTTTGCCAATGTTCTTCAGAAGGGGAGTCACGGAGGAGGGGCCCGGAGACCCACAGGTAGGGGGAGGGTGGGGAATCCGGGCGTACAAAGAGGGGCTCTCCACACACATGTCCGTGCCAGGCTATGCCCAGGTTCCTGTCACCTATTTTCTGGCATTTTCAAAACCCCAGCAGGGGAAAACGACGCAGCCAGACTGGGGCGCAGCTCCTCCACTCCTCGGCGCTCCGAAGCCCTCCCCACTACGCCCTCCGCCGCGGGCCAGGGGCACGCAGTGGGCCTACAGCAAGAAGGCAAAGCGGGCCGGGCGCCCTCTCTCCCAGCCCCGCGGCGCTGAGGTCGCGGACGCTTCCTCCTCCGCTTCCCCCGCGCTGCTCCAGGGGCGCACCCCGACGCAGCTTTCTCACAGCAGGACTGGCGTGCCCCCCCAGACCCGATGGAGGACGGGGGTCTGCGCTGCCCCTCGCCCTCCCAGCCCAGCGGCGCAGAACCACGACGAGGTGGTGGATAAAAGGTCCGCGCTGCACCCTGGGGCGGGGTCTCGGCTGGGGCGGGGGCTGCCGGGCTGCAGGCTGTGCGTGCGGGGCCCCTCGTTTAGCTGCTTCGCTCGCCCGCCTGTGCTGGCTTTTTTCCTTTTTCTCATTGCTTTTTTTTTTTTTTTTTTTTTTT
>NW_004524699.1:6172167-6183563 GCF_000260255.1 Octodon degus | reverse complement strand
TTTTTTTTTTTTTTTTTTTTCTCTTTCTTTCTTTCCTGGAGCAGAGCCCGGCGCCAGGAGTCTGGAACCGGCCTGACAAGCTTCTGAGTTATGGAGGGGGGAGGGGCACGGCGAGGCGGGGGTGGCCCGGGGGCGGGGCGCCCCCACTTCGGGCCCGGAGATGGTCTGATCCCGAGCGCGATCGCCTGCAGTCGCGAGACCGCAGCTTCGGGCTCGCGGGGGCGGCGGGGGTGCGCTGCCTCAGCCTCCCCCTGGAGCACCGCATTCCTTTCCGCTGAACCGGGCGCCGCGCCCTGCCCGGCCAGGGAGGGGTGCTAGCTGAGTCCCCGCAGCCTCCGGCTTCTTTCCCAGGAGCTCGCTGAGCCCTCAGCCCCCGGACCATAAGGGATCGTTGGCTGCATTTTCAGGGTGCTGGACACGCTTGCCCCGGGCTCCGATCCCTGCTCCTTGCCTTTGCCCGGATCTGGGGTCCCCACCACTCCCCCTCATCATTGCTTTTGACCCTGGGGTGAATAGTGGGGTGCTCAGCCCTGGCTGAATCTGCCTGCCCAGGGCCGAGGGTTGGAGTGGGAGGTGGTGGGTTAGTTTTCTAGAGATCTCCACTGCTGGGGGCCTGCCCCAGAAACAAGGGTTCCCCCGTATCCCGGGAGGGGCCGTCTAAGTGCTGGGGGACACAACTGAGAAGCCACCTTCCCTTTCCCCAGCCGGCCACAGTGCTGGCCACACTGCCCAAGGCTGAACTGTTTACTTGGGGGGCCCCGCCCCCACACCACCTCCCTTCCAGCCCTGCCTGCTCCCAATCACGTAGCTGGGTCTGTGGGCTGTCACGCACAGCGTGGCCTTCCCTCCAGCTAACCTGTGGTGGGGGCTGGTGACCTGGCTGAGCTCCCCAGGCACTCCAAGCTTGTGCAAGGCCCTGTTCTGTCCAGTGTTTGCTTTGGCTTGGCCACACTGCCGTTGGAACCCAGGGCCCTGTACCGAGCATGCTCTCCAGGCCTCTTTAAAAGTTCCTCCTTCTTATTTTGAGACAGGGTCTTTTTAAGTGGCTGAATTGCTTCTGCTGGGCTGGAACTTGCACCCTTCTTGTCTCAGCCACCCAGGGTGCTTGGGGTGCCACTGTATGGGCTTTGTTATTTCTGAGGGACTCACCTAGGCCTAGTGAACCCCCTCCCGGTGCTGGGAGTTTGAGCCTCAGGAATGCTGGCTGCTCCAGGCTCAAGCCTGATGCTCCTCCTCCTCCCATCCCCTGCTGAGCCGTGTGGAAACCCGGCTGCTGAGCAGAAATTTCCAGTCTCTCTGGCAGAGCTGAGGAAGAGTCAGGGTGTGGCTCCGAGGCGCAGCTGGGCAGGCTCTGTGGGGCCAGGACTGAGGGGCGCCAGCTGTTCCCCAAGATCCCAGAGCCCTCAGAGTGCCTTTAGGACGGGAGGGGTGACATCCTGCAGCTGTGGCCCCCTCCTGGAGTAGGGTTACTGGGCTTCAGCCCTTAGGAAGGGGGCTGTCTGCCCGGGAACTGGCCTGCTGCAAGAGCGGGGTCCACCATGGGGCGCCAACAAACAGACCTTGGCTTGCATAGAGCACTGTGCAGCCCTGGCTGAGCTGCTCCGCCTCTCAGGGCCCATCGCTCCTTCAGCAAGGAGCAGTGCAGTAGGAAGAGACAGACGCTGAGTCCCATCATCAGTCCTCATCTGACAAGCTCTGTCCAAGGTGACCTTGGACAAGTCTGACGGGACTGGATGACGCTTTGCTCTGGACCAGCTCTGGGTGTTTTACACACACAGTCACGCTGAATTTCCATTAACTTCATTTTCCTGATGAAATAACAGAGGCTCAGAGAGGCGGATTCATCTTCCCGAGAACACACAGGCAGGAGATGATAGGATAAGAGCCCGAGTGTCCTGGCTCAGTGCCTGAGTCTCTAAAGAAAAAGCAGCCCGCATGTTTTACAAAGATGCCACATTTTCCAGTGCCTGTGATATGCAGGGAGGCTAAAATGGTCGACAGTCACAAAAATAAGGGTGCCCGGAACTGAAAATAGGGTCATTTAAGACCTGTGAGCAAACATGGACATTGTCCTAAAGTGGTGGCAGATGCCTGTAATCCCAGCACTCAAAAGGCTGAGGCAAGACAATTGCCACAAGTTTGAGGCCAGCCTGGGCTACATAGTGAGATTGTGTCTCAAAAAACAACCAAAAGGGGGCATGTAAAGAAAAAATGGAAGCCAGAAGAGGGGTACAGGAGGCTGAGGCAGGAGGGTGCTTGAGTTGAGAGCTGGATATCAGGCTGGCAGGCAATGGCCAACCAGGTTGCACCACCTCCTGCCTGTACCTGCCCAGCAGGTGGGCTGTGGGGCATCCAGACCTCCCTCCCCACACTTCAGCCTTCCATCCTGGAGCCCACTCTCCCACACTCCTCCCCACGGTGGGGTCCTTCAGGTCCACTGGGGCTAAGTGGGGACCTTGGCTCCAGGACCTGCTCATGTCTTTGAGGACAGGCGGTCCCTGCAGAAGCACCGATGAACGCTGGTGGCTTCAGGGCCAGTGTCTCGATCTCGATCTCAATCTAACTCAAGACGCCCCAGGATGTTGGGTTGGAGGCAGGAGGAGAAGTTCCAGGAGAGAGAACTGGAGATTGAGGGGCCTTCAGTATGCCCACCTACTGCTCTCCCCAAAGTGACCAGTCTTTCTCTGGTCCCTAGACCACTAAGGCAAGCAGGGTGGGAAGCGAAATCATACTGGCACAGGCGCCCCAGGACCCCCAGCCCAGGAAACACTGACTCACAGGCTCAAGAGCTGCTTGGGGCCTGAAACCCAGTACTCAGTGGAGGTGCTGGGGGTAAAGAATCTTGGTGCCTAGCAGGTAGGAGGCACAGGAACACTGGGATTCTTGGGTGGATGGGCGGGTGGATGGATGGATGGGTGGATGGATGGATGGAAGACTGGGTGGATGGATGGGTGGGTGGACAGATGGGTGGGTGAATGAGTAGATAGATGGGTGGGTACGTGGGTGGATGGATGGATGGATGGGTGGGTCAGTGAGTAGATGGAAAGTTGGGTGGTTGTATGGATGGGAGAATGGAAGGATGGGTAGAAAGATGGGTGGATGGAAGTGTGGGTTAGTGATGAAGTAAGGGTGGATGATGGAATAGAAGGAAAGATGAAATGGAAGGATAGATAGGTGATATAGATGGAAAGACGGGTGGGCTGATGGATGGATGAACTCCTGACCCAAGGCCCAGGGCAGAAGGTACCTCAAAATCTGGGTGCCTGCTCTGGGCCAAAGGAGTCATCACGGTGAGGGGTACAGCCAAGGGCTCCAGGCCCAGACACTTCTGGGCTCCAGCTCCTCCCCTCACCAACTGGACCAGATGCCTTTGTTTCCCCAACTGTAAGGGCAACAGAAAGTAGCAGCTGCTACCAGGTGTGCAGGGCAGGTCCTGTGGAAGTCACAGCCCAGGAGGGTGGGCAACCAAGCTCTGTAGACTGTTTGGTCCCAGTCCCGTGGGGACAAGTCTCAGCCCATCTCCAGGCCTCAGTTTCCCCGTCTGGACAGTCAGGATCGGGCTTGACTCTTCTCCCTGTCCAGGGCAGACATGTGCGTGCACGGACACGAACACTCAGGACACCCTGTCCACCGGGTGCAGCCCACATTCAGCTCCACGCCACATCCTCTGGGCTAGGAGGCCTTGGTCTGGCCCACGTTGTGCAGTGCACAGCGCTCACACCCCTGCACACCCCACTCCCGGTATTCCTGCACACGCTCGTACCCCACCACACACTCTACTCTCAAATCTGCTGGGCACCAACTGTTGGCGCGGGCGGGTGGGGGTGGGAGCGGGAGGGAAAAAGCCCACGACTCAGCCAGGAAGAGGGGTGCGGGCAAGGAAAACGACAGCCCGCAGTCCTCCTGAGTCCCGGCTCATGAATATTAATGCGGCGGGTAATTAAAATGCAGGGGCGCAGCGGGATGGATGCGGGGAACAGAGCGCAGGCGGCGACGGGGTGGGGGCTTCCCGATCCCTCAAGCCCCGCCCCGCCGCGCTTCCTGGCTCCGCCCCGCTGACGTCACGCAGCAGAACTTTCCGCTTCCCGCCTACGTCTCCCGGCGCTGAGTCACAGCCGCCCCCGGCTCGGCCCTGGCCCCGCGAAGTCTGTCTGTGCAGCGCGAGGCCTCCGGTGCCCCCATCCACCCTTTAGCAGATGCTCTACAAGCCTTCAGTCACGGGGTGCGTTGTACGGCCGAGTAAACGGAGGTCCGGAGAGGGGACGGGGCCAGTCCCGGGTCACACGGCAGCAGGGCAGCTACAGAGCGGTCTTCTGCCCCTGGAGGGACTGTTCTTTTGCCGGGTGTTACCTAGCAGACCCCTCCGTGGCGGTGCTGAGAGCTGTATCCCCTAAACTGGGCGTGGTGGCTGTGCCTCCTATCATCCAGCTACTGGTTAGGCTGAGACAGGAGGGTTGCAAGTGCAAGCCCAGCACAGGCAGTTTCGCAAGACCCTGTCTCGGTCCCTTAGGGGCGAGAATGGAGTTCAGTGTGAAGGCTCCGGGTTCAGTCCATGGTACTACAAGAAAAAAAATAGGTGCCCACAATCCACAAGGGGACAAGGATTGCGGGAGAAGGCCTTGCAGCGCATCAGCCTTCTCTGTAACCCCGGCAAAGCACAGCAGGGCATAGGGGAGTGAGGTCCCTCTTGGATTCAGATCCCTTGGGTTGAAGTCCCGGGCCCTCCTGGCTCCCTGGAGCGCGTGCTGCTGCGAAAATTTACTAGCAATTCTAGAATCTTGTGTTTGCTTGTTTTATTGATTGTTGAGACAGGAGCTCACTATGTGCTGTAGTCCAGGTGGCCTCGAACTCAGTGTGTTACCCAGGCTGGCTTCGAACGCAGGGCCATCTTCCTGCTTCGGCTTCCCAAGTGCAGACCCCGTAGGCTGCAGGCTCTTTCGGGTCCTTTGGCACGTAATCTTGGACCCAATTTGCAGATGGAAACGAAGGCCATTCAGCTGCACCGGGGCTGAGCAGGGCACTGCTCCCACCGGCACTCAGCTCCTTCCCGGGTCAGCCTGACACTGCCTGGGAAAAAAGGCTGGCCCAGCCCGGCCCCTTCCCACCGTCCCTGCTGCCTGTTCAGCTGCCTTGGCCAACTCTACCTCCTTCTCTCCTGCGCTCTTTCCCTGGGGAGTGCCCCATTTAGCACCTTACGAGAGCATACAAAAAGCCAAGACCCAGGTCACAGAAGTACCTTAGCGCGCACTGGCACACACATGCGCGCGCAGGCACACGAGTCACGCATGCGTGCAAGACAGGGGGCGTGGCTGCCTCTTCTTGATTCCCAGGGTTGACCCCACACCGTGGCGTGGACCCTTCCCTGCTCAGGTCATCCTCCCAGGCCTCCTCAAACCCATCCCTTCCCTACTTGCCTGAGCGCTGCTCTCTGTCCTCTGTCCTTCTGGAATTGCTGGTCCAGGCCTCACTAGGGCTTTGATTGGCCCAGCTCAGGCAGAGCCAGAGCCAGGAGGCCATCAGTCAGGAGCCTCAACCTTATCTTTATTTATTTATTTTTTGGCGGAACCAAGGATTGAACTCAGGCCCTTGCGCTTGCCAGGGAAGCGCTTATTCTATTGAACCATCTCCCCGGACCTCTCAACCTTATCTTTAAAATGGGCAAACGGGGCCAAGGAGATGGCTCAATGGAATAAGCACTTCCCTGGCAAGCGGAAGGGCCTGAGTTCAATCCCCGGTTCCGCCCAAAAAATAAATAAATAAAAAAATAAAATGGGCAAACGCTGCCATGGACCTAGCAGCAACTAAGGATTAGTGTGACTGGTGGGTCCCTGTGGGGCTGGGGCAGCTGAGTAGCTGGGCACTGGGGGCGCCACCCCTGGCCAAGGTGAATGTTCTGCGGTCCTTCAAGGCTACCAGATGTGTTTCCTGCCAGCCCCAGGGAGGGAGCAGGACTGAGGAGGAACTGCAGGAGTCTTGGATGGCGCTCTTTGTTTTGTGAAACTGGATACTGAACTCAGGGCCCCAGCCCTTTTGTTATTGTATATTTTGCAGCAGGGTCTCACTAAAAGAGCCAGGCCAATGGGAATCATCCTGCCTCAGCCTCCCACTGTGGGAGCACAGGTATAGAACTACACTGGCAGCCGTCTAAAAGGCTCTCATCCAGCTTCTCCTCCAGCTATAAATGTGACACAGGTGCCAGAGGGGTGAAGAGTGAAATCAGGTGCCTCTTTCCTGTCTCGAGGCCTCAGACACTTTGCTGTACCTTGCTGAGCCTCTGTGTCCTTTCCTCCTCTGGAAAATGCCCGTATCCCACCGGGCTGGGCCAAGGGCCTCTTAGATGTGTGTGGAGCACTTGCCAGGCAGAGTCCCAGCTAGACCGCCCTGTATCCCCCTTGTGCTCCCTAGAAGGACCCGGCCCAGGAAGCATGGCAGACGAGGAAACTGAGGCTGGCGGTAGGAGTAGGGATCCTGGCTCCATGGGGGTGGCCCGAGCTCCTCCCCTCCGGGCTTCCCTGGCTCCAGCTCCTCAGCATTGAAGCCCAGGTGCCTGGTCAGCCCCAGTGGGAACAAACTCTGGGCATCTAGGGCGGCTCATGCCTGCAGGAGTTCAGCCGCCTGTGTACACCGAGGCTCGTCTGCTCCTCACTTGCCCGGGAGCCGTGTTGCTGAAGCTCCTGGGCCTTGGTGGCCTGAGACTGCAGAATGGATAGCATGGGTCCCAATCCAAAGGTCTCATTCCAAGGGTTCTGAATGCCTATCATTCCAGCATTCTGTGAGGCTGAGGCAGGAAGATCTCGAGTTTGAGCCCAGCCTGGGCAGCTTAGCAAGACCCTGTCTCAAAATAAAAAATTAAAAATGGCTGGAAGTGTAGCTTAGTGTGAAGGCCCCAGGTTCAGATCCCAGAACCAGAAGAAATTGGTGAGGAAGAGTCGGTGAGAGGAGTGAGTTCACATGTAAGACACGCTTAGCAGCAAGGCCCGGTGCAGTCAAGCATGCAATAGCCATGAGCTGCCACTCACTGCCTCCCGATGTCTGGTCCAGTGCAGACACAACCCCCCATCAGTGTTCAGTGACCTTTTGGGGACACCTCCCCTGCAGATGCCTTGGAGGACAGAACAGTAGCTCACGGCCCATGCCTGTCCTGGCACTCACAGCGAGGTCTACTGCAGACAGGACAGATAATCAGCTCATTATTATTTGGTTTCTGCCAGCCTAGGGATCAGGAAGGTCCCCAGGGAGGCAACCTGTAAGCCAAGGTTGGCAAGATGAAGGGGTTGTTCCGCAGTTTCGGGCAGAGGGAGTCCTGGTGCCGATGTGGGTAGGAGGAACAGGGCTGTCCAAACTACAGACGACATCCATGCTGCTAAGCAGGGCTGCAGGGAACAGCCATCAGGGCTGGGGCTGACTCACACACGAGGGGGCCTGGAGCCAAGCCTGACAAGAGAGGAAGTGGTCGGGCTGTGTTCTGGAAAGATCTGTCTGGCTGAGTCCCAGAGTGGGCAGGGAGTAGAGCTGAGATCCCGGCAAGGGAGAGGAGCACACAGGGATGGGAGGGGACCCGCAGGGAAAGTAGGGGTGGGGACAGCTGACAGTCCCCACCACACCTCACTGCCGCAGGGTAAAATGTTAAAACCTGGCCCCCCTGGGCTGGCCTCTTTGCTGGGGGTCAGGGGAGTTCAGAGAGAGCCTAGGACCTGGCCAGGATGAGTTCTGTGGCTGAGTCATGGCCAGGAGGGAGATCAGAAAGGAAAACCCTGTGTCTGGTGTGGGTCACCCCAGGGACTTGGCAAGAGGGGCTGCAGGTCCGAAACCCAGGGGGACAGGCAGCAGCTGTAGCCCTGGGACCCAGAGTTCCCAGCCCTTCCTGATCCATTCTCCCAAGGCTCATCTGAGCTGCCGTGGGGATACCCAAGCTCTAGGGTGGCGGCTGTAGTGTCCACATCTGGGCCCATACAGCCCTGCTTGCAAGTGAAAAAGGAAGAAGGGCTGGGTGGGAAGTGGGGACCAGGCCGACTGTCTCCACCACACCTCAGTGCCGCAGGGCGCGCGCTTCAAAGAGGCTGAGACCTCTAAGTACAAAACAGGCCTCAGGTCTAGGTGACCTTATGGCCATGGCGTATTTGTAGAGGAAAGAGAGCACAGCACATTTTACTTCGCCGTTGGTTAGCTTGATTTATAATCTGTAAAATAAAGTGGCCTAAGCTGTGCACCTGCTCAGGGCTGACCCTCTAGCCCCACCACCTCTGGCTGCTGAGCCCTGGCCAGTGTGTGAGTCACAGGAGATCCTGCTGCTTCCTCCAGAGCTTCCCAGCTCCACTTCTGCACCCCCAGGACCCAGCTGTCCTCCGCCTTTGTCTGAGGGCCCTCAGCCTTCCCCTGACTGCTCAGCTTGTCACAGGTTTTATGTGATCACAGTGGCCTGTGTCTGGTCTGGCCAGCCAGGCACAGATCCTGTCCCTGCAGCAGGAAGCAACCCTCCCCGTAGGCGCTGGGGCCTTGCCTTGCCTGGCGTCAGAGTCCCAGCTCTGGACTCTGGCTGTGTGACCTTGGGATGAAGCTCTGATGCTCTGAGCTGTTTTTCTCTTCTGAAATCCCATAATAATAACTGCACCTCTTGCAGAGCTGAGGCAAAATGTGGAATGCGGAGCCCACGTGTGCCCAAAGCTTGGCAGGCGAGCCGAGGAATTGGGAGGGCATGAGTGACATCATTCGCTGCTGTTTACAGCTGAGCAAATACGCCAGGGTCAGCGAGGTGGTGTGGTGGCCCAAGGTCACACAGCCAGGAGAAGTGGAGGGGGCACGCAGGGGCAATGCGACCTGAGAGCTAACCGGTGGACGCTCTGATGGCCAGGCTGCTCCCCCCACACCCCATCTGCTCCCTGGGCCTCGGGCGCCAGATGCCACGTGGAGACAGCAGAGGGTGCAGGGAACAACGCGGAGCTCGCGGGGCGGAAAGGGTTAACGCGCCAGCCGCATTGGGCCGGCCTCTGCGGGAAGCAGCCAATGGACGCTCAGGGCCGCGAGGTAAGCAGCCAATGGACGCACGCGACGATGAGGTAATGTTGGGGAGCGCCGAGTGGGCGGGGCTGCAGCGGGCGCTGACTGAACAGCTTTCCTCCCGCAGCCGCTCACCTTTGACCTTGGTGCTCCCCGCTCCGCCCCCTCCTAGCCCAAGCCTGACCCCCAGCCGGAGCCGAGGCCGCCCCGCGTACTGCGGCGGGATCCCCAAGATGTTGCGGCCTGAGTCACACCCTCCAAGCCTCAGTTTCCCTTTCTCCCCCGGTGGTGCCCGCGCCGGGGACCTGAGTTCCCCGGGCCACGAGGCCCCTTCTGGTCCCTTGGGTGTGTGCATGCCGCTCTCCCTTGTTCCCTCGCTGCCACCGGGCCACGATTTAGCTTGGGTGGTCAGAGGTCAAAATGCATCCCGCCGCCCGCCCAGTCCGCCGCTGTCGGCCGGCCCAGCGGCCTGGTGTCTCCGGGCACGAAGCGGTTAAGGCGCCGGGCTCGGGCTGATTACTCAGCGTGCAGGGAGGAGGAAGGGGGCGCCGAGCTATTCTCAGGGGCGCCCGGGCGCGGGAGGGCGGCTCGGCGGGAGCTGCTGCTTCCCAGAAAGTTGATTATTTTTAACCCAGGAAGAAGAAAGGAAGGAGGCGAGGGAGAAGGGCTCAGAGAAAAGAGGAGAGGAAAAGAGAAGAGAGGAGGGGTTGGGGGACAGGACGGGAAGAGTTGGGGGTGGGGAGGGACAGTGGGGGGCAGAGACATCCCGGCTGGGGGAGCAGGACCCAGCTGCAGGTGTCTGGGCAGGGTGTGGAGGGGAGGGCACCCTCACCTCCCGCGCCCCACCCTTGCCCCAGAGCACCCTGGGCCAGACCTGAGCACAGGCTTGGGGGCACCAGGGAGCCCCCACCCCATCCCCCACTGTATGTCCTTGTCCTCGTCCTTGGGACACAGGAGCGTTGGGGAAGGGGACAGCAGAGCTGCTGCGGTTCTCCGGCAGGGAGGCCGGGGTACACTAGGGCTCTGGGTCCCCTTCTCCAGGTTCTACGTGGGACTGAGCTGAAGACAGGCTCAGGAGGGCGGCTGAGAGGGTGCTGGGGACAGTGTGTCACAGGAGGGGCACACAGGGATGGACTTGGGGGACATAGTCCCCACCCAGGATCGCAGCCACTCAAACTGCCCTATGTGAATAAAAGAGGATGATGTGAGGGTGGGGGGGTGGACTGGTCCCAGGTGCCCGACCTCTGCAGGGTCACAGGAGTCTCCCCAAGGGCCTGGTGACTGGTGGGGGCAGAGAGGGACCTAGGCCTCAGATCCCACAGCTCCAGTGGCCAGAAGCTTGGAAGGTGTTTGTAGAGGGCTAGTGGCTGAGACAAGGAAGACCCAGGGCACTGGAGTGTGGAGTCAGAGGGGAAGAGGACAGGACTTGGGCTGGCAGGTGCATAAGTGAGGAAGCCCGCGGGTGGGCTGCAGGCGAGAACCCAAGGGGGTTCTCCTGGGCTTGGGGTTCTGCTGCTCTCCCGGGGTGGGAGCAGAGAACAGCAAGGGGAGCAGTTTCCTGGGAGGCCCAGAGTTAGCTGCCAGAAGATGCCCAGGGCTGCCAGAGGGCATGTCAGGCAGAGCTGGCATGGGGTCCAGGGACATGCCAGGATGTGGGGCACTGAGCCTGAGCCCCAGAGGCAGGCAGAGGGGACAATAGCAGGGGGCTCTGGTCACAGGGCTGAGGCTGGGGAGACCTCACATGAGATGGACAAGAGGGGACGCAGGCCACCCACCAGTGTCATGGGAACCTGGGCCACCTCTGACCTTGCCTGGAGTAGCAGTGCTGGGGTTGGGCCCCCACTGGAGGGCAGCATCTCTCCCGTGTCTGGGTCACCTGCCTGGAGCTCCCTCAGGCCCAGCATCGCTCATACCAGGCAGGTATGATTCTGGATGGAGGCTGCCATGAGGCCTGGCTTGGCCATCAGCTGGGGACAGTCTTGATGAACCCAAGAAGCTGTCAGAGCAGCAGCCACAGGGAAACCTAGAACCCCAGAAACTAAACGCATCAGGGTGGAGAGGGGAGAAGGCTGGCACCACAGCTCTAAGTCCTGGGATAGCGTGCCTCAGTTTCCCCATCTGGAGTCTGCCATCTGGAGCTTGGCCCAAGACTCAGCTGGGTTTGTAGCTACAAAACCCCAGGTTCTGGGGACCCCCTCCCCCTCTCCTCCACGGTGGACTGCAGAGCAAGGACAGGTGCTGGCTGCACATCCCAGGAAGGTGTTCTTGGACCTCTGACCCTGCCACCCCTCAGGCCACAGGCGATGGCCCCTTTCCTACCAGCCTGTCCCCACCACCAGCCCCTGCCCCAGGGCCCAGCACAAAGTTGCTGTTAAGATAAGGGGCCAGGGGCTGGGGAG
>NW_004524699.1:6170543-6172037 GCF_000260255.1 Octodon degus | reverse complement strand
AATCTGAATTCAATCTATCCCAGTGGAGCTTGGCCAGGAGACCTCATTCCTCCTCTGTCTTCCTGTTTCTTCTGTAAAATATTTCTCCAAAAAAAAAAAAGAAAAAGCAACCTCGGAGCCAAGCATGGTCTTATACCCCTGTAATACTAGCTGCTTGGGAGGCTGAGGCAGGAAGATTGCAAGCTTAGGGCCACTCCTGCACCTGCAAAATAGATCTAATGGCCCCTCTGCACTCAGGGTCAGGGAAGCGATGGAGGCAAGGGCCTCTGGTGTGGGTTCCCCCCTTTGCAGATGAAAAGCCAGAGGCAAGCAGAGTCATTTGTGTGTCATTTGTGTGTGGCCTGGAGCCACACAGGGGAATGTTTTTGGTGGTCACTGTCCCTGCACTCCAAGTGAGGAAATGCGTGTGTGAGCTGTGTCCCCACCCAGGACCTCCTCTGCTCCCTCCCCAGCCACACGCAGCAGCCCGTTGGCCCTCTGGGCCAAGGAGCTTCCCCCACCGGGTGTCCGCACACTGGTTTCACACGGGGTCCCCAGGGCTGCGGGCACAAAGGGGGAGGCCGAGATGGAGAAAGAGCCGGCGGCGGCGCAGACGCTGTGCTCGGGCTTTCTTCCTCCCTCGCCCTTTGTTAAGCTCCCTTTCAGCTGAACCGCCAGAGCCTGGGTGTTCGCGCTCACAATAATTGCCGCGTCTAGACAGTGTCTGGGACTCAGCCCCTCTCGGCCCGCCCGAGCTGGCTGCTGGCCTCCGGGCTCCCCACACCCCAGCCTCCCCAGCCGGCCTCCTCAGGATCCCAGCCCGGCCTCCCTCCAACCCGGCTCAGGCTTGCCTGCTCTGTCTCTTGCACGAGACCTGAGATAGGAGGAACGAGGGGGGTGGCACCGCCTCTGGCTGGAGACTTCAGAAGAAGCAACTTATCAGACCAGCCATTGTGCTTGCTGCACTCTGGCTAAACCTGGAAGCTCTGCACTGGGTTCTTGCTTTCTTTTTGTCCGTCCATCCGTCTGTCTGTTTGTCTTTTTGCAGTTCAGGCTAGTTTGAGCTCACTTTGTGGCCCAGACTGGACTCGAACTTGCAACGATCCTCCTGCCTCAGCCTCCTGAGTGCTGAGATTACAGGCGTGTGCCACCATGCCCGGCTTGTTTTTGTTTATTTCTTGAGACAGGGTCTTGTTATGGGTTCCGTACTAGCTTTGAACTCACTGGCCTGGAGCTCACAGCAGTCCTCCCACCTCAGTCTCCTGAGCACTGGAGTTACAAGCGTGTGCTGTCATGCCCTGCTCTGTGCTTGGCCCTTGAAACAACCTTCTGTCCCCTTCCATCACCCTCCCATCCTCGGCCTGATGGGACCCCAGAATAGTGAGCACGGGGAAGACTCAGGAGACCTTACAGAAGAACTTCTGGTGGCTGTGACATGGGGACATGCGATGGCCTAGAGGGGGCTGGTGGACACGGATGGGATGGCTTCAAGAAGCGAAAATAAAAATCCTCCCA
>NW_004524699.1:6167092-6169393 GCF_000260255.1 Octodon degus | reverse complement strand
TTTTTTTTTTCTTTTCCTTTTTCCAGGACTGGGGATTGAACCCCCGCTCTGCACAGAGCTCCCTCTATATCCCTAGCCCTCTTTAAATTTGTCATTTTTGAGACAGGGTCCTATTATATCACTAAGTTGCCCAGGATGGCCTTGAACTTGTGATCCTCCTGCCTCAGCCTCCCAGAGTGCTGTGATCACAGGAAGTTGTCCCCTCACCTGGCTGTCTGGACCTGCCTTGAAAGGACAAAGCCACTGGCTGGAGTCATAGCATGTGACCCCACTGGGACCCCGGGAGGCCTTTCCCATCCCCCTCTGCTCTCCTGGCCTGGCCTGCTGGGCAGTGTTGGAACAGGAATCGGAGGACAGTGCCACAAGGTCCCACCTTGGTGGCTGTGGACTCAAATGCTGTCCTGAGAGCTGATCTGACATTGGGAATTTACAGCCTGGTGAAGGAGAGACCCAGGGGGGCTGCAGATAGGAAGCGGCTGTGGGTCTCAGGCGGAGCCCCGCCTCCTGCCCCGGGCCTTTGCACTTCCTGTTTCTGCAGCTGGCCAGTTCCTCCCAGATGCCTGCCGGGCTGTCCCTCTCCTCCTGCAGGCTGTGCTCCACTGTGACTTCTGAGAAGCACTGCCCAGCCCCCCTGGCTCAGCCTCCTCTAGTGCCTTTCAGAGGACAGATTGGTACTTTTTGGTTTCACTGTGTAGCCCAGGCTGGCCGGGAACTGGCTGTGACCCTCCTGCCTCAGCCCACCGGGTGCTGGATGCCAGACTTGCACACCCATTGTATAACCAATTCCCATTGGTTAAACCATTGCTCTGCTGCCAGGGATCAGAGCTACAGGAGTGGTGGGCACCAGGCCCAGGCCCCAGGATGGCACCTACCGCAGGGGACACCGATGGGGTATGGCTGAGGAAGGGACCTTTGTTTCAGGGCCTGGCAAATGGAGGAGGCTCAGGGTGCCCAGCTGGTGCCCTCATCCTTACTGTAGCTGCTCCCAGCCCTTGGTGCTCGGGAGGGAGAATGGGCGCCGTGGGTCCCGAGGCCCCAAGGCAGGAGCTGGTGGGGACGGGCAGAGACAAAGAGCCGCCGCCCCCACCCAGCCCGCGCCCGCCCTCGGCAGCAGCCCGCCAGAAGGCCATACATAATTCATCGCGAGGAGGGCCGCGGGCGCAGCCGGGCTCTGCGCCTGCCGCTCTGCTCGCTGCCCCCCGCGTCGCCGCCTAGCTGTTCTCGGTCCTGCGGGCGCGAGCTCCACCCACCCCGCGGCCCCAGGAGGGTACACCAGACACCAACCGCCTGGGAAGCCGGAGCCTGGGGGTGCTGGGCGGGCCAGAGGCTACCTCAAGGGACACGGGGGCCCTGGGTCCTCTTTGCCAGTCCCAACCCCTCCCCACGTGGCCACTGAGAGCTCAGACGTGGGGTTTGGAGTCTGGCCTCAGTTTGCTCAGCTGCAAAAGGACTTTGTTTGGTTTTTTGAGACAGTCTCCAGGGCAGCCCAGGTGGGCCTTGAACTCGTGATCATCCTGCCTCGGCCCCCCATGTGCCACCTTGCCTGGCTTCAAGCTCAGCAGCTCAATGGAAGAACGGAGGCTCCCCTGGGGCTGTGACATCAGGGAGCAGGTGCTTGTGGGGAGCCCCCAGGAAACAGCGGGTGCCCCATGGCGCCTACCCAGGGAGATACAGTGAAGGTGCTGGGGTTCAGCTGGAGGCAGGGATTGGGCCATGTGGCTGTCACAAGCACAGAGGGACCCTCATGGCGACAGAGTGCTCTGTTCCGTTGAGCCGAGGCTGCCTCAGCCCCCAGCCCTGCACAGGACTGAATCCAGGCCGAAGTAAATCTGAGGAATTGGAGAGAGGTGGGGTTCAGTCAGCGCCACATCCTGGGCCCTGGGGGCTCCCTGAGTCCTCGATGAAAGCTGCATGTGTGCCTACAGTGGTCTCAGGAAAAATTTCAGGCCAGGCATGGTGGCTTGTACCTGTAATCCCAGCACTGGGAGGCTGAGGCAGGAAGATGACTGTGAGTTCAGGCCAGCCTGGGCTACATAGCAAGACCCTGTCTCCAAAAACAACCACAATAAAAATATGTACAAGTAAAGTGTAATACAAACTCCACATAGCTCTTACACAACTATAAACCAAGACGAATTGATCAGTAAAATGCAAATTCAATTCAAATAAGATTAATTGGAATGTGATATATTATGTCTATGGTTTGAAACCCTGCCACCACCCATGTAGGCCCTGCCAGTGGCTGAGTTGGTGAGACAGAATAGTTGGTCTTACACACACACACACACACACACACACACA
>NW_004524699.1:6163490-6165923 GCF_000260255.1 Octodon degus | reverse complement strand
AAATAAATAAATAAATAAATAAATAAATAAATAAAATTTAAAAAGAAAAGTAACCAAGACAACTATGAAGTTTATAAACAATAGAATTGATCAGGTGTGTGCTTGCTTCGGCGGCACATATACTAAAATTGGAATAATATAGTGGCCTCCGCGCAAGGATGACACGCAAACTCATGAAGCGTTCCATATTTTAAAAAAATAATAACTTATCAGGAGGGCAAGGTGGTGCATGCCTGTAATCCCAAGCACTCTGGGAGGCTGAGGCAGAGGATTCCGTGTTCTATTCCAGCCTGGTAACTTAGCAACTTGGTGAGACCCTGTCTCAAAATAAAAAATAAGGGTTGGGGATGGCACTCAGGGTGAATGAGCAGAGGCCCTGGGTTCCATCCACAGCACCACAAAAAAGCAAACAAAGAAACAAGAAGCCAGAGGTGAGCTGGGACTGCCACGCTGGTCTCCTCCTCAGAGCCCTGCATGAGAAGAATCCCAAGGACAGAGGATAAATGAACTGTGACGACTCCTGCCCTGGGCCGCTGATCAGCTTTAAGGGCGATGCTCATAGTCATAAACTCAAAGGGCTCCATTGATGCAAAGGACAGAGTGGACACGGTCTGGCAGTGGTGTCAGGCCTCAGGGTAGAGGTCCCCCTATGCATGGGAGGACAGAGCCCAAAGAAGGAAGAGTCGGGAAGGCCCTGGAACCGCACTTGGGGTCACGAGGTTGAGCCCTGCTGCTGCAGCTGTGGAGCAGGCCTTGGGAGGCGGAGGTTGGGCACGGGGAGAAGGGAGGGTCGCGGCGCCCTTTCCCTGCTTTCCCTGCTGCAGCTCCTGGACATGCCTCACCCCACGCCAAAGCCTGTGGCCCAAATTCGGGGTGCTGAAGAGAGCTGAATCCAGGGATCACGAGCCTACTGGAGGAAAAGCCTCATCCGCAGCCAGAGGCCCTGGAGCACAGGGTGCCCATTGAGTTAGTTTTAGTCAATCATGACCCCAAGATGCAAATAGAAGGTTTCAGCCCAGGCCAGCTGATTCCAAGCACAGCAGGAGGGCCTGGCAGGGAAGAATCACTTCCCTATGGGGAGAAGACACTCTCTCAGGCTTTCACAGAGAGCACATCGGCCAAGCAATGGCCGTGACTCATCCACATGGCTGACACTGACAAAGGTTCTACAATCTGAGGTACAGGATCTCAGGATAAATCCTGAGGGGATTTCACTGACCTTCTCAGACCCAAAAGCTACAACTCTTGTTGCATAGGTCCTGCTTTACCTTGGTCTTAACCATCCAGTAGAAAAGTATGAAGACGAAATATAGGAAGTAAAGCCATGTTGTTATGTTGAGCTGTGGGGGACTCAGGTCAATAATTTCTGACATTGCCAGTTAAACAGAAGACCCAATGCTATTATGGGCTACTGGACTCTTTTAGAATATTTTGCTGAGTTTACACACCTATAATATTCAATAACGGAACTTAGAAAAAATGGGGTATACCGATGAATGTCCATTTTGTATCTATGTATTCAAAGTGGTTGGGATAGATATATAGTTGCATTCTCTTAATGAATAGAATGATTTGTTCTAATGGTGTTTGTAAATAGGATCTCAAGTCCGCATCTTGTAGAGCAATTAACCACTAAGAAGAATATATGCAGTGTATTATTTGTTGAAACTGTACTTCCGATTTGATTTGAAACTGTCTCATTGCTGTTTATCAATAAAATTTAGAAAAAAAATAGGCAAAGCAATTTAAAAAAAAAAAGAATCACTTCCCTGATGGCTGCCAGGGAGTAGAGTGAGAAGGGAGAAGGCGGGAAAAACTACTCTTCCAGGCCCCGCCCCCAGAGGCCTCCCCCTTGCAGGCCCCGCCCCCAGGACCTCCCGCTTTCCAGGCCCCGCCCCCAAGACCTCCCGCTTCCAGGCCCCGCCCCCAGGACCTCCCGCTTTCCAGGCCCCGCCCCCAGGACTTCCCGCTTCCAGACCCCGCCTCCTCATGGCCCAGCCCCCTGTGAACTCGGCTCAGAAGGAGCCCACTGAGGATGGTGACTCCCTGTGACCCAGTTACCTTCCACACACAGCCAGGTTCTGGGGGACACTTTAGATCTGAACATAACACCCAACTTGCACAGCTGCTGACACTCCCCAACAGCCTCAGGAAAGTTCAGCTGGAGCAGGATTTGGAGATGCAGCTGTGGATGTTGGTATCCCCCATCTCTGCTGTGGACAGGGAAAAGAGGGTGGGTCATTTCTTGCTTCTAAAAAGTGGGCACAACCCCCGCACAGCCGCCAGGAACCAGCGTGTTGCTGGCGTGCAGCACAGGTGGACCGGATGGATGTTGAGTTCTGGACAGGATGGTGGGTGGGTGGCTCAAGAACTAGCTCTAGAGAAAACCAGATGCTTACAAAAACTAAAATCAGATGGCCGGGTGTGGTGGTG
>NW_004524699.1:6154054-6163241 GCF_000260255.1 Octodon degus | reverse complement strand
AAAAAGATGGGGCCGTGGAGGTGGCTCAGCAGAATAAGTGCTTCCTTGGCAAGCGCAAGGACCTGACTTCAATCCCCAGTTCTGCAAACAAAAGTTAAAGAAATTTTAAAAAAATGGTATCAGTATGTGTTCATATTTTACAATTATACAATTTTTCTGTAAATCTAAAACTTTTTCTAGCAGCATTTTCCTTTAGCCTAATGACCTTTCATTGATTAATTAGTGTGTTTGTACCAGGAATGCAACTCACAACCTTGTGCCTGCCAGGCAGGCGCCGTGCCGTGGAGCTATATCCCAGGCCCCAGGCCCTTTATTTAGTATTTCTCATCCTTCAGTTCTATTGGTAACAAAATAGCTATTTCATTTGTCCAAGTTATTTCTCTGTTTTGAAAGATATTTTCAGACACCTTTCTAAAATGACAGGTTTGTTTTAATCACCTGGGCTTGCTGTTCCATTGTCTTCTGGCTTGCATTGTTTTATTAGAAGTCAGCAGTCTTCTTTTTTTTTCATTTATTTATGTGTGTATGTGTGTGTGTGTGGCCAGCTCAGCCCACCAGGGGGCGTGGCTGGCTGGCATGTGGTGCTGGGGGATGGAACCGCGGTCCCTGTGCTTTGCCAAGCTTGTTCCAAGTAGGTGCTTTAGACCACTGAGCCATCTCACCAGCCCCAATCAGCAGTCTTCTTCGTTTTTGTTTTCTTATTTTTAGTTTTCCTCAGCTGCTTTTCAAAGTTTTTCTTTACTTTTGGTTCTCCACAACCTAATCATGATATTCCTATATATGATTTGCTTTGTATTCATCCAGGTGAGGTTCACCGAACTTCTTCAATATGTAGGTTGGTTTTTTGTTGTTGTTGTTGTTGTTGTTGTTGTTGTTGTTGTTGTTTTGCGAGCAAACTTAGAATATTCTCAGCCAATAGTTCATGAAAAATTTTTTTCAAATGTTTCTTTCTGGCTCATTATTTCTCTTTCCTCCTCTGAAACTAATTATGTGTACGTTAGATGCTTATTGAGATCCTGTTCATCTTATATATGTGAGTGCACAAACTTTGGCATTATTTGTATTAGTTGTTATCCTCTTTAAAATGAGTCTCCTGGGGGCCTGCCCATTAGCTCAGGTGTTTAAGTGCCTGCTGAAACAAAGCAGTCAGGCTCAGGATGCTGTGCTTCGATCCCCTCATCCTCAAGCCAAACCAGACCTGCCCTGAAGACATCCTGCGTGGCAAAAAAAAGATAAAAGAAAAAAAAAAAAATCCTCCTGAAATGAGTCTCCTATGTTTTTCTGTTTTTATTTTGTTTCGTTTGAGACTGTGTTTGCTATGTAAACCGATTGGCCTCAAATTCATGCCTATTCCTGCCTCAGCCTCCTGAGTCCTGGATTACAGAAAGTACCACCATACCTGGCAAATCTAGCATGCTTTCAATCTCATCCAATGAATGGTCAAGGGGCCGGGGAGATGGCTCAGTAGACTAAGTCCTTCCCTGGCAAGTGCAAGGGCCTGAGTTCAATCCCCAGTTCTGGAAAAAAAAAAAAAAAAGAATGTTCGATTTCACCTGTGCCCAGCCTAAACTGCGTAGTGAGACTGTCTCAAAGAAGACCCAAAAAATTGGTTTGATTTTTTCAAAAAAAAGTTTCTAGATTTCTGTCTATTTTAGCTTTAATTGTGTCCCTCCCCACAACAGATATGTTGATGTCCTGACCCTCTTTACATTAGAATGTGACCATATCTAGAAATACAGTCACTGAAAATGTAATGAATTGAGAGGAGGTGACTCACAGGCCTGGTGTTCGTATTAGAGAATGGGGACATGGGGGGTGGCTTGTGGGGACAGAGATGGTGCTGTGTGCACAAGCCAAGGCGCAGCAATTGCCAGCCGTTGCAGGAACACAGGAGGGATGCGCGGATGGAACAAGTTCTCCCTCAGAGCCCTCGGAAGGAGCCAGTCCCGATAAAACCTGTGTTTCTGGCCCCTGGAACTAGGAGAAAATGCATTTCTATCGCTTGAAGTCATTCAGATTGTGGGGCTCTGCTCTGGGGTCCTAGAATATTGCTACTCTCCTGGAGCTTCCCTTGATTTATCTATTAGGGGTGTCTTTTCCTGTAGCTTCTTATTTATGTCGTAGAGGGTCTCTCTATGCAGCTTGGCCTCGTAGTGATCCTCCTGTCTCAGCCTCCGCAGTGCTGAGATTACAGGCGTGCGTCCTCATGCCCGGTTCTGGGGTAAGACGGCACACCCGGGGATCCAGGGCCAAGACTGCACGGCACGCGGGGCCAGGGATCGAACTCGGGTCCTTGTGCTTGCCAGGTAGGTGCAAATGCCCTGAGCTATCTCCCCAGCCCCCATAGCATACAGATTAGGAGTGTCGTGGGCGAAGCAGGCCAATGTGTCTGCGTGGTTCCCTTCTCAGGAACCATCTCCCTCCCATCGCCCACCTGGCTTTGGTCACCGTTCAGTTCTTCCTTTCTTTTAAATAGGTTTTTATTATTTATTTATTTATTTTTAATTTTATTTGTGTGTGTGTGTGTGTGTGTGTGTGTGTGTGTGTGTGTAGCTCAGCCCACCAGGGGGCGGGGCTGGCTGGCATGTGGTGCTGGGGATTGAACCGCGGTCCCTGTGCTTTGCCAAGCTTGTTCTAAGTAGGGGCTTTAGACCACTGAGCCATCTCACCAGCCCACCGTTCAGTACTTTCAAACAAATCTGTTTTATCATTGTTCCCCATAGAAAGTTAGTCGATATACACCTGTGTTTCCTAAATCACTACTTTACACTTAAGACCTGTCATTTTTTTTTTTAAGACCTGTCATTTAGTATGCATGTTAGGCCTCGTTTTGAATTTGAATGGAAGTGGTACAGTTTACATAGATCCCACTTACGGCCTACCTTTTTTTCGCTTGCTTCTTAAATGTTATAATGAAAAGATTTTAAATGCGTGTGTTTGAGAAAGAGAGGGGCAGTAAGACAGACAGAGACAGAGAGACAGAGACCAGGAAATGAACCCAAGATCTCCACACTGAATTAGTTTCTCTCTCTCTCTCTCTCTCTCTCTCTCTCTCTCTCTCTCTCTCTCTCTCCTTCCCTCCCTCCCTTTTCTGAGACAAGGTTTTGCCTTCCAATTCAGGCTGGCCGTGACCTTATTGTGTAGCCTAGGGTGGCCTCAGATTCTCAGCAACCCTCCTTCCTCCCTCTCCTGAGTGCTGGATTACAGGTGTGCACCACCATGCCTGGCTCCTAGCTCCTTTTACAACTTTCTTATTTTGAGGCAGTGTCTTGCTAAATCACTGAGTTTCCTGAGCTGAGCTCCGACTCACAAACCTCCTGCCTCAGCCTCCCAGAGTGCTGGGATTCCAGACCTGTGCCACCACAGCTGGCTACTACACTATATATGGAGCCCAGGACAATTCCTCCTTAAAAGGGGGGGTGGAGGGCGGTGCAGATGGACACGGGTGCTACAGGAAAGCCCTGGCCCTCCTGCTGGCGCCCGGAGCTGCCGCCCTGACACTCCAGCCTTGACCTTCACAGTGTGGCAGATCCTCAGCAGCCTCCTCTGCCCGGCAGGAGTAACCCTTTTCCACAGGGCGAGGACTGGGAATGACCGGGTGGGCGCTGGGCACTGAGCCGGCACCGGCCCTGTGCTCAGGCTCGGGAGCTGTCCTCACAGTGGATCCCACCTTCTCCCTGCTGGCTGGACCCAGGGCTGGCTTCCAGCAGGTCCCTGCCCTGCCCTGCCAACATGCTTCAGGTAGCAGCTGAGATCTACGAGCTGGGCTTCCGCTGTTCTTTTGGGGCCCTGAGCTGTCCCCTTGGGGACACGTGCCCTGGACAGCAGAAAGGCTCCAGCTGGGACCAGGGGGCACAAAGCCGCAGTAGAGTGGTGTCATAGTTTGGGGGTTTTGCAAGGGGAATAATATAATACAGAACACATTTTCTAATATTGGTTTATAAGGAATCACCCAAGAATCATAAACAACAAGTGCAGGAAATTTATCCACACACTAAATACTAAAGAATCCAGCTGAGGGCCTGGATCCTACTTCATGGATCTGTGCCGGAAAGGCCCAAAGTCAGTGGTGGGAGCTAGGAAGTCTGCGCCAGCAGGATGGAGGACGTGTGCTAGCAGGCCGAGGGGTCCGCACTGGAGCCAGGAGCAACGCTCAAGGTAAGCACCAGAGCTCCCCCAAAGTACCACAGCCGTCCTCAGCGACGCTGAGGTCCCGAGCTCTTCCAGCAGTAAGGAAAGCTGAGTTCCATCAGGAAAAACAATGTGATAAGCTTCCTCATGAGGTTGAGCAGGGTACCTTCTTCCCCTCTGGAGCCGGAAGCGATGCTCAAGATGAGGACTAAAGCTTCTCCAAGGTTCATCAGGAAAGCCAGCCTACAAGGTCCTCCAGCAGAACAACCAAGAGAACCAGCAGCAGCTTCTGGCTGCTCCGACAGCTGCTCGGAGCAGCACCCCTAACAGCATTTCGGCAGCTTCTCCTGTCCTGCCTTTACCCTGCTGGCAACAACCCTCAGGTGGGCCCCCACACCCAGCTCCACGCTAGTTTAATTCAGCTGGGTGTAGTAAGTTGGCCACCAGTTAGAAATCCACTACAAGTGGGATGGGTTGTGCCAAGTGGCCCTGACCCCAAAGGTTTAAACACCACCCTAGACAGAGAGGAGGCCCTGCACTTGGTCCCTCTGAGCAGAGCCCCCCTCAGCAAGGCTGTGAACACCAGGGCTGCACCCCTAGACTTGCTATGTGTGGCTTTGGCTGAGACCCTGCCCTGCTCTGGGTCTCTTCTCACCATGCACTCCAAGAGGTGACCTCTGAGGACCTTCCTAAGGCGAGATCAGAAATCAGGAGCCCTGGGCCAGAGAGATAGCGCAGTGGTCTAAGCACCTGCCTGGCATGCGCAAGGACCCTGGTTCAATCCCCAGTACCTCATGCCGTGCTGGCCACTGAAATGCCTGTAATCGCCACGCTGTGGAGGCTGAGACTCGAGGATTACTGAGTCCAAGCTGCGTAGTGAGACATAAATAAATAAATCTTAAAAAGAAGGATATCAGGAGCCCTGCCCAAGGTTGGCACCTCACGCTGTCTCCTTGCCTCAGTTTCCCTATCTTGTACAAGGTACACATGCCCAGTGCTGCCCCTCTCTATCCATGGGGCTAAGACTCCCTTAACGCAGTACTCTGAAAACCAGAATAGCAGACTTGTCCTATGCCCCAACTATAGTGCAGGGCAAGTTTGGCAGCACTGTGGTAAGAGGGCAGGCAGGGGAAGTGGAGCCAACTCCCCTTGGGGGAACAAACCGAGAGCTTTCACAGAGAACAAATAACTTGCAATTTAAATGCATAAGAGACCAGGCTGTGCCACCGCATATGCAGATAGATGCAAATGATATGCAAATAGGCCAGAATAAACCTGGGTTGCCAGTAGCCTTTGCCAAATAGTCACTTAGGGGGTTCATCCGGGTCTGGTCTGCCAGAAGCTCACATCTGGGACCCACTGGTCTTGGGGTGAATGTGTCATTGTACCTCTTCCAGGAAGCCCTCCAAGACCCCCGTAGGTCACAGCTGGGCCTCTGTTTTATCCATGGGGGTGTGAGGATGGGTCTCTCTGCCTCTAAACTATGAGTCCCTAGGGCAGGAGTCCCCTCTTGCTCAGCACTACTGTCCTTTGGAGCTGGCAGGAGCTAGCAGTAAAGCGGACCTCTGGGCAGCAGGCTGAGAGTGTGGGCAGGCTGGATGGGCCCGGGCTCTCGCTCTGTGACCTTGACTTTGCCCTTGAATTTGACCATTCTTCTCCCCAACCTTGACCTTGACCCAGGGCACAACTGAGCCCTTCCAGGTCCCTGTAGTTGTGCTGCCGCCCAGCAACGGTGTCCCTGAGCACTAGTGAGGTTTTGATGGAGAGACAAATACCTGAGACAGTCAAGCTTCACCAAGGTGACTGCCTCCCCTCCCCTGCCCCACATCAGTCGTAATTCAGAGACCCCCAGTGAAGACAGCTGCAGCTCTCAAAATCTGGCCACGCCCAGACTGGGCGTCGTCTCGCGATGAGCCGTGTACAGAGGCTGGAAGCAGATCGTTCTGACGGCCAGAGGTGAAGGAAGGCAGTGTGCCCACTCGGCACTCATTCACCAACATGAGGGTCTCAGCTCTAGCTCTCTGCCAGGGACTGGGCAGGAGGCGGACCAGGCGCTGGCCTCGGGGTCCTCCATACTCAGTGGAGGGGACAGAGGTGTCAAAGAGTCACACAGGTCAACTTTAATTGTTCTGGCACAAGGACAGGACTGGGGGCTGGGAGAGGGGCTTGATTGAGCAGCTTCATGTTGTTTGCGACAAGGTCTCGCTCTGCAGTGCAGGTTGGCCTTGAACTCACTGTGTAGCCTAGGCAGGCCCCAAACTTGCAGCAGTCCTCCTGCCTCAACCTCCCAAATTCTGGGATTATAGGCGTGGCTTCCCCCCCACCCCCCACCAGGGATTGAACTCAGGATCCTGCACTTGCCAGGCAAGCGCTTATTCTACTGAGCTATCTCCCCAGTCACCTGTTACTTTTTTGTTTGTGTGTGTGTGTTTGTTATATTTTGAAACACCAAACCATCCCGTTCCCCAGGGAACACAAGAGTACCCATTTACAGATAAGAAAACTGAGGCCCAGCACGTCAATGCAGGAGAGAAGAACTGCCACCTAAACCCACAGCAGTGGGGCTGGGGAGATAGCGTAGTGGCTTAAGTGCCTGCCTGCCTGCCTGCCTGCCAAGCACAAGGACATGGGTTCTCTCCCCGGCACCACAAGCCACGCCTGACCCCGGAACCCTTGTGCGCTGTGCAGGTCTCCAAAACCGGGTGTGAGGGCGCATGCCTGGGATCCCAGCGCTGGGGAGCCTGAGACAGGAGGATCACTATGAGTCCGAACTTCCGAGAGGGACCCTGTACCAAATGTGATTTTTTAAAAAACTAAAGCAATAAACCCATAGCAGCTGGCCTAGGGCTGGAAGAGGCACCTGGGTGCTGGGCTTTGTCCTCCCTGTCCTGGAGGCTGTGGGCAGCCAGTGGACGCCAACCCCGAGAGCCCCCTACCCGCATCCTGCCCAGCCCTGCCCATGGGAAATGGTGGGGAGAAAATAGTGTCTCAGCCTCTGGGTCAGGAGCAAGAGAAGCGGGGGCGGCAAGAGCCACAAATACAAGCCACCAGTGTCACCTCTAATTTTCTGGTATCCACATTAAAATGAAAAGAAGCTGGTGGGATTCTTTTTGGTAATACCAGCATTTAACCTGCTACATCCAAAATATTATCTTAGCCACATGTGGTGGCACACACTGTAATCCCAGTCCTTGGGAGGCTGAGGCAGGAGAATCATGTGAGTTCGAGACCAGCCTGGGCTTCAAAGTGAGCTCACAGCCAGCCTGAGCTGCACAGTGACACCCTGTCTCAAAAAGACCAAAAAAAAGGGGGGGGGGACATTATCATGTTGATAGTAATAAAGATTTTTAGTTAGGAGATTTTGGGGTTCTTGTTTGTTTGCATACTAAATCTTTGAAATCCAGTGTAAGCCAGACATGGTGGTGCACACCTATGATCCCAGCACGAAGGAAGCTGAGGCAGGAAGATCTATGGAATTGAGACAAGTCTGGGCTTCACAGTGAGTTCAAGGCCACTCGGAACACTTTTAGGCTCATAGCAGAATTGAGAGGCAGGGGCTGGCGAGATGGCTCAGTGGTCTAAAGCACCTACTTGGAACAAGCTTGGCAAAGTAAAGGGACCGCGGTTCGATCCCCCAGCGCCACATGCCAGCCAGCCTCGCCCCTGGTGGGCTGAGCTGGCCACACACACACACACACACACACACACACACACACACACACACACTCTAAATAAATAAATGTAAAAAAAAAAAAAAAAGAATTGAGAGGCAAATGCACAGACAGCCAGTGCACACCCCCAGACCCCCAGCACCTCCCCATCGCCCCCAGCTGACCTCCATGTCCCTAGCAGTTGGGGCAGGGACAACCTGGGGAACAGAAGGAATGAACGCTCTGTTTCCCAAAGCCGCCTCCACAGCTCCCTTAATGTAAAATCTGAACAGGGCGCCAGGCCTGCTTCCTTGTGTGCTGGCTGTGCTCCTGCACCGGACCTGCGCTGGTCCAGCGCCTGCTGCCAGGATGCTGAGGACAGCGCGCTGGCCTTGTCCCCAGGGAGCTTGAGCCCAGTGGGGGAGTCGCCAGCGACGCCAGGGTGACAGCCAACAGCCACAGGGATGTACCCAGGTCTGCAGATGTCAGAGCAAGCTCTTGGCTGGGGACATTTGCCCAGGCCAGAGTCAGAGAGAGCCACAGGTTCCAAAAGGGCAGCTGTATAGCTGTGACCAGGTCTGGGGAGCTCAAGGGGGGGCCAGCTGCAGCCTGGGGTGGCTCTCAAGAGCGGGGTTTAAGAGCACAGCAGAGAGTGGCAGAGCCCGGGCTTAGCCTGAGTGAGGCCCTGGGCTCCGGCTCCAGCACCCCAAAAGCCAAAGTGGTCAACTGCTCCAGAGGGCAGGGCTGCTTGGCCCTGTCCCCACAGAGATAGAAACGTGGCAATTCCATTCCTTCCCCTGATATTCTGGGCTCTCTCTGCTTACTGTGCTGTGGGGAGATGCAGAAAATATTGTTACAACAACAGCAACCCAAATCACAAGACTTCCATTTCCAGCAATGCTGCAGAAACCCCTTTCTGCTAAAAAAAAAAAAAAAAAAAAAAAAAAAAAAAAACCCTGCTTGGAAATGGTAGGGAAAATGTAACAAACATCCTTTTAAATGCATGGCTGAGTTTGCAAGAAACGAAGGGAACTCCCCAGGGAGAGAGACAAAGAAGGCAAGGGAAGGCAGCAGGAGTCACAGCACCAGGAGGGCTGGGTGTTTGGGCTCAGCCACCACCACCGCCACGGACTGGAGTCCCACGGGAGGGATAAGAAACAGCTCCCTGCTCAGGTAGGTCCTGGGGACACACCTGTACCACAGCCTGGCCTGCTCGGGACTCTGTACCCACAGATAGACACCCAAGAGGCTTGGGTTTAAATTTAGACTTCTCCATGGGCACTGCAGGCTGGGAAAGCCAGAATTTAACACAGGAAGGGTCCCTGGGTGAGGGTGGCAACATAGGAGAAAGAGGGCGGTGGCCTCACAGCCAGGGTTCCCACAGACCACACCCCTGCCATGAGCTC
>NW_004524699.1:6149658-6153527 GCF_000260255.1 Octodon degus | reverse complement strand
CTCTGGGTTCACGCTCCAGCATACCCACACACAGGCAGATGGCGGTGGGATTCGCTGCGCCTAACAACGGCGCACACGTGCCATCCTAGCACCCTAGGGGCTGTGGCAGGAGGATCACCATGAGTTTAAGGCCAGCCTAGGCTCTGTAGTGAGTTCAAACCCAGCCTGAGCTACAAAGACCGGGTCTCAAAACAAACAAATAGCTGCAAAAGCCCACTAAAATAAATAAATAAACAAAGGAACAAAGCTTTGATGAAAATGACTAAAGATGAGGTTTTGGAAAAATATCAGAAAGAAGAATTGCAGATTAAAGGAAGGAGATTAAAACAGACAGGTATTTGCCTCTGCTTCTCCCATCACCAGCACCAAACTCCTTTCAAATGGCAGAAAAGGGATTTCCTGAGTATTACACTGACAATATGGCACAATAGAAGGCACCTTTGAAACTGGAAAGCAGACAGAAGAGGGAGCTGAGTGGCCAGTGGGCGCGAGGGAGTGGAGAGACCAAAGCCCCCCAAGGCGAAGTGGGCAGAGGAGGTAAGGAGCTGGGCACCCTCAGGGCGCGTGGAGAGCGCTTGGAGAGTACTTAGCCACCAAGGCCCCCTGCCTTCCGCCAGGGCAGTGGTCTCCACAGCTCACGGAGGAGGAGGCAGAGGTCTACTGTGTGAGGTACATAAAACCCGGGGTCTACACTGCAGAGCAGCAGGCCAGCCAGGGCAGGGGCTTCTCCCTGCACACCGAGGAATTAGTAGGAGGGAAAGAGATCATCTTCTGCGTTCTGAGCAGCCCAACAGGAAGGACGTCAAGGTGTTGACGCCGGGAGCCCAGCCAGGTCACCCAATCACGGCGCTCCCGAGGATCGGGGATCGGCCAGCTGCGAGCTCAGAGCTTCCCCGCAGCGCAGTCATCAGGGCACCTGCAGGAGGAGAACACGATGGAGGAGGTGAGGCGACACTCGGAGGAAACAGGAGAGATTCCCAAAAGGTATAAATGATGTTCAGAAGAAGTGCACATTAAACAGGAACACAATGTTAGTAGAAAGAAACATTTTGAGAATAAAATCATTGCCGTCTTAGCATAAATTAAAAGTTTCCTGGGGGCCGGGGAGATGGCTCAGTAGAATAAGCGCTTGCCTGGCAAGCACAAGGGCCTGAGTTCAATCCCCGGTTCCACCAAAAAAAAAAAAAAAGAAAGGAAATGAAGTGTAAGGCTGTGGCTCAGTTTTAGAGTATGCGTTGTGGCCTGAGTTCAAGCCCCAGCACCAGAAAAAGAAGATCAGAAAGTCATTCTCAGAGATCTAACACCCAATTATGAGGAGTCCTAGACAAAACAAAAAATAAAGAAAACAGAAAGGGAAGAGTATTCATCAAATAAGTTGCTGCAGTCCATTTCTTTGAATTAAACAATAGAAAGTTGAAAGTGTCTACCAAGTATCTAGTGAAATGGGTGAAGCTGTTTTTCCACTAAATACTTCACTCTGAAATTTCAGCTCACGGGGAGAAGAGAGATCATACAAACTTCCAGAGAGGGATAAACTGGGTTTCACAAAAAAGGGCAGAGGGCCGGTGAGATAGCTCAGTGGTCTAAAGCACCTGCTTAGGCAAGTTTAGGCAAGCACAGGGACCATGGTTCCATCCCTGGCACCACATGCCAAGGGAGCCCCACCCCCAGGGCAGGCTGAGCTGGCAAGAAAAAAAAGAGAGAGAAAAAAGGCAGAATAGCATCAGACCCTGCATCATACCACTGAAGCTAAATGAGTGGATCAAATCCCTTCAATGGTGGTGTGTGTGTGCGTGTGTGTGCATGCGTGTGCGTGCGTGCATGTGTGACAATCTTGCTGTGTGTCCAGGCTGGTCTCCAACTCATTGTGAGTCTCCTGTGTAGGCCTTTCTGGTGCTGGGATTACAGATGTGCACATCTTATCCAGCTTTCAATGGGATTCTTGCTTTTATTCTTGGTGCTTGACATTGACCCAGGGCCTCTCCCACACTAAGCACATTCTGTGACACTGAGCAACAACTCCAGCAGGGGGCGAAGTCAGAATTCCATACCCAGCTAAACTATCAACCAACAGTGTGGAAAAAGCAAAGTTTTTTTTTTTCTTTGCTGGCTCAGACTGCCTTAAGGGCAGGTCTAGTAAGGCATGGGCAGCTGGGGATCAAACCGCAGACCCCTGCACCAGACTGAGTTTGACCCAGCAGGTGCGTAAACAACTGAGCTAACCCACAAGCCCCTTAGAGTAAAGGTATTTTGGGAAACAGACTGAAAAATCTTACTTTCATATAGTCTTCCTTGGGAATTTACAGACACGCTCAACCAGAATAAGGGAATAAGCCAAGAAAGAAATAAGGGTGGAAACAAATACAGAAGAGGGACACAAGGGATCTTCAAGGTGGTAGTAAAGGGAGATCCTGACAGGACTGGAAATTAGCAAAAAGAATTTGGAACAAATTAGAAAGATCTGGGGGAAAAACTGTCCAAGAAGATGCAGTTGAGAGATTAAATGATGTACTTAGATGTGGGGGGACCTATTCATGCTGGCGAGGGAGAGTTTGGGATGAATTCATGAAAATGACACAAAGCTAAGATAATAAATGAAGGATGAGGTAGTATGACTGAAAAGACAATGAAAGGCTGCGAAAGAAAAGAAAAGTAGCAATCATATTCTATGCTGCAGGGGACAAAGAGGATTTATATAACCATAATACAGCAAACTTTAAATACTGAGCCAGCCCACATTATGATTTAATAACATTATTAGACACCAGAGGAAGAGGGACAGGAAGGAGGCTTTGCTGGTGGAGAAGCTGGTGTGGCCGGTGAAAGCCACGTAAGCAGACAGATCACGTCTACAATGGAAATGTGTGTGTGTGTGTGTGTGTGTGTGTGTCCGTGAAAGTTAAAAGTTGAAGGGGCTTTCACCTAGGAGCAGGAAGGTAAGGAATTTGGGAATGAAAGGCAGAAGTTTTCAATTTACAGTTTCTCGTAATAAATCTCATGAACCTACTTGATATTTTAAAAAACACGCATAAAGCCAGGAATGGTGGCGCATGCCTGCCACCCAAGCACCCAGGAGGCTGAGGCCAGAGTGTTGCCGAGAGTTCAAGACCAGCTGGAACTTCATAAGTAGTTCGAGGCCAGCTTGCATCACAAAGTGAGACCCTGTCTCAAACAAAACAAAGCAAGCATATGCATCAGTGCAAATGAAAATTTAATGAACAGATGAAGCTTACGTGAGTGGTCAATTTGTTATACTCTCTTATGTGCCACCTTGAACCCTCTAGGCTCTGGCAATTCCTGAGAGGCTGGGCCACTTGGGTCCCGGGAACCAGCTCCACGTGGGCACATGGGCTACATTTTTCTCACCTCAGTTAGGGAGGCTTCCCTGTGGCTGCTGCCGCCTGAAATGCCAGGGTGCACTCGGGCCAGGGCTGGACACTCCACTTGATGGAGCCATCAGGGGCATGAGCGGCAAGCAGTGGTTGACCCAGAACTCCTAGACCCCCCAAGCCCCCACCCTCCACCCCCGCTACCCCGTTCCTGCTCTCTCCCTGCAGCTTTCCCGGGACTTCACTCCCTGCTATGCAGGTGATACGCTTCCCTCTCACCTCCGTTTTGCTTCCTAGAGCCCTAGAATGCAGCCCCTTGGCTTGGGGTTTGGCATCAGATTGCTAAATCACACTTAACAGCAAAAGACTAAATGTTTCCCCCTAAGAGTAGAACCAGAGAAGGGACGCGTGCTCTGGCTCTGGTCCTTCCTGTCCCACATCGTGGAGGGATCCCTGGCCGGTAGGAGGAGGCGGGGCAGAAAGGTAGGCAGCTGGGAAAGAAAGGGGATCTCTGCCTCTATTCACATGCCAAGCCACTGG
>NW_004524699.1:6148237-6149095 GCF_000260255.1 Octodon degus | reverse complement strand
AAAAAAAAAAAAAAAAAAAAGACTGAAAGAAAGCTAAGAAATAGCACCAGTGGGCTAGGGAGATAGCTCAGTAGAATAAGCGCCTGCCTGGCAAGCACAAGGTCCTGAGTTTGATCCCCAATACCAAAGAAAGAAAGAAAGAGAAAAAACTGAAGTGCCTGCTTAGGCAAGCACAGGGACTGCGGTTGAATAGCTCCCAACGCTGCGCCAGCCCCACTCCCAGGGCATAACCCTGCCAGAGTCCCTGTGTAATGGTGCGGGCCTGTAATCCCAGCGATAAGGAGGCTGAAAGCAGAAGGTTTGCCAGGAGTCTGAGCTGCAAAGTGAGACCCTGCAACAACCAAATACATTAATAAATAAATAAGAAATGGAGCTCCACAAATAAAAAACCAGGCTTGGCACGTCTGTCATGCCGGTACTCAGGAGGCTGAAACAGGAAGATCACCATGATTCACAGCTGGCCCAGGTTATATAGCAAGTTCAAAGTTAGTCTGAACCACAGAGGTAGATCCTGTCTCAAAAAAACAAAACACACAAAAAAGACAGCTGTTTTTAAAATCAGCAAATAGGGTGGGAAAAATCTAATATCCGTATGAAAAACAAGTTGAGATTTATCTCATGTTATCCAAAAAGTAATTCAAAGTTAATTAAGGGCCTAAATATAAAGTGTAAAATAACAAAACTTACAGAAGTGAAGGGGGGGTCTTGTATACTTGGTTCTTAAAAATAGCTCAAAACTCATATTTCATAAAATTTTAAAAATTTTAAAACTGATACATTAGATTACATTCAAAATTTTAAATTTTGCTTCTCTTTGTTTTATGAAAAGAATGAAAAGATACCACAAGTTGGGAGGAA
>NW_004524699.1:6139092-6146617 GCF_000260255.1 Octodon degus | reverse complement strand
CAGCCCACGCAGGACAGACAGGACTGGTCAGATTTCCTCATGCGGCCGAGAATGTGGGCAATTTTAAACCGGGGTCTTTCATTTCTAGAACTTTCCGTGTAACATCTGGCCACCACGCTGAGCCACGGGTAATGAAGCAATAGAAAGCAAGATGTGGATGAGGGGGGACAGATGTGCAGCTCAAAGGTGGCACAGTCATGCACCGGAATGCCAGACAAAACGAAGAGTGACAGCGATGATTGCGCAGAAGGACCCTGCAGGACCACCATGATGAATGAGAAAAGTCACACGTGAACAACTGCACTGAGGGATTTATAAAGACTCCGCTGGTGTGGTGGGGCACACCTGTCACCCCAGCACTCAGCAGGCTGAGGCAGGAATATTGCTTTGAGAATGGGCCCTGCTTTGGCTACAGAGTGACACCTTGCCCCTTATCCCTAAAAGAGTGAAAAGGTATAGAAGAAAGTAATAGCCCGCAGTCTCCTTCAGCCACCCATACTTCATTTTTGGTTTTGGTTTTAGGACAGAGTAAGGCAGTTACTGTGGAGCAAAAGTAACTGTCGGGCTAAACGCATCCTCAGGGAGTAGCATCCCCTCCAGCGGAACCGGGGATTGAACTCAGATCCTTGCGTTTGCCAGGCAAGCGCTTATCCTACTGAGCCATCTCCCCAGCCCCCCTCTTTTTTGTTTTTTAATGTATTTGATACAGGGTCTCACTACACAGCTCAGACTCACAGTGATCCTCCTGTTTTCAGCCTCCCCAGTGCTGGGATTACAGGCGTGCACCACCACACCCGGACTTGGTGGCTGGCCCAGTGTGCCCAATGCTGGGTCGGCATGGCATCTGGTTCCAGAACTTGATCTGCGGTCCCTGTGCTTGCCTAGGCAGGCGCTTAGTCTGCTGAGCTACCTCGCTGGCCCCAACCTCAATTCTTTTTAGGTTCCCTTCCCTCCCACCCTGCCCTCTCCCTCCATCTCTGGGTCCTCTTCCAATCTGCAGAAGGTCTGTCTCTCTATTTCCTGTCATCTATCATTTATTTTGCTCTTTAATTAATTTATTTTTTGAGGGCTGGTGAGATAGCTCAGCGGACTAAGCGCCTGCTTAGGCAAGCACAGGGGCCGGGGTTCGATACCTGGCATCACAGGCTGCCCTGGACCCGCTCCCAGGCGCGCTCAGCCAACCACCAAGACCAGGTATGGTAGCACATGCCTGTAACCCAGCACAGGGGAGACCGAAAACAGGAGGCTCACTAGAATCAAGCTGTGTAGCGAGACCTTGTACCTACCATATAAAATTTGTTTTTTAAAATTTGTTTTTAAATTTTTTTTATGTGTGTGTGTGTATGTGTGTGTGGCCAGCTCAGCCCACTAGGGGGCGAGGCTGGCTGGCATGTGGTGCTGGAGGATTGAACCATCGTCCCTGTGCTTTGCTTAGCTTGTTCTAGGTAGGTGCTTTAGACCACTGAGCCATCTCACCAGCCCCCTAACGTATAGAATTTTTTTAAAAAATTTAGTCTTTGAGTTTCTCATATAAGAAAAAAACATGGGCTGGGGAGATGGTTCAGTAGAATAAGCACTTCCCTGGCAAGTGCAAGGGTCTGAGTTCAATCCCTGGTTCAAAAAAAAATTTTTTTTTATTAATTTTTTAAAATTTGGTGCAGGGCTTCACTACACAGTGTGGACTCATAGTGATCCTCCTGCGTCAGCCACCCTTGTGCTGCGATTACAGCCATGTCCCACCATGCCTGATTCTGGGGTTGGTACGACATGGCATGCTGTACTGGGGATTGAACTTGGGACCTTGCACTTGCCAGGCAGGTGCTTATGCCATTGAGCTATCTCCCCAGCTCCTCTACCCCTTTTTTTCTGAGGTACGGTCTTATTGTGTAGCCCAGGCTAGCCTTGGACTCATGGTGATCTTCCTGCCTCAGCCTCCTGAGTGCTGGGATTGCAAATATGTGTAAGTTCTAAGAGCCTCATTCACAGGAAGGCAGAACTTTATGAGCTCTCAATCAGTCGTGAAGCTGGGATCTGGTGGGGGTGGGAGGGAGAATTTGGCCAGCACAGAGGAGGCCTTGGCTTCCTCTCCAGCACCTCACAAGAGAAAGGTTAATGGTAGAAGAATATATATAATTAGCCTTCTGGTCTTCAGACAAATCACCACAAATTTGGTGGGTTATTACAGCATGGGTCCTGGGTTGGTTTGGGGGGTTCTGAGACAGGTCTAACTCACTATGTTCCAGGCTGGGCTCAGCCTCATGATTCTCCTTCCTCTGCCTCCAAGAGTGCTGGGACTGCATGCATGGGCCACGCATGTCATCTCAGATTTGGGGAGGGGGCGCTCCAAAGACCAGGCGGTTCGGCTGGGCCTTCAGCTTGGAGGTCCCACCGCTGCAGTTGCAAGCCAGGCTGTGATCTCACCTGGAGGCTCCACTGGGAAAGAACTCTCCTTTGAGGTTGTGGGACTGTCACCAGTGCTTCTCACAGTGGGACTAAGGCCTGGCATGGTGGCATATACCTGTGATCCCAGCATTTGGGAGGCTGAGGCAGGCGGATTATCATGAGTTTGAGGCCAGCCTGAACTCCATGGGAGACCCCGTCTCAAAAACCCAGTCATCAATCAATCAATGTGTTGCACAAATTAATTTCAGTGGGACTGCGGGCCGTGGTTTCCGCTGCCACCTGAACCTCCCTACAGGCTCCTTATGATTCCCTCTGTCTTAGTTACTTTCTTGTTGGTGAGACAAAATAAAAGATACTCAGAGTTAGAAAAGGAAGGGTTATTTTGGCGCACAGTCTGTGACGTGTTCAGTCCATAGTTGGCTGAGTCCAAGGCAGGGGGGCATGCAGAAAGGAAAGTCACAGCTGGCAAGAGACAACAAAACCTCTGTTCTGTCCCTTACAATACAGTCAGGCCACCCACCCTTAGAGTACTCATACCCTCAATCCTAGACTCACACACTTAATCCAAGCCTCACATACCCTAGATCCAGCTGCCTACCAAAAGCCCCACCTATGACCACATGTAGCTTTGGGTTTTTTTGTTGTTCTTTTTTGTTTCTTTGTTTGTTTGTTGTTTTAGATAGGGTCTCCCTACGTAGTTCATGCAGCCCACCAGGGGGCGGGGTTGGCTGGCATGTGGTGCTGGGGGATTGAACCGCGGTCCCTGTGCTTTGCTAAGCTTGTTCTAAGTAGGTGCTTTAGACCACTGAGCCATCTCACCAGCCCCCACACCCAGCTCTTGCACATGCCTTTATAGAAAAGGCATTCGGTCCATTCCCAGATTTGACAAACTCCTAACATTTCAGCACTGCTGAAAAGTCCAAGTCCAAAGTCTCCTCTGAGATTTAAGGCAAACTCTTAGTCAAGAGCCCCTGTACAAATGAAAAGAAAGTTAAACACACTTCCAACATACAATGACACAAGATAAACATTATCATTCCAAAAGTATCAATAGACCTTCTGTCCGCTAAGTTCTTAATAAGTTGCATTCTTTGTTTACAAAAAAAAAAAGTACTGATAGAAGGATAGAAAGGAACAGGACCAAAGCAAGTCCAAAATCCAGCAGGGCAAATATTAAGTCCTGCAGTTCTATGTTCAGCATCCCGTAGAATGTGTGCCAAGTTGTGAACCCCAAAGGTTTTCAGGGGCTCTGCCCGTACAGACCTGCTGGTAGTTGTATCTCCCACGGCCTTTCTCCTGGGCTGGCTCGCCTCCCTCTGGGCAGCCTTCCTCCGACAGGCCATGTGCCCGGCGTCTCCAAACTTCTAGTGGTTCCCACCACACCTTCAGGTTCACACTCACAGCTTCACACACTCCCTCGTAAAAGCACACTGCCTGGCCTCCCAGACCTTCTTCCCAAATCTGGGTGAAAGCCTTTCTAACCCCACAACTCTTGCACTCTGCATGTGTCTAAAACCAGTACTATGTAGGTGATGCTACGGTCCGCTGCCAGCTGAGCTCCAGCCAGGCTTCTCTCTCTCTCTCAGCTGTAGGGGCTGAGCACCTGGAGTGCAGAGCGCCATGAACCCAACCTCCAGGGGCAAATTCTCTATGCCACCACCACCCTGGAATATGGTACTCCGGGGCTCTCTTCTCAAAGCAAAGTCTTTCATCTTTGCATCTCTCAGGCTGAAAACCGTGCAGTCCTTGGAGTGCTGCTGGTTATTCTGGTGTCCCCAGGCCATCTTTTCTATTGGCCTCTTCCTTCTCAGCAACCAAGTTTTCCTCTGCTCTATCTTTTCAAGTCACAGGAATCTGGAGCTTCCTTTCTGGCCAAACTCAAAATGCTTTGAATTATTCTTCCGAGCTCTTCGCTCTTCATTCTCAGCATAGGTCTGACTTAAAGCCCCCAACTGTAGCCGTGCTACTGCCTCAACATTACACTGCCTTGACATTTCTTTTGCAAGACTAATTAGTTCACAGCCCTTAATCTCATTCTCAGGAAGTCTCTGGACAAGAGAAAAACACAGGCAAACTTTCTGCCAAAACATCACACACGTGGCCCAGAGTCCAACAGCCAATGCCATCCTTCTCACCAGAAACAGAAAATTCTGTCTTTACCAGCAGAATTCCTATTAGCATCTGGCCTTCTGTGCTCTGACCATAATCCACTATCAAGTACAACCTAAAACACTCCAGGTCTGCTTCTTCAGGCAGCATGTCCAAACCTTTCCAAACTCTTCCCACAAGCCAGTTCCAAAGGCCCCTGAGCCACGTGCTCAGGCACAATCACAGTGACAACCCTCCTTCCAGTACCAAAGTCAGGTTTAGCTACTTTCTCATTGTCGAGCCAAAACACTTGACACTCACAAGCCGAAGGAAGATGGTTTTATTTTGGCTCACAGTTTTTAGAGGTTTTAGTGTATAGTCCACTGGGTCAAAAGCAAGGTGGCACTGCGCAAGAGAAACAGCCCGCAGCAGGGCAAGCAGGAGACAGCCAAGCAGCAAACATCAGGAGGCCCCAGCAAAGTAGCAAGACGTCCTTCTGTCCCTTGGATTCAGTTCAAACCCTTTAGACAGCAGCCACACCCAGGGGAGGCATTATTTTTATTTATTTATTTATTTATTTATTTGTGTGTGTGTGTGTGTGTGTGTGTGGCCAGCTCAGCCCACCAGGGGGCGGGGCTGGCTGGCATGTGGGGCGCTGGGGGATTGAACCGCGGTCCCTGTGCTTTGCTAAGCTTGTTCTAAGTAGGTGCTTTAGACCACTGAGCCATCTCACCAGGCCCAGCGGAGGCATTCTTAATCCCAGCCTCACAACCTAGATCCGGCCAGCTCTGGAAAGCCCCACCTATCACCACCCAGGAGGCTTTGAAGGAACACCTAGACACAGGCCATAGCAACCTGCTACGGGGCTTTCCCAGCAGGACCACTTGTTTCATTAATCCTCAGAGAAAGTCTAATACAAGTTTTCTAGTAACACAGTCCTGTGTAATGGACTAACAAGGTGACACTCAATATGTTTGCCATATGCTATTAACCAGAGCAAGTCTTAAGTGCTGCCCACACTCAAAGACAGAAAATGGCAGAGAGGGCTGGGTGCCAACTGGTGAGGAGGGGACTTTGGCATCTACTCACCAAGCAGTTATCAAAGTCAACAACCACAAGGTGGGGGCGGGGGAGATGGCTCAGCGGAATAAGCACTTCCCAGGCAAGTGCAAGGTCCTGAGTTCAATCCTCAGTTCTGCCAAACAAAACAAAACAAAAAACTGCAACAACCACAAGGTGACCTCAGTACTGAGGGAATTCAAACACTGGAACTCTTCTATGGAATGTGCTTAAGTCAGTAGGCTTAAGACTTTCAAATTGGTTAGGGAAAAAAATAGCAAAAACGTAACACAAAACAAGCAAGTGTTACAGGTGGTGTTTAGATGTCCCCCCTAACCTCATGCAGTCAGATGTGGGGCCTTTCAGAGGTGGCTGGACCTAGAATGGATGATGCTGCGACCAGGAGTGTGGGATTACTAGATTGGTCCACTGATTGGCTTGGCATCATCCTGGGTAGGATTAGGGGTGCCTCACCCTAGGTGTGTGTGCGCGCGTGTGCTATCTGCCCTAAGGACAAGTACCCCGGATGGCACAGTGCCACTGCCTGTTACTCCCTGCCTGCTACTTCACTGCTGCCTCCCTTTGCCCGCCCTGTTCTGCCTGGATGGGCCTCCTCTGCGATGCCCCTCTGCCACCCCACCCTGCCTTGGAGCCAGCCAACGAAAGACTGACACCACCACAAACTGGGGGCCAAATAAACCTTTCCTCCTTTAACTTTTGGTGCTGGGTATTTTGTCTCAACATAGAGAACAGTAACTAAGACATTAAGTGTGATCGAAAGACATAGTGAATATTTAAATTTAAAAATGTATTACAGTACATTTTTAAAGACACACTGCCATGAATACCCCCAGGATCCTCCCCCTCGCTTCAAACACACTGATCGTGTCATCGTCACCAGCTTCTGCAGCAGCTCTGGAGCCCTCTTTCCTGAGTGCTTTTGGGTGGACCGCTGTGGCTTCCGCAATGTCTTGAATAGGTTAAAAACATTTCCCTTTATTGGTCATGTGACTCTGGGGAGGAGTCAGAAGTCACGTGACGCCAGATCCAGTGAGCGGGTTGGATGAGGACACAGCTCCATGTTCTTACAAGCCTGCTTTTCCATTGCATGGCCCTCGACAACAGCATTTACGTGTGTGTGTGTGTGTGTGTGTGTGTGTGTGTGTGTGTGTGTATTTAACCACATCTCACCTGCTTAGGCAGACGCAGGGACCCGGATCCGATCCTCCAGCCTGCTGCGCCAGCCCTGCCCCCTGGGCGTGCTAAAACAGCCCTGAGACTGGGCATGGTGACACGTACCTGTAATCCCAGCACTTGGGAGGCTGGAAACAGGATAACTACGAGTCCGATCTGTGTAGTGAGACCCTGTAGACCCTGTACTAAATACCAAAAAAAATCTCATAAGGACTCCTACATTGGAGGACTCCGGAGCTGCTTCAGAAAGTGGCAAGAATGAGGAAGTGAGTGTGCCCCAGGCCGAGGGGAGGGTCCTGAGGGGATTCATGGCAACGTGTCTTTTACTGTAACACATTTTTAAAAATCTACTACAGGATCCACAAGGTCTCACTACACAGATCGGACTCGTAGTGATCCTCCTGTTTCCAGCCTCCCAAGTGCTGGGATCACAGGTGTGTGCCACCATGCCATCTCAGTGGCTGTCCTAGCATGTCCTGGGGACGGGGCCAGCATGGCACATTGGGGATCTGGGGACGGGGCCGGCACGGCACACTGGGGATCCATCCCTGGTCCTTGCATCTGCCTAAGCAGGCACTTTAATCCGCTGAGCTATCTGGCCGGCCCTGTAATACATTTTTAAAAGTGTAAACACTCATTGTATTTGTTCTTTTTTTTTTTTTTAATTTATTTATTTATTGTGTGTGTGTGTGTGTGTGGTCAGCTCAGCCCACCAGGGGGCGGGGCTGGCTGGCATGTGGTGCTGGGGGATTGAACCGCGGTCCCTGTGCTTTGCCAAGCT
>NW_004524699.1:6114856-6138992 GCF_000260255.1 Octodon degus | reverse complement strand
CTTAAGGTGCAGCCAGCTACTGGGATTGGGGTCGCGCTAACTATCAGCAGACTGACTTAGAAATCACCCCCCTAATCCCAGCACCACACATTCTAGATCCAGCCACCTCTGAGAAAGCCCCACCTATGACTTCACGAGGCTTTGCGGGCACATCTCGACATGAGGCATAACACCCCACACATGCATCCTCCCAGTCGAGCCCCCAGGACTGGGGACTCTGGCTTCTCCCCATCCGCTACGCACCGGTGAACCTGACTACGGCTTTGCAAGGGAGAGACTTGGGGTCAGCAGCAGCGCCGCGACAGCCACTGATTGTAACGACCACGGTCCTATCTTGCTTTTCCACATTAAAGGGTCTGATTACTGCTAGGTGGGGTGGCACATGCCTGTCACACAGCTATTTGAAAGGTTGAGGCGGGAAGATCCCAAGTTGGAGGCCAATCTGGACACTGAGGTGAGATCTTGGCTTAAAATCAGATTTTTCAAAACTTGGAATGTTCTACAGTCTCCCACGTGGGGTCTTTGTCTCAGAAATATCCAGACAAAAATAGCAAGGCTGCCAGGCATGGTGGTGTGTGCCTGTGACCCCAGCAGGGGCCAGCAAGGGTTTACCCAGAGCCACCCCAGCTCCAGGGACCGTGTGGAGCCTCCCAGGTGGGGAGCAGGTGAGTGAGGCCACTGCACTCATGCCTTGTCCTGGGTGCTCTGGGTCCCTCCCGCTGGAGGGATAAGGGGTACACAGAGAGGGTCCAGGGCTGCAGGCTGGAGGGGGTTGCAGGCTCCCGGGGTGCTCCTTGATAATCAAAAAAGGAACCTTCTGAACCCCAGTCTGCTCCACTCAACTCCCACAACTGAAGGCAGGGAGAGGGGAGCCCCAGATCTTCAGTTTTGCATCTGAAAAATGTGGGGGCTGGGTAGCTGTCCTGGGCCTTTGGCCTAGGGGGCAGGGGGCAGGAGCCCAGCAAGAACATCGTGGTGAAGTAAGGGGACAGTGTTCACTCACCCATTCTGACCAGGTGAGGTGGCCCTGCACCTCACACTGCGGATTGGGGTACAGTGCTAAGAACGAGGTCCAGCCCCTCCCTCCTGGCGCTCCTAAGGCAAAGGCCAAGTTCTCAGCCTAAGGGTCAAGGTCACACATCTCCAGGGCTGCTTCTCTCAGACCCTTTCTGGAAGGCAAAAGAGGGAAACCAGGGTGTGGGGGGAGCCGGGGTCCCCCAAGGGTGCTCATTTCATCTTTTATTCTTGGTGAATTTAATCCTCTGGGTTCCATCATACCTACTTTTTGAAAATGTCTTAAAGTAAACCAGCACGGGCCTTCCAGCCGCTGTCACTCAGAAGTCTCCAACGCTCTGGGAAGGTTCACTCATTAAGCCCCCATTAAATAGTTATTATTGACCGGAAGTATATTTTCTGCAATGCCTTCAAGTGACCTCTGGTGAGCAAGCGTGGCCTGGCGCTCGCTGTGGTAGAAGCAGGCAGACGCAGCCGGAGAGGACAGGGCTGCAGCCTGGGCATCTGTCACCTGGGGGACGCAGGTTCCAATGACCCCGATAGCTCAGGGCTTGGCTGAATTCTGCCTGTTGCTTCCCTCCATGAGGGGATCCTGGGAAGGACCGTTCTCTCAGAGCCTTTCTGGGAGGCAAAAGAGGGAAAGCAGGGTGTGGGGGGAGCCGGGAGCCGTCTGGCAAGGGTCCTTCGGTTGCCTTGGAGTCTCTGGCAGTGCTCTGGGGTCCCTCCCTTCCTCCTCACAAGGAACACACACCCAGGAAGTGCGAGGAAGGCAACACAACACACACCCAGGAGGCCCTGTGTCCCCAGGGCTGAAGTCTGGACAAGGCTGGGAAGCTTCGCTTCTCAGGTTCTTTCCATCCGGGTTGCCATCAGTCACCCGCATCTCCCAGGACACTGGGGACGGGTGCTAGCAGGATGGAGAGCTCACTTGGGAAGGTGCTGGGAACAAGGACGGCCATGGGGGAGGACAAGTGAGGACTGGGCCTGGGGTCAGCGTCTCTAGCTGTTGCCATCACTTTTTTCTGTCACCTCTGAGTGACATCTCACTCCTTGGTGTCTGTGGCACAGGGGTTTCTTTGAGAGGAGTGATTTTCTTTGTTTAGAGACAGGGTCTTGCTATGTAGCCCAGGCTGGCCTTGAACTCACAGTGATCCTCCTGCCTCAGCCTCCGGAGTGCTGAGATTCTAGGTGTAAACTCCCATGCCTGGCCAAGAGTGGTGATTTTTTAAAATATTGGCTTACTTTCTTTAATAATCACTGGCTTTTTCTCTTTCTACTTAGTAAGCTTTGATTACTTGTATATATTTCTACAAATTCTCCTTTTCGGGGCTGGGGAGATGGCTCAGTGGAATAAGCGCTTCCCTGGTAAGCACAAGGGCCTGAGTTCAAAATTCTCCTTTTCATATATATATATGAAGGGTCTACAGAGTGTTCAGGGTCTCACTACTAGATCGGACTCATAGTGATCTGCCTGTTTACAGCCTCCTAAGAACTGGGATTATGGGATTATAGGCAGGTGCCACCACACCCAGTCTCAATTGCTATCTCAGCACGTCCCAGGGGCGGGACCGGCAGGGCAGGCCCGGGATGGAATCCAGCCCCTGCACCTCCTTGAAGGTGCTTTAATCTGATAAGCTATTTGGCTGGCCCTCATTTATGATTCTTAAAACTGTAGCTTCATTCTTTCATTCTTTCTTTTAGCAGTACTGGAAACTGAATCCAGTGAACGCTACACTGTGTCCCTTGTCCTTTTTATTTTGAGGCAGGGTCTTGTTAAATTGCTCGGGTTGGATTCCAACTTTCACGATCTTCCTACCTCAGCCTCCTGAATAGCTGTGATTACCAGAGTGTGGCACAATGCCTGGCTCTTCTTTTGATCCAATTTCTAGATAGTTGTGTCCTCCTTCCTCATTACCTTGATTAACCTGCTAGATGTTTGTGTGTTTTATTTGTCTTTTCAAAGAACTAGCTTTCAGCTTTGTTGATCATTCTGTAATTGTTGATTTCCTTCTGTTCTTATTCTTATCTTTATTGTTTACTCCTCACTATTTTTAAACCTCCTTTTCTTAGTTGAAAGCTTTGCTTATGTATGTTTAAGTAATTCTTGTTTTAGAGCAAAGACATTTAAGGCTCCGTGTTTCTCCATAAATGTCATTTTAGTTGCATTCCACACATTTTATTTTGCATTTATTTCTTTTCCATATCATCAGATATTTCATAAATCCCATTGTGAGTTCAGTTGATGTCTTTGGAGGAGCTCAGTAACTAACTTTCCTTTCCCTTCCTGACCCTAGAGATGAGATGAAGTCAACAGCAGGGAGATCAAAAAATAATCATCTTAAAGAAAAAAAACTCAACGTGAGACAAGGTCTCCCTGTGTAGGCTAAGCTGGCCTTCAGCTCATGAGGATCCTCCTGCCTCAGCTTCCTCAGGGCTGAGCTTACAGGAGTATGGCCAGTGGGTTTCTTCATACTGAAAATGGGAATTTGGCAACCTTTACCCTTAGTCACAGTGGTACTAGGGGTGGTGTTGGAATGAGCCTGCTCTGAGCAGCTCACTCCCTAGCAGAGAAAGGGACAGATAACCACACATACAAAGTAAGGCAGCCATTGCCTCCTGGGTCTGGCAAAAGGGTAGGATGCAGTGTTGCAGGAATTTAGCTCCCTCTACATGCAAGGAAACACTAAGAGCAAGAGAGAAATGTTCCTACAACAGATTCCTCTTGAACTGTCAGGGAGACAGAAGTGCTCTTTCTAGTTAGTTGTTAAAGGTATAGCTGTTTTGCTCCATTTTTATGTACAGGTCTATTTCTGGATTTCTTGTTCCATCCACTGATCTGTTTGTCCGTCCATAGGCCAGCATCTCATATCCTGATTACTGTAGCTTTGTATTCCATCTAATGCTTGAAAAATAAGCCCTGTTACTTTTTCTAAATTATAAATTAATAGGCGAGGTCCAGAGGCCCAAGCAGACAGGGAAAGAGCTCCTAGGTGTGGGTGGGTCCACCACCTCCTCCAGCCTCAGTTTCCTTGTGGATTACAGGAGCTCTGAGACCCATGCTAGTGCTAATCCCCGAGACTTCTTTACGGACTGCTCTCCTGACTGGCGTGGCCCTGGAAGTCACCAAAGCAAGTCTACAAAATAGGCACGTCACCCAGGCTGGCACAAGGGCTCATGACAGCCAACGCCCACGCCCCCCTTGGCTCGGGGTCAGGCAGCTGCCAGGGTCGCATCTTTGCTGTGCCCAACTGCGTGACAAGCAGCACAAGCTCTCTGATCCCCTGCTGCTCATCCCAGAGAAGGACCGGAGTGTGTCCCCTGTCGCAGGACCACTGGAGACCTCATCAACTCAGCTCATGGCAAGCAGTAAGGACTCAGCTCGTGCCAACTGCAACACTGTGAATTTCTGTGGGTTCTGGGATCCGGGCCACCGTGGTGACCCAGAGACAGAACCTCCTCTGACTCCACCCCCAACTCCAGCCCCACCTTCAGCACAAGAGACCCTGGCCCAGCCACAAAGAGGGTGGTGCCTTTCCTGCTCCTGAGCCACAGGGCTGCCTCCCCCAGGCCTAGCTGAAGGAAGGCTGTGAGGGGACGCAGGAAGCTGTGCTTTGCACCCTGATCTGGTTTGCACGCAGAGCACCGTGAAGCCCACTGGCCGCCCAGGCCCTCTGCCTTCCGAGAGTACAGCTGAGCGGGTACCCAGCACACTGGTCCAGGCGCTGCTGGCCTCAGCTCTCTAATCGCTCCCTGCCCAACCCAGAGCCCTGAAGCTGCTCCGCCTGCTACTCTTAACAGCTGGCCAAAATAAGCTTCAGAAACACACTTGCAGGGCCGGCCTGATAGCTCAGCAGACTAAAGCGCCTGCCTCGGCAGAGCGCAGTGGCTGGGGTTCGATTCCACCGCGGGGCATGCTGATGCAGCAATTAAGACTGGCGTGCTGGTGCATGCCTGTAATCCCCATACTTGCCCAAGGACACACTACGCCAGGCAGCAGCAGAACAGACTTGAAGCTACATCATCAGAACTCTAACCTCCTCACTGACAGCCTCCATTCTGGGGCCCAGCCTGAGCTGAGCTGCTGGTCAGTGCAGCCTCCTTCCCTGCCCAGGAGGACTCAGTGACAGACAGATGAAAAGGTGGTAGGCACGTGGGGTCACCAGGAGGGAAAGAAGGGTGGAGGCCAGTGGCAGCCCCCACGCCCCCACGCCCTTCCCAGTCGGAGCGCTGCGACCCACTACAGTGGCCGGCTTGGGCAGCCACCGGGCTTCTCAGGACATGGACAGGCCTGCAGGAGGGCCTAACTTTAGGATCTGGGGGAGCAGGGCTCGCTCCTGGGCCTCCTGGGGCAGCACAAGGCTGTAATCACCTCACGCGGGACTGCATCACCCGCGGGGCATCTTGCCACTGCGGGAGCGCTTTCTCTCCCTGATGGCCGCGCCCTCTCTCGCCCTCCCCCACCAACTCCATCCATGCCAGCCCCGCCCATCTCCAGCAGCTCCGCTCCTTTCCTAGGCCGGAGGCTCTAGGGCGCCTCTGAGGCCCCGCCCCTCCTCGCCGGCACCACCCTTCCCTCTTTTGGCCCCTCCCACCCCCACTGCGCACGCGCTGTCTCTCCGTAGGCCCCGCCCCTCGCTCCTCTCTCAGCCCCGCCCGCACTGCGCAAGCACCGCCTCCTCGCAGGCCCCGCCCCCGCCGGTTTGGCGCTGGTCCAGCAGCACCTCCACTCAGCACCTCCCCCGCGTCACCCCCTTCTGTCCGGGTCCTCGCGTCTCCCCTTCACCAGGTCGCCCTTGACTGCTTCCCTTTGTCCTCCCGAGAAGCAAGAGTGAGAGACGAGGGCGCGTGTCCCAGGGACACCTTGCCCCGGCGCTGTCGAGGTCTCTGGGAGCCTCCTGACCCCCAAGAAGATCTAAAGCTGAGCTTTATGGGTAACTTTCGGGTGGGGACCCCAGAAATCCTGGGTGATGTCTAGGGCAGGGGTCCAAAGATTTCCGGGTCTTTCTGAGGACGCCGCGGTGGAAAAAGGTCTGGCGTGTCCTAGGCCACGGGAAGCCTATGTGCCCGGGGCTTGTTGGGGGCACCAGTGACCTCCCAGGACGAACGGGTGCGGAGCTTGGGTCTCATGGGGACCAGGGTGTCAGGACTCAAGGGGCGCCGGCACCCACAAACCCTGATCCTTAATTCCACAACTCGCCTTCTGGGTGAGACCCTTCTTCCGTTTCCAGCAAACAGCACTTAAACCATGGAGCAGGAGGAGGTCCCTGACTGCACCCCACCTCTCACCAAAGTTAAACTCGAAGGCACCCAAAGACGTTACGTTCGACTCTGAGCCTGTGATTGTTCGGTGGAAGAACAAAATAGTGTTATCTAGCATGTACCGTGCGGCAGCAGTGTGCTGGCCATGTATGTGCGCTCTTCTTGCTTTGTTCATCACGTGTCCAGGCCCTGCTCTTGCCAGGCACTGTGCCAGGGGTTGGGGACACGGCCCTCAGGGAGCTCTCAGTCTGAGGGAAAAGAGGATAAATGAATTAAAATTAGTGCAGAACCACGTGTGCTGGTGCACACCTGTAATCTCAGCACACAGGAGGCTAAGGCACAAGGGCCACCAAGACTTAAAAGCCACGTAGTGAAACTTAACTCAAAAAAAAAAAAAAAATTGGTTGGGTAAACACCAATAGGGTGTCCATTTTACAGATTACAAAACTGAGGCTCATAAAAGTGAAATTATTCTAGGATAGGGCAGAACAAGCTCTGGAACTCAGGCCTCCTTTGCCCTCCTGCTCCATCTTGGGTTTGCAGGCCATCTATAGGGACAGCAGTGACACTCCACTAAATTAAGGGCCTAAAAATGGGGAGATTACCTTGGATTGTCTGAATGGGTCCCAGGCATTATCATGGGGACCCACTCAGATAATGTCTTGTAAGAGGACTGGATGGAGAAGAGCAAAGACTGATGCAGAGTGCGATGGGGCTGTGAGCCCAGAGCTGCTGGTGGCCACTGGAAGCCAGAAATGGCAGGAAATGAATTCACCCGGGACCCTCTGAGGGAACCGCTGGCCAGCCCCAGGTGTCAGCCAGCCCAAGACACCTTGGTGACCCAGCACATTTCTGGTATTTGAAGTCACCAAGCCTGCAGGCAGGGGTACAGTGATGCTGGGGATGAGCACAGGGTGGTTGTTAAAATGCAGGTTCCTCCCCACCCCATGCAGTCAGGGAGAGGCCCAGCACTTTTGATTTTTTTTTTTTTTTTTCTTTTTCATGAGACAAGCTCTCACTAAGCTGCCTGGGCTGGGCTCCAGCTCACATCCTCCTGCCTCAGCCTCCTGGGCAGCTGGGACGACGGGTGTTCCCAGCCTATATTTTAAGCATTCTCATCTCATCTGCTCTGCACACTGGCTTTGAAGCACACCCGGAGATGGGAGGAGCTCCACACCAAACAGGAACCAGCAGGATGTGAACGGGCCAGCTGATTCCCTTCTGGTCCTGGCAGCCTCTTGGTGCCCTGAGGACCCAGCCCTGCAGAACTCACCTGTGTCCCTCCCACCTGCCCCAGGGCCTTGGCACAACCTGCCACCCTCTTCACCTCCCTTGTCTCACTCCCTTCCTTCCCCATCTTTGTCCTCCCACATGGTGGTGGCCCTGAGGTGTGAATTTCCTTCCCCACTCTGGTAGCACTTTGCTGTCATTTGCTGCCCCCCGGCTCTTTCCTTGGGGAGCCCTTAGAAGAGCTTCCTGGGCTTGGAAGACTGACTCCCCTGCCTCAGGGATCCCAGTGCCTGGCCTGGCCCTTGTGGATGTGCGGCGGCCGCTAGGAGGTGGGAACCCCGCTGGACTGAGAAGTGTAGCCCCCCTGTGAGCTCCACGCAGGAGAGCAAGTGGGCTATCGAGGGAGTTCGAGCCAGCCTGGACTATAGAGCGAGACCTTGTGGCGGAAAAGAGATTTCAGCCTTTCACCAACCGTGAATACACCTGGAGGAACTATTAGGGACCAGGCCAGCCAGTGTGCCCCTGTCCCCCACGAAGCCCAGCCAGGGGTCCACACAGCTTTGGTGTGGCCAGGCCCAGAGTAGGGTCCCAGTTGGCACTCTTCTCAGTGGCCTGGGAGGTGGGGTCTGGGCCTGTTCCCGCCCCCCGCGGGCCCACAGGTGCCTGCTGACACCACTAACTGCTGACACTGTCCCGCCTGTGGCTCAGCAGCTGGGCTGTAGTTCAGCCTCCCAGTCTGGGATGTAGGTGGTAGGGACAGCACAGGAGGAGAAACCACTTTGAAATCCTCTTCTTGCCTCCCCTGCAGGCTGCAGCAAGGCTCTGTGCGGGTGGAGGGGACCCAGGTGGCCCAGCCTCTCTGCCACCCTGCAGGGCTGCAGCTGGAAGCAGTGGGAGCTGAGGCCAGCACCTGTATCCTCCATCTACCCCCAGGCAGGACCTTGGCTGTGTGTGTGTGCGTGTGCGCGGGGTTGGGGGCTGGGTAGTGCAGTGGGTGGTGCAAAATGTCCCAAGTCGCCTAGTGGCTCCTCCAGGGGTGAGGACAGAAAGGAGCCCGGCCACACCAGCTTGCTGAGCCTCAGGGTGGGGACATTAAGGGCCCTCTTCTGCCTTCAGAGACCCAACGGGGTGAGGGGGTGGGCAGGCTCGGTCCCTCGTACTTGTGGCTCTGGGAGTTGAACCCCCAGCTTTTACACCGAGCTCTATCCCCAGCCCTTTTTATTTTGAGTCTCCCTAAATGGCCAAGTTGCCCAGGCTGGGTTTCAGTCTGGAATCCTCCTGCCTCAGCCTCCCAGAGTGCTGGGATGACAGCTGTGCACCACCCCGCCAGGCTTCAGGGCCCCTTTGAAGGAGACGCTGGGAACAATGTTTCCCCATTTGCGTGCACATGGCCACTCACACACCGCGACACACTGATCACATGTAACACACTGACATCCTCCCTGTATCTCCTCCTAGCCCTCCCCGCTCCTGCCCCCGCCCCTGCTCACCCTGGCCTTAGCACACAAGAACCCCACCCAGAGCAATCCCTCTAAGCGCAGGGGCAGGGCTCGGCAGCCCTGGTGCACACAGCTGTCTGCGGACACCCACTAGCCAACCCCCACCTGGGCCTCCCACTGCTCTTCAGCACTCGGGAGCCACGGATGCCGTGGAAGCGTGGCAGGTGCTCTGAATCAGGCCTGTGTTTGGAGGGCACCAGAGGAGGCCCCCACCATGGCTCTGTGGCCAAAGAGCAAGGAAGGCAGTGACTGCTGGCACCACCCAGAGGGCCAGGGAACCCGGGGACTGAGCTGGCAGGGTGGCAGCATGGGTGCGACCCCCTGGGCCGTCAGGTGGGTCCAACCTCCAGCTGCTCCCCTCCACGCCAGCTCCTGTGGCCCCTGCTACAGCCCTGGCCATGCTGACGTGGCCCCTGTCCCAGACCCTGCAGCCTCCAGGGAATGAATGAATGAATGAATGAATGAATGAATGAATGAATGAATGAATGGCTTTGTGCCTGATTTTCCTGGTTAATGAGTAATCAGGCTGGACCAGTCTGACTTCTGGCTGACCTGCAGCCCCCCAGCTCCTTGTGAGCCTGTGTCCCCTTGTTTAGTGAATGCTGGGGAGGGCCCAAGTACGCAGAACCCCTGGGTGCACCCCAGGGCCCCAGCTGTCCCAGGACACCACCCCTCTATGATCTGGGCAGTGGAGGGTCCTAAGGGCTGGCATGTGTGCCCAGCCCCGTCCACCCCCAGGCCCCTGCACTGTGACTCAGCTTCCGCTTCCCCACCGGTCATCCTGTGGATGTTTGTAGCACTGCTGACGTTCATTCCATGCTTCTGTGAAGGGGGTGAAGATGAGAATCGGAGCCAGAGGAGCCTGGAAACTCCTGTGTGTGCACGAGGCCTCAGAGTGGTGACCAGCCCAGAAAAGCGGGCCGCAGAGCTGCTAGCAGGAGGGGCTGTGCGGGCTCCGGCTTCCTGCACGCTAGGCAAGTGCTCTACTACAGACTTCAGTCCCAGCCCTTATTTTTCATTTTGTGACAAGACCTTACCACATTCCCAGCCTGGACTTGAATTTGCAATTTTCCTGCCTCAGCCTCCTGAGTAGCTAGGGTTCCAGGTGTGCACCCCTGCACCTGACACATAGGAAGAGTTTGAAATTATGATGGCTTGTGTCTAGACATCCCCCCAGAGCCTCCTGGGGATTTGCACAGAGGTGGCTGGATGTAATGTGTGATGCTGGAATTGCTTTGTGGTGCAGTGCTGGGCTCAGGGGCACGAGGGCTAAGGGTGTGGCTGCTCCCGCCATGATAGCCTGGGGGACCTAAAGAGGGCGGAAAGAGCTGTGGTCGGCCCTCGCTGCTTGCCGCCTTCTGCCCACCACGAGCCGTTCTCCTCTGCGATGCCGTCGGCCATCCCGCCCTGCCTTGGAGCCAGCCGACTATGGACTGAAACCTTTACAAACTGAAGTAAATAAGCCTCTCCTCCCTTGGCTTGGGCATTTTGTCTCAGCAATAAGAAAAATAACTAAGACAGAATGAGCCCAAAGGTAAGGGCGAGCAGAAGGCCTGGCGCTGGGGAGGGCAGTTGTCAGCTTTGCAGGCTGGAAAGAGCCACTGCTGCATGGAAGGTGGTGGAGTGGGCAGAGGGGAACCTGGCACCCCGGGCATCACCCGGTGGCACCATCTCCAGCTGCGACCAAAGGTGGAAGAAGAGTTGACAGCCTCACTGTCACTTCTGGCCTAGCCAGAGTAACAGCAGGGCACATTTACTCTCCACTTGAGAGAGCCCAAAAGCTCCAAGAAATCTACCGAGGCCCTGTCAGAGCCGGGAAGAACCACCTGAGAGGGTGGAGGGAAGGGTGCCGGCGCCCACGCCGACATGGGAGCAGCGCCTCCCCAGGCCAGACTGCAAACTGCAACTGTTGAGGTCGGGACAGGGCAGCCCGCCTGGGTGGCCTCTGAGGGGGGAATCCTGAGTCCTGCGCTGAGCTCAGCTCCCAACCCTCCGCAAATAACGTCCTGCAAGACCAGCTGCTTTCCAAGCAACTGCTCCCCAGAACGAGCCTTACAGTTTCTACAGATACAAAACGCACAATGTCTGGGACCTCAGGAAAACCACCAGGAAGGTGGGTGTGGTGGCGCACACTTGTTATCCTAGCACTCTGGGAGGCAAAGGCAGGAGAATAATAAGTTCAAACCCAGCCTGGGCACTTGGTCACTTAGCAAGACCATGTGTCAGGAAGGAAAATAAATAAGGGCTGGGGATGGAGCTCAGTGTAAGGGTCCTGAGTTCAATCCTCAGGAGAAAAACAAAACAAAGCAAAAAACAAAGATAAAAACATGACCCAGACAGCAGAGAATAATGAACCAGCTGAAGCCAAGCCAGCCTGGGCACAAACGTCAGCACTAGTAGATCTTCCTGCCTCAGCCTCCTTAGGGAAGGACTGTATATTCACTATCACGGTTGCATTCCATGTCTGGGTAGAATTAAGCACATGATATTAAAAAGGAACAAATTGAAGTTCTGGAGTTGAAATTGAGGATACCTTGAACAACAAGCCATGGACTGGGCTGATGACAGAGAGGACAGAAGCCAAGACTTGAATGAAGGGTGCTGGGGGAGGGGGCACAAGACTGTCACCCCAGCCCTCAGGAGGCTGAGGCAGGAGGATCACTGTGAGTTTGAGGTCAGTGTGGGCTTCCTAGCCAGACCCTACCTCAAAAATAAGACAAACAGAAAACAGGAAACTGCAATCCAAAAGAAGAGGAAGAGAAAGCCGGGCGTCCCCAGCAGCCTGATCTGTGTAGAACCAGGGTCCCTGCAGGGAAACCAGAAGGGGGAGGAGGAACCCGGGGCTCGGGGTGCAGCTCAGCGGCCATGCATGAGGGAGGCTCAGCTCTGCAAGCTGCACAAAGCAACAAAAATACCAGACGCAGTAGAGGCTGGAACGTCCCCAAACATAATGCATCTCGTTCTGTTCTATTGTACTGCATTACATTGTACTGTATTAGATTTCTTCGTGGTTCAGGCTGACCTTCAATTCAGTATGGAGCCCAGGCTGGCCTCAAACTCACGGTGTTCCTCCTGCCTCAGCCTCATGAGTTCTGGGACGACAGATCTATGCCACCATGCTTGGCCAAAGGAAATGAAATGTCCCTGACAAGGTCCACAAGCCCCAAGTACAAACACCTGCAGAGCCAGGCCGGGCAGGGGCAGAGCCAAGCAGTGAAGGCCCAGCCGTGGACTGGTGACCCGGTCAGTGGCGCTCGTCCCCAGGAGCACAGCATGAGGCGGAGCAGGTGGGCAGTGCTGCATAGCAGGGGACCCTGCAGGCTGGGACAGCAGATGTGCTAGGGCAGGTGTCCAGGTGACAGGACTGGAGGGAGCTGGGGTGAGCGCAGTGTGGTGGGCACTGCCAGGGAGAGCCCAGAGCAGGGGCAGAGCCTAGGACACAGCCTCAGGTCATCAGGAAGCAGGGCAAGACTGGGGTGAGGGCACGTGCCTGGCATTGCAGCCCTCCAGGAGGCTGAGGCGGGAGGATCGCCTCGAGTTTGAGGCCAGCCTGGGCTACACAGTGAGTTCAAAGCCAGCCTGAGCTACACAGTGAAATCCTGCCTCAATAAAAATAAAAATAAATAAATAGGGGCAAAAGATGTAGCTCAGCGTGAAGGCTCTGGGTTCAATCTCCACTACTCGGAGAACAGAACAAAACAAAACAAAACAAAACAAAACAAAACAAAACAAAACAAAAGAACTACCTGAGAGGCCAGAGAAGGGTGGCACCGAGGGGCAGCAGGGGCCTAGGGGACCAGGGTACTGGGCAGAGCTGTGACGACAAAGAGGGCACAAGTGACCCTGTGGTGTTTAGAGGTCAAGTCTGGGTTCCTCCAGGCTGAGGCTGGCCCCAGCAAGCCTGTCAGAGGCCACCGTACAGAAAGTGACAGACATGCAGAGTCCCTGTCATCCCAGGGCTCTCCAGAGCTTTCCTTGGCAAGCGGCCCAGGAAGCCTGAGGCTGCACAAGGCCACCTGCCGTCTCCCGCCCCTGCCAGCCCTGAGGCCTGGGGGAGCAGCAGGGGAGCCCCTCCCTGCACCCCCTGAGCTCCCTCATCCTCTGCCAAGCCCCCCAGCGGGCTGTGCTGCGCACTGAGTGTGCCCTTCACATGCCCAGGGCTTGTGCACAGTGCAGCACATAGGTGCAAGTGCGCAGACGCAGACAAGGATGCAGCCCATGTGCACTCGGTGGGCGCCACCCACACGGGCACACGTGTGCATGAGAACTGCCCGCGTGCCCAGGAAAAGACACGCTCAGCCGCATGCAGCCCTGAATCCTCATGGCTCCTCTCTTATGAGGAAGCCAAGGATAAATAAATGAAAGCACAAAATAAAAGATATTGGGAAGCAAGGGGCTGGCTCTTTTGCAAAAGCAAAGGGACCCTGGAGATGAGGAAGGGGACAGGGGGACAGAAAAAGAATAAAGGTTGAAGGTGCGTTTTATTGTCTGCATGTACTAGCAGGAACGGGAGGAATGAGACTGGCACGCACTGCAGACATGAACTCACAAAATAAAAATTAAAGCAGCCACAGAGGTGGGCACCAAGTCATGGAACCACACATGTGAACAGCACACACCAGAGCACACACGTGCAGCTCTGTGGCCCCAGGAGAAGGCACTGTGCATGCTCGTGCCTAATCCCAGAAGGGCACACCCATGTGAGCGTGCACTGCACACAGCTGCCTGAAGTTGCACATGCACCAGGGTACATATGTGGAGCTGCTCACACGTATGTACGCAGCCTCAGCAACATGCATGCGCACGTATGTACATGTGTACAAAGGTGGACGTGCAAAACATATCCACATGCGTGCACACACTGCGGAAAGTCCCCTGAGCTCAGCCAGGTCTCCAGGGTGGCGGTCACATCCCTGCTGCCCAGCATGGACTGTCAGGAACAGCTGGGCAAAGGCTCAGAGGCAGGAGGGTGAGTGCTGGGCACAGCTGGGTCAGGGGCACGGAGCAGAAGAGGAAGAAAACCAGAACCTCGGGCCAGGCCCTTGAGTGTCCCGCTGGCAGGGGCTGCCTTGGGACAGGCACCTGCCTCCTCCTGCCTCAGCCTCCCAGTGCTGGGATTGCAGCAGTGTGCTGCCACACCCTGCTTTTCCCTCTGGATCCAGGGAAAAGAGCCCAGTGATCTTATCTCCAGCTGTGGCCGCTGTGCCCAGAGCATTTCCCAGCATGCATCGGGAGCTCTGAAGGTACACAGTGGCCAGCAGGGAACGCTAAAGCCTAAGAGAGCTTTGGGGCCAGGGAGATAGCTCAGTGGAATAAGTGCTTGCCTGACAATTTCAAGGTCCTGAGTTCCATCCCTGGTACCACTAAAAAAAAAGGGCCGGGGAGATGGCTCAGTGGAATAAGCGCTTCCCTGGCAAGCACAAGGGTCTGAGTTCAACCCCCGGTCTGCCAAAAAAAAAAAAAGAAAAAAGAAAAAAAGAGGGAGCCTTGGGGACAGGGCTCCAAACCCTCTTTGTAGACCTGGGCAGGGACAAGAACAGGCTCAAGTCACACACAGAAGATCACATGCTGAGCCCTACCCTGCAAAGCAGGCTGGCAGGGCCTCAGGTGCCAGTGTCAACCCCAACTGTGTCTGCCTCTGCCCTGAAGGCCACCCCACCCCCATATCCCCAAGAGCCAGTTCTGAGGTCCTGGAGCCTCTGCTCACTGTGTGACCCTGGACAAGGCAGCACGCCTCTCTGAGCTATTTCCTCACCCATAAGCCAGGGATGTGACATTTGGAGTTGCTGGGAAGAACCAGTGGTATAAACACAAAAAAACCTGGAATCCTTGTCTAGGCCTATAAGTGCAGTACTCTGGGAGGCAGAGGCAGGAGGATCGTGAATTCCAGTCCATCATACCTTACCTCAACATTAATTTTTTTTTCTTTGCTTTGTTTATTAAGGTCTCACTATATAGTCAAGGCTGACCCTGAAATCATTACCTGATCCACGGGTGCCCTGGAACTCCCAGCGATCTTCCTGCCTCAGCCTCTTGCCCCAGTGCTGGGATTACAGGCACGCACTACCACATTTGGCTTCAAGATTAAAAACTGGGAAAAATAAAAATGAAAAAGGGCTGGAGGCGTAGGTCAAAGGCCCCATGTGCACTCTCCCCTGCCGTGGGACGGCGCCAGTGTCCCGGGCCTTAGGGCGCGGCTGGGTCGATGGGTGGGGGCGGGGCCCTCCTGCCCTCGCCCGGGTCCGCAGCCGCCCTCCCGCCCGCCCGCGAGGATCGATAACTCATTTCGCCGCCGCGGCCGCCCCAGCTTCTCCCCGATAATTGCGCCGCGGCGGCGGCGGCGAGCAAGGCCCCAGCGCGCGATCGATGGAGCCGCCCCGGGCGGGCGAGGGAAAGCGCGGCTCTCCCGCCCCGGCTCCCACAGCGCGCTGAGCTCGGCCTGGGGCTTCCAGGGCACCGGGGGAGACGTGGGGATGGAGCAGGCGCTGCAGGGACCTGGCCCCTTGCCTCTTATCTTGTTTTTTGAGAGTCTCTTTGCATGGCTGACGCCCAGAATTCAAGGCGACTCTCCTGCCTCAGCCTCCTGGGTGCTGGGATTACAGGTGTGCGCCACCATGTCCAGCTTCCCCATGGGCCTTTCTGGTCCCACTGGCCACCTTTGACTGGGCGGAGCAAGGACCATGATGTGGCCAGGACCCCAAGCTCAACCGTGCTCCAGCATGCCTCAGTTTTCCCTGCTCGCCAAAGCAGTGTGTGCTGGCTCCTGAGGCTCCAGGCCCGGGGCTGTCTGGGAGCTGGACGCCCTCCTTCATTCTTCCATGAGAGCCTAGTGTGTACTTGGTTCGGGTCACACAAAGGGGAGTGAGTCTCTGCCCCGCAGGTGGTATCACAGTGGGAGGCTGGTGGGAAGTCAAAGCTGAGTGAGATGTGAGAGGCCAAAGAGAGAAACCAAGCAAGGTGAATGGAGGAGGGGGCCAGGCTGTGGCCCAGGGCCACGTGACTGCTGGCGCCCTGCAGTGCTCTGCAACTTGGCTAGGCATTCAAGGTCGCCTAAAGCTGCCCCACTGGCATGCTGGGGGGCAGAGGCAGAAAGAGAGGGCAAGGGCATTGGGGCTGTCCTGACCCCTGTCTGGCCAAACCTTGCCTCGGTTCTCCTTCCCCGCTTGGAGCTGGTGTGGAGAAACAAGACCCGGCACCCTCCTGCACATCCAGCCAGGGGAGGAGGAAGAAGAGGAGTGCGGTGACTCAGCAGGGGAGGAGAGGCTGCAACCTCTGGCTCAGCCACCCCAATGTGTGCGTGAGTGGGCGCGTGCCCGCCCCCCCCGCGGGAAGGGCCTCTCCCCACCCGCACTCCCTACCCTCCACCTTCCTTTGCTTTCACCCAGCACTAGATCGAGCCCAGTCCAGTGTCTAGGAGACCAAGGACAGTGCAGCCGTCCAGGGGATGGGGAGGGCATGAGCCCAGATGCAGCAGGGGGGCTGAGGCTGTCTCCCCAAGAAGTCCCTTGTCCCCCCAGGAACAAGGAAGCGGTGAGGGAGCTCCAGCCTACCAACCCCTAAGGGCTGTGACCTATTGGGGACCTGCGTCCTGGGCTTAAGAGGCTTCTAGCCTCCTTGTCCTGCCCCCGTGGAGGACTCTAGCTACTGGCCATCCCAGGGGGCTCCGGTGGCCAGGGTAGCAACTGCCCAGAGGCCACGGGGAGAGGGCTCCATGGAGTGGGAGGCCCTAGACTCCCAGCCATGACCACAGCGCAGACTTCAGGCAGGGGCCCAGGTCTGTAGGCAAGCAGGGTTACAGCTAGGGTGTGGGGGTGCACGCCTATAATCCCTGCTGAAGCAGGAGGGTCTCAGGTTGGGGACCAGCAACACATCGACTCACAGTCCTTGTCTAAAAAAGTAAGCGGGGCTGAGATATAGCTCAATTTAAAGGCCCAAGTTCAATCCCTGGTACCAGCAAGAAAGAACTGGGCGTGCATAGTGCATGGCCATTGTCCCAACACTCTGGGAGGCTGAGGCAGGAGAATCACAGACAAAAATACAAGGTTGGGGGGGCGTGGAAATAGCTCAGCAGAATAAGTGCTTGCCTGGTAAGCACAAGGCCCTGAGTTCAATACCCGGTTCCGCCAAAAAGAAAGAAATACAAGGTCAAGGTTGAGGGGCCAGCAAGATAGTTCAGCAGTCTAAAGCACCTGCTTAGGCACAGGGACTGTGGTTTGATCCCCAGCACCCCAGGGCGGGGTGAGCTGGCCAGAGTTTGGGTATAGTACAGCTCGCTTATAATCCCAGCACTGGGAAGGCTGAAAGCAGGAGGATCACCATGAGTCTGAGCTGCACAAGGAGACCCTGCAACAATGAAATACATCTTTTTTTTTTTAACATTTATTTATTTATTTGTGTGTGTGTGTGTGTGTGTGTGTGTGTGGCCAGCTCAGCCCACCAGGGGGCGGGGCTGGCTGGCATGTGGTGCTGGGGGATTGAACCACGGTCCCTGTGCTTTGCATTGCCAAGCTTGTTTCAAGTAGGTGCTTTAGACCACTGAGCCATCTCTCCAGCCCCGAAATACATCTTTAAAAAAGAAAGAAATACAAGGTTGGGCTGGGCAGTTGAGGGCCTTGGCAGCACTGTCTCCCAATATAAAACAGGAAAGGGCTGGCAACGCAGGGCAGTAGGAAGGTCCTGGGTTCAATCCCATCCTGGAGACAGAGAGAGACAGAGAGAGACAGAGACAGAGAGGCAGAGGCAAAGAGGCAGAGAGAGACTTACCATGTTGCCCAGGCTGGCCTTGAACTCCTGAGCTTGGGGGTCTTCTCCGCCTCAGCCTCAGCCTCAGCCTCGCAGCGGCCGGCCCTCTGGCACGCACCACCACGCAGTCTCTGGCCCGTCCCACAGGATCCCCTGGAGACTCACACTGATGTGTGTCCGCATCCCGCTCCTTCATCAGCGAAGAAACTGAGGCTTTTTGTTCCTTTGTTTGCTTGTCACACAGGCTCTCACTGTGCAGCCCAGGCTGACCTCGAACTTGAAGCAATCCTACTGCCTCAGCTCCGCGAGCTGGAAGAACGGGCTTGTGCCCCCACGCCTGGCAACCCTGGGAACTTGGAGAGGCCCAGGCAAGGATACACCGAGGTGGGCAGCCGGCTGGTGGCTGTGCACAGATGGAGCAGGTGCCTTGCGCCCTGGAGTGCCCAGTCCCCTCGTCCCCGTGGCCTGCCCTCCTCCAGCCTCCTCCGCAGCCTCTTTCCTCCCCCTGGGCCTCCTCTGCTGCCTTAGCAGCCCTGAGGTTTCCAGCTCATTCCCTCTCCTCCTTTGAAGGCTCGTTTCCTGCCAGCTACACACATACACACACACACACACACACACACACACACACACACACACACACACGGCCTTCTCTTCCATCCTCCTAATCCCCACTGCACATCAGCCTCACAGGGTTTTCTGGGTCCCTCTGCAGGCCCTGCCCCAACCCCTCATGTCTCCACAGTAAGGGGATAAGATGGAGCTGGGCCGGGATCCTCCTGCACAGGGTCGGCATCTTTCCAGGAGGACCAGGCTCCAGCGCCCTTCCCTTCCTGGAGGAGGAGGCCACGTGGGGCAAAGTGTGCCCGGCCCCCATCCCTGGTCTTCTGTGACCCCCTCACTCATCAAGGGCCCTTGTAGACCCCACTGCAGGGCTGGTGAGATAGCTCAGCGGACTAAGCGCCTGCTTAGGCAACTGCAGGGACTGGGGTTAGATCCCCCCACTACATGCCTGCCCACTGCAGGGGAGGTGAGTGCTGGGGCTGGCCGCCTCACATGCCTGGCTCCTGGCTGGGCAGAGGGACCAAAGGGCGTGCCCTGAAGCCAGGGCAGCTTGGTGATGGGGAGAGGGGAAGTACTTTGCTTGCAGGGCAGCTCTTTCATTCATTCCATGAACATCAGTTGAGCAACTCCTTGTGCTGGGTGGGAAGACAGAGACAATGAGGACAGAGCTGTGCCAGCCTATCACTGATGCGCTGGGATGAATGGCTTGGTCCTCAGTGCAGGAAACAGGGCAGGACCCAAGGAAAGGAGCCAGAGGGAGGGAGTGCCTGCAAACACCAGCTCCCTGACGCCTGCACGGACACACGCACTCACACACTCACAACACGGTCAGAGAAGCTGAGTAACATGCTCAGCGCTACACAGCCCGGCTCAGCTCCCACTTTCCTGGCCCAAGCGGGAGGTGGGGATGGGGCAGGGGTGGACCCTCCCTGTGACCTTGTGACCCCGGCCCTGTATCCGCCCCTCCTCCAATTTAGCCCAGGGGCCGAGGTCACGTGAGGTCAGTGAGGAAGGAAGTGGCCAAGGTGTCCCTGCTGTGTTGCAGAACCCACTGCCCTAGGTCTGCACAGGGGACGCACAGAGCCGCAAGTGCAGCCCCCTCCCCTCCCTCCGCCCATCCAACTCATGTGCTTGGCCAAGTCACTTGTACTTGTCGCCTCTGGACACACGTCCTGCACGGAGCAGCTCCCGCGCCCCTGCGCTGCACTCGGTCACCCACTGAGCAAAAGCACTGAGCCGCTGCATTGGGTCAGGCTCCGCGCAGACCAGAGGCGCAGGGGAGCAGGGCCCTTGGGCCAGGGGGGAGGCACAGCCACCTGGAGCAGCAGTTAGGGAGGTCTACCCAAGGAGAAAGAGCAGGAGCGGCCCCTGAGGAGGGGCCGAGGCCTGGGTGCCCAGGAGAGTGGCCCCTGGAGGACAGGCGGGCTGGTCCCCAGCCTAGGTGAGCACCAGAGCTCGGCCCTGGGGATAGAGGCTGCGGGGGGTTGGGGCGGGCAGGGAAGTCACAGAGCGCTGCACATGATGCACGAGGACGAGGGCTGCCCGGCACACGCTTGCACACACCTGGGCACATGCCTGCTGTACACACCTGCTGTGTACACCTGTCCCCAAGAGCCCACACACACAGGCCAAGTTCGTCACAGGCACCTGTGTCCCGTCCTGTCATTCACTGTGTTCCCAGAGGCGGGGCCTAGGCTGGGAGGGGCCCTTTAATGGAAGTGAGGTGAGCTGAGCCTCCCCAGAGCAGGTGTCCCCCGCCAGGGTCCTGGGGCCCAGCCACACTGCTCAAGCCCAAGTGGCCTGGTGGCCTTGTCATGCAACCATCAGAGCTGGCTAAGAACTGAGAGGGCCGGTGAGCCCTCTGCACCAGTTTCCCACGGCTGCTGTGAATACTGAGCACAGCAGTGGCTGGAAAACTGCAAATGTGTTTCCTTACAGCCTGGGCATCGGTGGCCCCAGGTCAGCGTGTCTGCATGCACCGACTTCAGGCTCCAGGGTAGGGGTGTTCTGGTGTCTCCAGGTCACATGTGGTCCTGGGCTTGTGGCCCCATCCGCCTCCTCAAAGCCAAGGACCACCCACACCCAGCTTATGGGCCTCAGGATGGGACCCCTGGTAGCTCCCTCAACCTAGGGATGTAGGCCTGCTTCTGTTGGAGGCTGGGGGCTTTGTAAAGAAAGTTTTCTCTGGCTCACAGTGGCCTCAGCCTTCCAAGTGCTGGAATTACAGGCGTGAGCCACCACACCAGGCATGATTATAAAGTAACAACTAGGTGTCAGATATTATTATTTTGAGCTAAGAGTGGAGAGGTGACTCTGGCTGCTAGGTTTCTTCTTCCTAACAATGGATCCCCTAATCCTAAATGGACATACGGCTGTCTATGCCAAAGACTACATTTCCCAGAATCCCTTGCAGCTAAGAAATATCACATGACCAACTTTTGGCCAATGATATTGCAGCAGTAGTAGTCTGGCCTATTTCCTGGTGGTTTTCTCTAAGAGACAAGGTTTGAGATCTTCTTTGGACTGGACAGAGTGTGAGCACAGAGGCAGGAGCTGGAGCAGCCATTGTGCACTGTGAAGTTCCATCCCTGTGTGTCGAGCGTGGCAATGCATTAGGTCCCCTACTAGATTTGGACTGCCTGGACTTCCTTGAGCAAGAAATAAATCTTTTCTTAAGTCACTGCTATTTGCTTTGTTTTGTTTTGCTTTTTGTACCGAGGAATGGAACCTAGGGCCCGGCATGTGCTAGCGACACGCTGTCTACCACTGAGCTACACCCCAGCCCGTGATTTTTTTTTTTTTTTAAAACAGGGTTTCACTCTGCAGTTCAGGCCTGAAGCTGGGAGGGGGCCCTTTAACACAACTGAGGCCAGGCAGGCCTCAAAATCCTCCTGCCTCAGCCTCCCAAGTGCTGGGATTACTGGTGTGAGCCTGAATCTGTTTTAACAGGGGCACAACAACAAGCCAAATGCACAGTCCCTGCCTGCTGGGAACCTCGGTCTAGCAAGGGAGGAACAGTAACCATGTGAACTGAACAGGGAACAACTGGAGCTGTGGTGCTGTAAGTGAATCGAAGGGCTGGATGGAAACATGAGGAGGCCTCAGGAGAGGTACCGGGGATCTCCCTCCACCTAGGGATCCTGTGGGTCCCCCAGAGCCCTGTCCTGCCCCCCCCAGCCCCCATACAACCTGGCACCCCTCTCAGTGCCCTCCCTGACCTGGGCTTGCAGGCTCCCAAGGACACCCTTCCCGCACCATGGCTGGGCCAGCTGCGCCTGCACCTCCACTGCCTGGGCAGTTAGGGCTACTTGATGAGGGTCTGTTTCCCCCAAAGGGCAAGTGTCTAACCCATCCACAGAGGTGCAGGGGCCTTAGCCCAAGGCTGGCATGCGCTAGGTGCTCAGGGAACATTTGTTAAGACTGGACTTGGTCCGGTCCTTCAGGAAAGACCTAAAGCAGGGTCACAGCTTCTGCCCACTTCTGGGGTAAGAAGTGACCCCCATTTGCCCTCTCACTTTCTCTGAGATGGTAGTGTCACAGCCCCTTGCCCATGCAGGGCCTTAGACATCGAGGTGACTGGTTCCCAGGCTGCAGGGGTGGGACTCTGGCTGTCCCAGTGTTGTGCAGTTTGCCTACCATCTCACTCTGACAGGGGCCTTTGGACCCCACGACACCTGCAGAGGGCTCAGCACAGCGGGCGCCCGAGCGCTCTTGGAGTTCTACAACCCCACTCTGTAGAGCATGCGCCCTCCCTCACTGGGTAACCTGTGGCCCTGCTCCACCTGGGCTTCTGCCTCCTGGGATGTGGGCGCCTCCATGCTGAGCTGTGATTCCCCTTCTCAGTGCTGTGTAGTCTGGGGTGGGGGAGGGGACTCCTGCACAAAGGCCACAGTGCTTACTGGACGACAGCTGTGCCCCTCTGTGGCCATCACACACTGCCCCTTTCCCCCATGGTCCCTGTCACTTCAGCTTTAGGACATGCTTTCTAGTGAGAGGACTGGAGCCCAGCAAGAGGAGGCAATATGTCCAGGTCACACAGCCAGCTAAGGACAGGTATCAGGGTCTGGGAGGACCCACTGGGGTTACACCAGGCTGTTACGCACCCCATGCCAGCTAAGGGACCAAGACAGCGTGGATGCGGCTGTGCCACCAGAAGTCACCAAGCAGAATTTGAACCCAAACAGTATCTGTTTCCACTGTACCTCCCCACTGCCACCCGGTGTCCCAGCTCCAGGCCAGGACCATGGCACTGTCACCCCAGAAAGGGAACCAACTGCAGGGGCCTTGCCAAGCTGGGGGCATGAGACGGGTGCCCAGCGAGCCAGCAGATGCCAGCTTGCGCCAGAGTTCAAAATTTCTCCCCGGAAAATCAGATAATCGAGGAAGTCAAACACCATGAAATGAGTGATCCTGACCAGAAACCCACAGGGAGTGCTGGAGGCCATCAGGTGGGGGACGTGGCCTTCTAGATAGGGAAACTGAGGCATGGTGCAAGAAGCAGATGCCCACAGGTGCCAACAGAGGCCTCTGTGCTCTGGAGGACGCCAGCCACCAACCAGCTCTGACTGTGCAGAGTCCAAGGACAAGGACAGAAGAGCCACAGGCTTCGGGCTCACTACACCTGAGAGGCCTCAAGTTAAGCCGAGTCACAAGGCTGGTGGGAAGGACCCGGGGGACGGGGGCATGCCAAGGACCTGGGGCACCCAGGAGCAGGAAAGAGGAAGAGCCAGCTGCCTGCTGCAGGAGGGGCGAAACAGGACAAAGGAAACAGCCAGGCAGGGGAGGAGGCAGAGGGGCTGGCAGAGCAGCCGAGGGAGTCCAGGCCGAGGGACTCCAGCGGCAGGCCCTGGCCTCGCCTGCAGGCACCTAGGACAGGAGCCTCAGGAGCAGCAGGGCTGGGTGGGAGCTGCAGGGAAAGAGCAATCTCCAGAAGGAGCAAGATCAAAAGGGAAAATTTGCAAGTTAGATTTACTCTCAATTCTATTAAACCACCAAACGATGTGGGAAAATAGTACAAGGTTCTTAACTCCAGGAACACTGGAGACCCCGCCAGGTTGGCTCCCCCCTGCCTTCCGTGGGTAACCCCGGAGGATGCAAGGTGATAGACAGGGCCAGAGGGGGCAGCTGTCACCAGAGAGAGGGACAGGGAGAGAGGGAGGGGGCAGGGAGGAAACGAAGGGAGAAGCAAAAGGGAAGGCTGGGGTCACTGGTGAGGGGTCTGTGTTGTCTGTTACTTCCCTCATGTAACATTAGCCCTCGTCCCTGTCCCCCCACCAAGGACTGGTGCTCACTAAGGTTAGGGGTGCAGACATGGGTCGGACTGGCTGGGCTTGGATCTTGGCTTAGTTAATTCCCAGATGAGTGACCTTGGGTAAGTGACCCAACCTCTGTGTGCCTCAGCAGTGAGAAGTAGAGGCATTACAGGAGGGATCTATCTTACAGCGCCCTCCATCGGAGCAACTGACTACTGTCCCAAGGTGAACAGGCAGGCGGGGTCTCAGCAGCCCCTGAAAACTCTAGGCCTTGTCCAAAGCCATGCGCTGGGACATTTTTCTGAACAGCAGGGGGTCTCCTCTGTCAGCTCAGCCTCATGGGCCTGGGCCTATAGCTCCTCAGCCTTGGGTCACTCCCCCTGCACCCAGCTTTTGAGGGGTTCTGGGAGGTCCCACTCATCCCTTGTAGGCACCAGGGGTACCCCAGTGCAGAGAAGAAGGAGTCTGGGGCCCTGCCCCCCAGCCCCAGGGAATTTGCTCCTGGTAGTGGGGAAGGAACCCAGGCCTTTACACTGAGCTGCTTCTCTGACCCTTTGTATCTATTCTTTATTTTTTTAA
>NW_004524699.1:6095888-6114557 GCF_000260255.1 Octodon degus | reverse complement strand
GCGGAACCAGAGATTGAACTCAGGCACTTGCGCTTGCCAGGGAAACGCTTATTCCACTGAGCCATCTCCCCGGCCCGGGGATGATTATTTTTAAGGCCAAGACAATCTTGTATCCAAAACCAGCTGCCTGCTCTAGGATGAGAAGAGAGCGAAACAGGTTGCAGAGCCGTGCTCTGGATACACAACACGCACACGGTGAAAATGACGCTTCGGGCCCACACTTGACTCTGTGGCTGCCGCCCAGGCGCACTCAGCCACCTCATGCCGGTCCCCCGGGCAGCCAGCCCGGTGGGCACAAGAGCTGCGAGCACCCACCCTTGGCCTGAGACCCCTTGGGCCCAGTTCCTCCGCCTACACAACTCAGTGACCTTGAACTAGCCTTTTATGATGGTTCCATTGTGGAGACAGAAGCAAGCGCAGAAGAGCGTGCACAATGTTGAGCTGATGTAAAACCAAGGTGAAACTATAAAATCCACGCCACCTCCTAGTCTGAGCGCTGAAGTCGGGGGAAACTGGGTTGCAGGCCCGGTGGGCGGGGCCTGGGTGGTGGGCGGAGGCTGGGTGGTGGGCGGGGCCTTGTGGTGGGGATCTGAGTGGTGGGCGGAGCCTGGGTGTTGGGCGGGGTCTGGTTGATGGGCGTGGCTTCTTGTCTGCCCGCCCACACCGGGCAGCGGGAGTGCGCTGTCCAATCACTCAAATAGAGGCGAAGTGTTTTCAAAGTCCCTCTAGGGTCTTTGGTGGCCCTGACCTCCAGCACATCGGCCTCCAGAGGACCCGTGACAAGGTTTTGGGCTCAGACGGGACAAAGGCCACTCCTGGAGGCCCTCCATGGGCCCCTGCTGGGCATCTGCCATAGTTGAGTCCCTTTACACTGCGTGAAGCTCAGGCAAAGTGGGAGCTCAGGCTGCTGGTTCAGGACCTGCTGCGAATCCGACAGCAGAGCAGGAGCCAGCGCAGGGCCCTGAGGGACTGCAGGGCTCACGGCCTGAGTAGCCCGCTCCATCTCTACCTTCACCGTGCAGGGGAGGCAAGGTGGAAAGCCGGCTGCCTCAGTGACAGGAAGGGTGGAGTCCAGGGCAAAGCTGCACAAGATTGCTGGCTTTTACCAAGGGTTCTGAGGCCGAGCAAGGTGGCACACACCTGTGATCCCAGAACTCTGGGAGGCTGAGGCAGGAGGGTAGCAAATTCCAGCCCAGCCTGGGCAATTTAAGGACTTAGCAAGACCCTATCGCAAAATAAAAACCAGGGTTGGGGGCTGAAGCTATAGCTCCTGGTGCAGGCCTAGGTTCAATCCCCACTAGCACAAAACAAAACCTGTTGTGGAAGGAAGGCGGAATGGTGAAGGAAGGGAGCAGTGGTTGGAGCTTGCACGAGAGCCCAGCCTGCTAAGGCCTGGCTCCCTAGCTGCAGGAAAACAGGATCACCTTCCTGGAGCTGCCCGTGTCCCCACCACGGCTCCTACTTTGGCTTCTCAACCGGAGCTCACTGCGCAACCCTGGCCAGGTTACTTCACCTCTTTGTGCCCGGTTCCTTTGTCCGCAGGGTAGTGTCTGTCGTCCAGTGCGTACACACATTGCTTGCCCAGTGTGGCATCTGTCCTGGCTCCTCAATGCCTTCCCTCTGGACTTTGAGCTCCAGGAGGGCAGGTTCTGGGTCTCTGTTGCCCTCACTGGTTCCCACAGTGGGGACAGCATGAGTGGCGTTAGTGCTGGGGGCCTCCCCGTTCCCTGGAGCTGTTTCTACTAGGGGGCCAGGAGGCTGGTGGGGTTGCTGGGAGGAGGTGACACTCTTGTCTCTCACACCCTGGGAGGTGCCAACCTCCTGTCACTTAGGCATAGGCATACCCGGAGGGCAGTGACAGAAGGACAGAGAGGCAGAAATGAGGGAAAGGGGACACGTGTGCCCGTCTGTCTGGGGTAAGGGATGCAGCCGTCCCTGTGCTCCTCACTTCAACATCCATGGTCCTCAAAGAGGCTGCAGTGCCAAGGCGGCTGCAGCAGTAACTGTGGTCACTGCCCTGCCCTTCCCATGTGCTGTGTCCTCGTTAGGCAGAAAGACATCTTTCTCCCCCTCTAGTCTCTGCTGAGAGGCCACTATGCCACTCGGGAGGGCCGCACCCTCATGACCCAACTAGCTCCTGAAGATCCCACAGGCTGCCACTACCCTGGGGTCGGCACACCAACATATGAACAGGGGAGGGGACCCAGTCAGTCCCCTAGAAAGTGCTGTTCAACAATGAGTCGGGGCTGCTCTCCCACCGGGGCTGGCTTCCCTGGAGTTCCACATCTCCTCTCCCACCAGGGAGCACAGGCATGCCTCCTTCATTTCGGGCGAGGCTCCCTCTGTGTGCCCGGCCCACTTCCGGTCAGGGTGGCCTGTCCACCGGGGAAACCCACAGGCTTCATGCCCAGCATCTTATTCAGCTGCTCTGTCTGCCTGCTGCACTCTCCCCAGATTCCACCTGCTCCAGATAAGTCAGTTTTCCCTGACAGCCCCTGCGTTTTCTCCGCTTCTGCACACCTTCAAGTGCTGCAGGAAGGGACCCCAGAGCCTGTCCACCTGGTGACCTTAGCGAGGGGGCTCCATGGCACTGCCTTCCCCTGAATTGGAGGCCAATTCCAACACTTTGTAACTGTGACCTTCTGGGTTGTTTTGTTTTGTTTTCAGTACCCGGGATTGAACTCAGGACCCTACACTTGCCAGGCAAGCACTTATTCTACTGAGCTCTCTCCCCAGCCCTAACTGTGACCTTCTGAAAGAACTGGGCCTTCCTGGACCTCGTTCACCCCAAGAGGCTGGGACTCTGACCAGGCAGCAGGAAGGGGGCCACTCTCTGGAGGGTTCCCTCCCTCCCTCCATATCCCCTTTGGCAAGCAAATCCAGCTGAACATGCCGTGGATGTCCCCTTGGTGGACAGACAGGCCACTCCGAAGAGCCATCGAAGACACACTTGTGGCTTTTAGGTGAGCCGGAATCCCCAGCGTGGGGCTAGGGTCCCCGACTGTGAGGGGCAGGGGGCGGGGCTGGAGGTGCGATGTATGTTCCGAGCCCTGTGCCTACGAAGAGGGCTTGGGGGTGTCTGTGTGTGCGTGGTCGTGTATGTCTGTCCCTTCCCTGTGTGACGGGTGTGGGGCCAAGTATCAGTGCGTAGAGGTCGTGCACTTTGGAGTCTGCATGGCGACAAATAAAGTTCGCCCAGATCTCCCAGGTGTTGTTGCGGCCGCGCAGGTGCAGGAGCCGGGGGCGGAGGGGATGCGTGGGTGGGAGAGGAAAAGTTTCTGATTTGGAGCAGGAAGCAGAGAAGTTTCGGCGATGCCAAAGCCAGGCCAACACTGCCCCCACGTGGTCCCGGTGCGGCACTACAGCCGGTGGGCGAGCGGGCGGGGGAAACTGAGGCACGTGGCGGGTGAAGGTGCGAGGAGTTGGAGTGGAGCAATCCGGCCTCATTGGGGACCCCCAGGAAATAGCCTGGGATGGGGGGCGCTGCGAGTGAAAGCCTGGAGTCGGAGATGCGGGAGACGCCAAGGGGTGAGGTAGGGCGGGTACCAATTCCTGCTCCAGCTCCCGAGCGCGCCTACGTAGGCGGCTGCGGCGCTGTTCCCAGCTCTCCCCAAGCTGGCTTTGTCCAAACCGATCCTCGGTCTACCCACCGCCTTTCTCCTGGTGACAGGGCGCCTCTCCAGAAAAAAACCCTCGGTCTTCCACAGCCCAGTGTCACCACCAGCCGCCGTCTATCCCCAGGCATCTGTAGTGACCCGGGCTTCCACCCGGCAAGGTGCCTGCTTTGATTCCCTGGCTGAGTCCTCCCTGGCCAAGAGGTGGCGATAAAGAGCTGGATCAGCGGCCTGGGTATGGGCGCCAAGGACGGGGAAGGGGTGCGACTTTATCCAGGGATCGGAGCACAGGTGTGGTAGGAGGTGGGGGCACAGTTCCCCGTCCTCCAGCTCCCCGCACGGCAGGCGCCTCTTTCAGGTGTGGGCTGATCTGGGTGGACAGATGCACGGTGCCAGGTCGGGGGCTGGGCAGGGTCGCAAATCAGAAGGGAGATCCAGGCACAGGCCCTGGGCACAGTCCAGCTCCCCCAGCCCAGGAACCCCTGGAGACCTCAGAAGCAGACTTTGTACTGTACGGGAGACCAAAAAGCAGATCCCAGCCGCCTGGGAAGTGTGTTTATTTGTAGGCTGAGACAGGACACTTCTTGCTGCCTCGCAGGCATACAACCCTCAGCTGGGGACCCTGTAGGCATTCAGGGTCTCGGAAGGTGGGAGGAGCTAGTAGCCCTTAGGGTAGCCGTGCTTCAGGACTGACTGCAGCACCAGGTTGGGCAGTAAGGGTTCCTACAGAGAGGAGGAGGGGGGCTAAGTCACTGCCAGGGACCTCGGAAGAGGCAGGGGCTGTTCCGGCCCATGGCTTCTGCACTGAAGTTTGGTGGGTGCAAGCTGCCCCAGGCCCATTTTGTGTTTTTTTCTCATTTTGTTTGTTTTGTTTTGGTTTTGTCTTTTGAGACAGGGTCTCTCTACGGAGCCCAGGCTGGCCTTGAACCCACTGTGGAGCCCAGGCTGGTCTCAAGCTCACGTAGATTCTCCTGCCTCAGCCTCCTGAGTGCTGGGATCACAGGTATGTGCCCCCATGCCCGGGTTGCGGGCCCATTTTACAGATGAAGAATGAAACAGGTAGGGGCTGGTGAGATGGCTCAGTGGTCTAAAGCACCTACTTAGAACAAGCTTAGCAAAGCACAGGGACCGCGGTTCAATCCCCCAGCACCACATGCCAGCCAGCCCCGCCCCCTGGTGGGCTGAGCTGGCCACACACAAAAAAATAAATAAATGAAATTAAAAAGAAAAAAAAAAAAAAAAGAATGAAACAGGTAGCCAGGCCCCTGGCCTTGGGCAAGCATCAGAACCTGAGCCAGACAGCTAGGCTTAAGAGGGAGCCCAGCTCCTCAACCATGGCATTTTGAGGGAAGGCAGCCCCCATACGCCCCAGTGGCTGAGCCTCAGCCACGCCCCTGGCAATGCCGCTCAGGACCAACTGACCCTGGTGCTCACCGGCTTCTGGCTCCAGGAGCAGGGTGATCGGCCCACCTGCTCCAGGAAGCTGCAGGTGTCCAGGAGGCCTGGGAGGTCCCTCCATGACCTCATTGTGTTGACCCTGGGGGCGAAGGGCAGGCTGCTATTTAGGGAGGCATCCTTAGAGAGGTGGCTCTGCAGCTCCTGGGCCGGCCTGGGGAAGACAGGAGCCAGTGAGCTTGGCGCACCCCAGGTACTGGGCATGTGGATGGGAGGCGCAGGGCGGGGCCTCACAGGCCAGGTTGGGCCCAGCATGCGGAGCTGGCCGAGGTGTCCTCCTTGGCCTTGGGGCACTCAGTTTTGGGTAAACTGTCTAGCCACCTCCTGAGGTTCCTGAGTGCTGGTCTGGACATGGACTCTGCTGGCGAGGTGGCCGTCCTGTCCTGCTGGACTGCAGGGGAGAGAGCACCAGTGAGTTCCCTACTCTAGGAGGGCCACTGGCACCCCTGCCCTCCCCTCCTCCCTCTGCTGGCTCTGCTGGGTACAGCCGTCTCCATGGCAACCCCAGGCTTCCCCAGGCTTCTGGCTGCCTCTACAGAAGCCTTGGGTTTTGAAACTCTCATGAGACTGCTTCTGCCAATTGCTCCCCAAGCTGTGCCCCCAGGACCCCACTACTGCTCCAGCCCCAAATGGACCCTTGTCCCGCAGCAGAAGCCCAGTGACCATCAAAGAAATCCTTGAGATGACACCAAGTCCCAAGGAGATGGTGTCTCAGGGCCGAGAGCCCTTCCTGCCCCACAGCTGCCATTCAGCCTAGGCAGGGACTCCCAAAGCCCCCAGCAGACAACTGGGTGGGGAGGTTGGGCAGGTATATGGCGGGTCCCCTGTGCCCTAGGTAGGGACACAGCGCCTGGTGGCCAGTGACCCGATGGAAGAATCTCCCACCTGCCACAGCATGAAACTCTGTCCCAGTTTTGCCCTGTCTTTCGATTTGGGGTGGGGGCCACTCTGGCTTTTTTCTGTTACTGGACTGTACGGCATCTGCACAAGAACCTTCTGTCTCAGTTTCCCCATGGGAAAAAAAAAAAACAACAGGTTGGGCAAAAAGTGCAGGTAGTCTGGGCCTGCGGAGGGTCCCTCCTGAATCAGCAGAGGTCCTGGACTTGCAGGGTTTTCCCCAAGGGGGGGTTTGGGAAAGGCAGTTCCTGGAATTGCACACAGTAGGTGCTCAATGAATCACTGCTGGGGGCTAACTCTGGGAGGCCCAGGGATGTCTGGGCACAGTGAGGAGGAGAGGTGGGAGGTCAGCAGTGCTTATTCTAGGCCAGGGTCTCTGATTCTTTTTGCCTCCTGCCACCCCGTTTGAGCAACTCTGTCAAAATGGACACCCTCGCATCTGTCCCCACAGGTTGAGAGCAAAGGCCACCCTGGGCACTGACTATCTATGCAGGACACTGGCTCCTGCGTCCCCAGGACACAGCTGTTTCCTCTTGTCCACCTTCCTGGGCACCTCCTCTGCCACCCTTGAGGTTAGACCTCAAGGATACAGGCAGGAGACAGAGTAGGTCAACCGTGGTCAGGCCTAAGCAGCCACTGTTGTTTCCTGTGCCACCACTTCTGCTGGCTATCAAAAGTCCTGCTTGGTCCTCAAAGGTTACCCTGACACCCACAGCCAGGGCAGCTGCTTCCTCTGAGGGCCAGGGGGAATCCCTCTACTTGGGGCCAGAGCCATGGCCTCCGCCCTCCACACCCCATGCTGTCACTCTGGAGTCCTGGAGTGCCCATCCTTGGGGCACCTGTCCCAAACATCTACCTGCACAATGACGTTCCCAGTAGCGGAGGGCGCTGTCCGTGAGGGACTCATCTGCAAACCGTACCCGGAAGGGGCAGCTGCGCTTTCGGGGCCCCAAGCCTCCACTGCAGAAGTTGGGGGTGGGCACAGCCTGGGGGTCTTCTATGCCACAGAACCTGCGGAGAGGGAGGGAGGGTGGAGGGCTTAAGCCCAAAGGTACTCCACACTGACACGAGTGACCCGCCACAGCTGCAGGCAGGGGCTGATTATGTAATATGCCTCTTTCCTCAAACCCATACAACTTCCACGGAACAGTACTATCCCTTTTGTTTGATGGGTTTGGTTTCTTGAGTCAAGGGTGTGGCTATGCAGCCCACGTTACCCTTAAACATGGCCACGGCTATCTTCCTGCCTCACCTTCCTTCCTGAGTGCTAGCATTACAGCCACCACCCTCAGGTATTATTCCCATTCTACAGACAAGGAAATCGAGGCACAGAGACTTGGGCAATATGACCAAGGTCACACAGCTGGAAAGGCTGGAAGGGGTGCAGGCCACCTGCGCCTGCTTCCCGAGTCTGCAGTCTCACAGCTCCAGCAGGCAAGCAGACATGGTACAAATTCAAATCCAGGACTCAGGCCGTCCTGGGTCTCTATCTTAACTCTTGAGCCTCAGTTTCCTTATCTGCAACATGAGGAGAATCATGGTTATCCCTCCCCCCATACATGCCCAGGCATCCCTGGGCGTACAAGGTTGCAAAAGTGCCCTGCCTGCGGCAGACGCCAAGCAGTGAAAGCTGCTCAGTACGCCCCATCCCGTGTGCAACCCTCCACAGACTGCCACAGGGCCAGGCGAGGTGCTCCCCAGCCCTGCACGCCTGAGTCCGCAAATCGACTACCCCTGCTCTTCTGCGTCCCTGCGTCATAGCTTGGGAAAAAGGGTGTGTGGCCTTGGCCTGACTTTATCCGAGCTCCTGGGCTGGCACTGTTCCAGCTGAGCTAGGCTTGTATCTCCACGATCCCCAGAGCCTAGGGCTTTTTCAGAGGTGGCTGGCTCTAGAGTGTGTGATGCTAAAATTGATTCATGGTGCGCTGCTAGGCTCACGGGCACCGTGATTAAGGTGTGAGTGCTTCCTGCCCTGGGAAGTCTGCAGAGGGCCAAAGGGGGGGAAAGATGCTGTTTAGGTCCCTTGTTGCTTCTGCCGTCTTTCCCAGCAATACACTCTTTCTCCTCTGCAGTAGCCCTCTGCTGTGCCACTCTGCCTTGGGGCTGGCCAACTATGGACTGAAACCTCTTTGAACTGTAAGCCAAATAAACCTTTCTTCTCTTAACTTGTAAGTGCTGGGTATTTTGTCTCAGCAATGGGAGAAAAGTAACTATGACAATCTGTGATCCATTAGTGGCACCTGCCTGGAGCAGACCCTCAGACTCAGAGAAGAGATGTGCTGTGATCCATTAGTATTGTCTGCCATGGGTACAGCATGAGAAGAGATGAAATGTGTGCTAAGTAACCATGGTCCCCAGTCTTTAAACTCTTGAACAGTGTTTTGCACCCTTCACCTCTGCCTAAGCCTATTTAAGCTGGAAGCATTTCTCTGCTGGTTTCTTTCCCCCTTCCACTTCCATTAGAATTCTAGTAGGCCCACATAAAAGCAAATAGCTGGTTTCTTCTGTTAATTTTTTCTTTTTACTCAGCCCTGGGGGTGGGTTTGGCAAGGTGTGTTACACAGGCAATTGAACTCAAGTCTCTAAGCTTGCCTAAACAGATGCTTTAGTCCACTGAGCTATCTCGCCGGCCCCAAGTTCATTTCTTATTTCTCCAAGATTTGACATATTCTAAAACCTAATGAAGGTTGGAAGAAAGCAGGAAGGATAGAAGGCTAGGTGGGTGGGCTGATGGATACATGGACTGGTAGATGAATTCATAATAGGATCTGAGAGAAGGACTGCATCATAGGTGGATGGGTGGGTGGGTGGGTGGATGGATGGATGGATGGATGGATGGATGGATGGATGGACAGGTGGATGGATGGTCTGGATGGATGGATGGATGGATGGTCTGGATGGATGGATGGATGGATGGATGGATGGATGGATGGATGGATGGTGGGTGGGTGGATGGATGGATGGACAGGTGGATGGATGGTCTGGATGGATGGATGGATGGATGGATGGATGGATGGATGGACAGAGGGAGTCTGAATAGACAGTGACTGGCTGGAGGGAGGGATTGATGAATGATGGAGAAATTCATGAATAGGTTGTAGAAAACCTGGTTCATGGATAAGAGGTAAGCAAGGAATGGGGTGAGAACGATGATAACTATATGACTGGATTCAGAGAGGAATTAGGAATGTGTTGGGAGAAGATCTGATTAATGGACTGATGGATGGATGGATAAGTGGATAAACAAATGGGTGAAAAACAGAAAAAATAAGACAAGTGAAGCAACACCCTTCACCCACTCCATACCCCCTGCTGTAACTCACGGGCTGGCCTTCCTGACTGTGGGGAATTCTGAGTGGTCCCCCCTCAGGGGTCCCAGGGTAGATTTCTGGTGGTGCAAAATCTTCTCAAGTCTCTCCTGGAAGTCTGACAACTGGTTCCTTGAAGACAAATAGACCACGTCTGTCATAAGCAGTCAGGCCCACCATCCTGGAAACATCCAAGCAATCCTGCCCCGCGGAGAAGGCCTGAGACACTTACCGCAGATCTGGGAGGAACTGGCAGCTGGGACACTGCGAAGAGTTGGGCCAGGGCTCTGACATCCCACTTGGATGGCGCCGTGGTGCTGAGGGAGCTGGAGAAACAAGGAGGAGTCAGCTAGGAGCTGGGAGACAGTTTTTACTCTGGGTACCTCTACTGACCTAGTCTGGGGCATGGCAGACCAGCCTCAGGGAAGGCTCTGAGGACGCCCCACCCCCGGAGGACCCCGCTTGTGTGCATTGGCCTCACTCTGCGCCTGCAACTCCGGCTCCTCTGAGCACTTGGCCCGCAGCTGGGCCAGGAACTCGCGGAACTTGCAGGGGAGCAGTTCTCCCAGGAGTGTCCCCACGGGCTCCGGGGTCTCCTTGCCCAAGCCCTTGCGGACGGGCTCGGGCTCCCGAGGCCAGGGGCGGTGTGGAGCCGGGGCCCAGGGTGCTGGTGGTGAGAGCAGCGGTGGCAGCAGGTGGCGCTTCACCCGCCGGGTCTCAGTGGGCAGCACCGGCGGCGGGGGGCTCCAGACACCCAGCCCCGGCCCAACGTCCCGGTCCTGCCACCACGAGGAACCGCCGCCCAGCACCCGAGAGGCCCCTGCACCTCCAGTGCCCCAGGGCGCCCCGAGCTCCGGCCTGCCTAGCTGGGGCAGTGGTGAGGCTCGGCGCCGGAGGTCGCCGGCGGCGCGGGGACACCCATCAGGTGCCATCTGGGCGCCCAGGAGCAGGGGGTGCAGGAACATGGCCTTGGCACTCAGCTCAGCGTGGCCTCCCGCCGGGGCGCGCAGGGGGGACGGGAGCGGAGCTGGCGCTGGCCATCGTGCCGGATGTGGCGCCCAGGGCTAGGCTCAGTGCACCACTGGCTCCGTGGACATTGAGAGAGTGGCTTTCGGTGACAGCCCTCTCAGCATCTGTTTCCTCACCCGGAAAAGTGACGGCAAGAATACCCCCACCTGTGGGGGGCGCTGTGACGTTGATTTCAGCAGCCAGTACGTGTCAGGCGCTCAGGTCACTGCCAGGCACGTGGTACACGCACAACAAAGGTGACCTTCTGTCACTCAACTACTGAAAAGATTATAACCGGTAATCCCAGCCCTCAGGAGGCTGAGGCAAGAAGATCACTGCGAGCTCCAGGCCAGCCTGAACTACACCGCGAGGCCTTGTCTCAAAAATAAACAGGGCTGCGACATAGCTCATCGGACTTACCGCTTGCTTAGGCAAGCACAGGGGCCAGGGTTCGATTTCTGGCACCACTTGCCACGCTAGCCCCGCCCTCGGGGGCCCTGAGCCCGGGATGGGGTCCGGGTGTGGTGGCGCTCGCCTCTAATCCCAGCCCTGGGGAGGCAGAAAACAGGAGGATCACTAGGAGCTGGAACTGCATACTGAGACCCTGTAGAAAAAATAAAAATAAACAGATAAGGCTGAGTATGCGGCTCAGTGTGAAGGCCTCTTTTTTCTCCATTTACGTTTTTGGTACAGGGTCTCACTAGGCAGCTGGGATTACAGGCGTGCGCCCTCAGGCCAGGTTAACCCAGGCAGTTACTTAGGGTTTCATCTGGGCTCCACTCCTTACTAGCTTTCCAGCCTGGGAGCTTCTGGCTGCCCGTGCTCGTCGGTAGAAAGGAGACAGTAACCCGCTCGTGAGCACACGATGGAGCCATGGGAAACAGGGCACTTGGCTGCCTCCAGAGTGTGGGCACCGCAGATGGTTGATTGCAGGGCCCTGCAGAATCTCTCCTGTGCAAAGAGAGACCCTCCGGGACCTCCCAGCCCTAAGGGGTCTCCAGGTCTCCTACCCCAGATTCATAATGAGGGGGTCCAGGCAGTGCCAAAATGGCTTTTTTTCCAATGAGGGGGACCAAGCCAGAGTCTCAGCCACGCTCAGAAAGCGCACCATCCTTAGTGACTCCCAGCCTAACACCCACTTCTAACAAACTGCGCTGTGGGCAGGCAGCACCCCAGTCCTCCCTGAATTCTCACGGGTGGCAGGGGAGGTGGGGGGGGGGGTCTCGGACTGCAGGCCTGAGCTGGCTCCAGAGTGGTGTCGCACCCACACGCTAGGGTTTCTGGGAAGGACCAGTGGAGTTTAGAGCCCCTCCCCACTTTCAGGGGCACAACCTGCCTGTCATCTCCCTACTGCCCTTGGGCTCTCTTGAGAGTCAGGGTGCTCCACCCTTCACTGGGGGCCACCCCATAGCCTGGGTCTCTCTTCTTGGCCTCAAGGGGCTTCTCAGCAACCACCCCCACCCTCACTCCACCCCCTTTCATCAGGATGGAAGTTAGGGCAAATGAACTTAGCAAGATTAATATTGTGAATCTTTTTATTTATGCGACAGGGTCTCCCTAAGTAGTTCAGACTGGCTTTGACCTCACTGTGTAGCTGATGTTGGCCTTGAACTCGCAGCGATCTTCCTGTCTCTGCCTCCCAAGTGCTGGGATCACAGGCCTGTGCCACCATGTCGTTCTGGTTCCTGAAAGCCACAGCAAACGCGGGGCTAAAGGCTAGAAACCGAGCAATTATGACATCCATCTGGCAGGCGACGCCACGCACAGCCTCCAAATGAAGCAGTGCTATTTGCTGGAGAAGAGGAGCGATCAGACTCCGCGGCTTCTTTAAATCCTGAAATCCGGGCGGTCCTTCCACTCAAACAAAATAATCCGGAGAGCGAGCCCCCCACCCAATCCGCGGGGCGGGGCGATCCGGGTGAGGGGCGGGGCGATCCGGGTGAGGGGCGGGGCTACACGTGGTCACGCTCCTGGCGCCCGGAAGTGACGTGCAGGGACGTAGGCAGCGCGTGCCATGTGGTGTCACTTCTGGTAGCTGACAAGTGGAGCCTTCGCTCTCCTTTCCTCTCCCGCGTCCTCTCGTCCTCGTCCCGGGAGGCCCCGCCCGGGGTGAGTAGCGCGAGGAGGACGGAGGGGAGGCGGCCCCGGGAGAAAGAGGACCCGACCCCAGCTGCCTCAGACCCAGGCCGCCCCTCCATGTGTCCCGGCGCGTGCGCGTCACCGGCTCGGGCACCACGTGCTTGTCCCCGGAGGTCCTGCCGAATCTGGGCTGGGACAGAAGAGACCACGGGGAGGAGGAGGAGGAGGAGGAGGAGCTGCAGGCTCTCTAAGGCTGCGCTCCGAGTCTGTTTCCCCTCTGAGACTCGGGGATACGGCGAGCGCCGCTGCGAGGCGGGGTGTGAGGGATCCGAAGAAACGCCCGGCACGCCTGTGCGCAGGAGTCGCTGTCATGGTTAATCCCGGGCACAGGTGCAGCTCAGAGACAGCTGCCGCCAAAGCCCGTGGGTCTTGAGGTCAGCAGGTTTGCAGGGACTGCGTCCTAAGAGGCCCAGACCTTGCAACCCATCGACGGAGCGAGCTTTGATCTCTGGTTTCTCTGTACAATAAGGAAGGGTGGGCTGGGCGAGGTCTGAGCCCCGGGGGAGACCAGGGCTGCAATCCTGAGTGTTAGTTTAAGGCATATTACTTTCTTAATGTGTTGGTTTTTCTGTATACTGAGGACTGTGGGAGGGTTGGGGATGCATATAGAAGGTTCTAGTGGAGACCAGAAACCCTACCATCTCCAAGACAACCTCTTTATTTTTGCCTCGTTTGTGGAAACATAGCCCCCCTAAGTAGTTCAGACTGGAGATCCTCCTGCCTCAGCCTCCCAATTGCTGGGATTACAAAAGTGTACCACCAGCCAGTCATGGAAATGCAGGGAAAATGCAGATAGACATAGGAGAAGCATAAGGGTGTCAGCATCAGGGTGATCCCAGCATTCCGGAGGCTGAGGCAGGAGGACTGCTGCAAGTTCAGGGCCAGCCTGGGCTACAAAGTGAGTTCAAGGCCAGACAACTGCATAGGGATGAGACCCTGTCTCAGACAAATACAAACAGACAAAAGCATACCACCGTGTCTGGCTTCCAGGACCAGGTCTTAATCCGCAGTTACCCTGGATTTACGTTGGAGGATCTCACCCTCACCTCTGCCGATTCGAAGTGCAGCTGGAGGCCAGGAGATAGCTGCCGTGTGATCAGGTGCGTCCCTGAAGCCCCCTGCGTGCCAGTTCGTACGGTGTTCAGGCATTCATCTCGTGCATTGCTCCTAATGGGCAGGGCAGATAAGGACTCGTTTCGGGCCTTGGCGCCGCAAAGGCCGTGTGCCTGGCGCTGCGGAGAGCACCTCCAGCTTCCTGTGTGTGAGTCGCTGCCACCCGCTCTCCACGCAGTCTCTGTGCCCAAGGGAGGGCTCAGGGGAGCGAGGCCAGGTCTTCTGGCTTGCACAGCCAGTGAGCACAGCTGAGGCCAACCCAGTGCATCTAACGAGGGCCTTGTTTTCTTTTTAATTCTCCCCATTTTGATTTGCTTTTCCAAGATTTGTTTTATTTTTTTTGCAGTACTGGGGACTGAACCCAGGACCTTCAATTGAGCTACATCCTTGGCCATTTTTAGTTTTTATTTTGAGACAAGGTCTTGCTAAGTCTCTAAGTTGCCCAAAACGGACTCAAACTTGGCAGTCCTGCCTCAGCCTCCCGAGTGCCGTGAGCCAGGTGTGCACTCTCACTCCCAGCTCTTTTTGTGCTTAAGCGCTCAGCCCTCTGGCCTCAGCCTCTGAGCGCCACCACCTGCGCTTTGTTCCTTTCCATGGAGCACATGCTTTGCTGTCCCCACAGATGTGAGGAAACAGTTTGCAGCAAGGTTTTATCTCCTGTTGCTTTCAGACTTTTTCTTAGGAATGTTGTTGCATGGGGAACATGAGGTGACCAGGCAGAAGTCTGTAACAGTTCAGGCACAGCCACATGGTGGCCCTGGGCTTGCTGGGCCCTGCAGCTGGGCAGCTCCTCCCCGTGCTGAGGGTAGAGTGTGGGTGACACCCTTCACCTGCCTGACCTGGATGTGCCCCTGTGACTTGTAGCCCCTAGGACATACTGCCACTCAGACATGGACCCCCGCGTGCCATGTGTGGACAGAACAGGAATCTCCTTTCTTTCTTCCGGAGCCGGGAGCCGGTGTCCGCGTGGGCCTTGCCATTTCCCGGCTGAGCTGGGCCTCCTGGGCCATTCCTAAGATCTGCGTGCAAGTGGATTCTTGTAAATTAGGTTATGCAGGGACCTTGACATTTAAAGCAATCACAGCATAGGGCTTTTGGTAAAGCAGAAAAATGACACTGGCAGAAATGGCCTTCAGCTTTATCAGCTTAGAATGTCTGGACTGTTGTCCATAGAATTTTCCTAAAAATGGAAACTAGTCACAGCTGTATAAAATCCCTTCTGTTCATCAACAGCCAATTAGCAACCCCTGCCCTGAGCTAATGCCAAGGTGGGCTGCATGGGGTCCTGTCCTTGTTCTTGTCCCAGAGGCTTGCAGATGGTAGGGAGTGTGCCCCATGAAAAGTCCGCCCCAAGCTCTTGTGGTATTTGCTCCCAAGTGAGCTTTTTGTTGAACATTTGTGTGCTGCTGGGAAAATAAGAGAGCTGCAGGAAGACAGGAGAAACCTCAGGCTGTCAGTGCTGCTGTTGTCCCGTGGGGTTTCCGGGCTGGCAAAGCTGAAGTTCCCCAGGCTGCTGGGTGGCCACCAGTGGAGACAGGGCTGGTGGTGCACTGTTCTCTCTGGTGATCTCTGGAGGGATTGTGACATGGTGTCTGTGGACCTGTTGGCAGGGAGTAGGCAGCTTAACCAGTGACAGGGCGACATTTGGGCTGGTGGGTACTTCCCATCAGCTCTCGGCTGGAGCCTCAGGGTTGGCAGCCTCCCCATTCTGCTCACGTATTCCTCAGGGTGCGGTGAGGGGTGTTGCATCTGCCCCTAGGCTGTGGCTCCCAGACAGACACCAGTATGGAGCACTGTGGTGGGCCCAGGGACAGCGTGAGCCACGGTCACCCGCCTGCCACTCGCAGGCTCCTCAGCACAGTGACTGACGGCAGTGTGTAGCCCAGATGGGCCTGCAAGTGGGTTGAAGAACCTGCAGGGTTTAAGCAGGCTCCCCTGTGGGCTCAGTAAAGGTCCCATGAAGTCACAAGCAAGCCTTAGAGGATGGTCTGGCAGGGCACAGCCGTGGGCAGTTCTCGCAGGCCACTATGACGTTGTTCCTGAAGAATGTCCAGCCCAAAGCAGGAGTGGGCTGAGGCTGGGAGGTGGGGCCACACGCCCAGCACCCCTCTGGCGGCCTAAGGGGCCAGGAGCTTGCCAAGGCAGGCGTGCTGCTTCTGGAAGGTTCCTCAGGACGAGTTCAGAGCACAGTCGTGCACAGAGCTGGAAACAGTGCAGCCACGGAGGACACCGCCTTTCTGCTGTCGTCCTTCCGCGTGCACGCCCTTGCGACCTGTCTGAGCAGGGAGCTCATCCTGGACCCTTTCCTGTCCTGATTTCTCCCATAGCCCTTAGAGCATCTCAGACTTAGGCTTTTCTTTCTCCCTTATTTCTTTTTTCCCTTTTTATTTGTTCTGTCTCAGGCTGAGGACCAGGGTCTGAACTGAGCTACGTCCCCAGCCCTTTCCTGGTTTCCCTAAGTTGCCTGGGATGGCCGCAGGCTTGTGATCGTCCTGCCTCACCCTCCAGAGCACTTGCTCTGAGACACGAGACATGCCCAGCTCGGTTCTTTTAGTTCTCCCCGAGCCTTGTCTCAAGAGTTGCCTGTGATGGTTCTCCGAGCCTTGTGGGCCCAGGCATTGGTGGCTTCCTGCTGGCATCGCGCACAGGTGTTGGGGGGAGGGGATGGCACTTCCGCTCTGTCCTTTAGTTTTCCTGCTGCATCTGGCTGCTGCCCTGCCCTGGAGGTGCTGTGGGGTCAGGGCTTGAACTCAGCTGGCCCCATGGCAGCCAGGGCGGCGAGCCTCTACCCTCTATGGCCCACAAGGTAGGGCTGCTGAACCCGCACCCGTCCTGGGGCTTGTTGGGCCCTGCCAGGGCCCAGAGCTGGCATTGTGGTGCCCTCTCCATCCACTAGCTGCCCTTGTTCCCCGTGGACCACACTGCAGCCCACAGAGTCAGGCTCTTTGGGGTGACATCTACGGTACCAAATGAGATGTGGAGACTCCACCTGCACTTCCGCTTGCCCAGCTGCTAGGTGTTCTCCCACATGCCCAGGCAGTCATGATTGCCCTAAGGACCTGTTCGTGCCCCGGAGGGCACCGGCACCCTCCCCTCCCTTCCTTCCCTCAGGCCTTCTCACATCAGGTCTTCCTGTGGGCTGGCTCTGCTTGCTGTGGAGAGGCCTCCTCCATCCCACCTGTATGTGGCCCACGTGAGCCCCAGTTAAGCTCATGCAGACCACTGGTTCCTTGCCCTATTGTGACAGTGCTCCACAGAGTGACGGCGCAGATGACAGAAGTGCCAGGACCCTGGAGCGTCCCTAGCACCGGGGGGCATGTGGGTGCAATGTCTGGGGTGATTCTACCCCCCTCCATGGGCCCTGCTGCTGCTCCTGGCCACTGACTGTCCCTTCTGTGTCAGGAGTGCGCCTGGCCTGCAGGCTTGGTGGCAGCATGACGAGCGAAGTGATCGAGGACGAGCAGCAGTTCTACTCCAGGGCCGAGCTGTACTGGAAGCAGGTCCCACCCACGGTGGACGGCATGCTCGGCGGGTACGGCCACATCTCCAGCATCGACCTCAGCAGCTCCAGGAAGTTCCTGCAGAGGTTCCTGCGGGTAGGCAGGTCCCCGCTCAGAGAGGCTTGTGTTCTAGGGGGCCGGGCGGGCTGTGACCTCTACCACCTCTGTCTGGGGCCAGAGCCCGGGTGACGTCAGGGCCCCATGCCCACATTAGCCAGGCCCAGCTGTCCTGCAGGGCCATTTGGTGCTGGGACCTCAGTGGCAGTGACTGCAGGACAGAGGGTCTTGTTACTCCCTGCAGAGGACTGGAGGCCACACTGGCCTGTATCTCCCCCACTGCCTACTGTCCCTTTGCCCCGTCATTACACTGACCTCCATTTCCCTGGGTTCAAGGAGGGTGAAGAGATGCGTGCTCCTGTTTGCATTAGTACTTCTAAGCAGAAGCTGGTTTCATCCTGGAGATGTGTGGCCCAGCCAGGGATAGGGATACACACTAATCCCAGCTGCTTGGAGGCTAAAGCAGGAAGATCCAAAGTGTGAAGCCAGCCTGAACAACTTAATGAGGCCCTGTGTATGACTTTAATTTAAAAATACCTGCGGGATCACCGCATAGTAGGTATATACAGGCTCCGGGCTCCACCCCCAGAGAGCAGAGTACAGGCCCAGAAGAGGGGGCTACTATTGCCTTATGACATCTGACACTGTGCGTGCTGGGTCCCTGAGAGAGACGTTTGCTCTGCTTCCCAGGAAGGCCCCAATAGGCCAGGAACGTCCTGTGCCCTGGACTGTGGAGCAGGCATCGGGAGAATCACCAAGCGGCTGCTGTTGCCGCTCTTCGAGGTGGTGGACATGGTGGACGTCACAGAGGACTTTCTGGCCAAGGCTAAGACCTACCTGGGGGAGGAGGGCAAGAGGGTGAGGAACTACTTCTGCTGTGGCCTACAGGACTTCAGCCCCGAGCCTGGCTCCTATGATGTCATCTGGATCCAGTGGGTGATAGGTGAGGGTCCCACTGCCCTCCTGCTTCAGCCTCCTTGCCATGTGCTCTTGTACTTGTTTGGGGTTGGCCTTGAACTTGGTATAACTGTCCTGCTTCAGCCTCCTGAGCGCTGAAATTACAGTCATACACCACTGTGCCTGGATGCAAGTGGCCCCTGGCCTGCTGCATTCAAAGCAGAACAGCTGAGCTACGCAAGGGTTTGGGGATGGAGACAAGATGCCTGCAGCATGCAGCGAGCCACCCTGCTCTCTCCCATCCTGCTCCCACATGGCCTCGCAGCTCACCTACAATGCGGTGTCCATGGCTGGGAACTGGGGCTGGAGCCCAGACGGAGGGAGTGGGCATGGGACGTGGCATCTGGCAGGGCCAGGAGCCCCGCTGGGCCAAGCCCCAGCTTGAGGCCTAGCGGAGACTGCAGGTGACCTGGGTTGTTTCTGTTTTTCTCCTGAGAGTAAAACCCAGGGCCTCCACACTGAGCTACATCCCCAGCTTCATTTTCAAGATAGGGGCTTACCGGGCCAGGCTGAGTTTCATCTCGCCATCCTGCCTCCGCCTGCCATAGTGCTGGGATGACAGGCGTGCACCACCACGCCCCCTCTTGGGGAGTTGAAGGTGGCTGTCAGTGGCTTCTTCTT
>NW_004524699.1:6089527-6095684 GCF_000260255.1 Octodon degus | reverse complement strand
CCGTCCGTGTGCTTTGCTTAGCTTAGTTCTAAGTAGGTGCTTTAGACCACTGAGCCATCTCACCAGCCCCTGTCAGTGGCTTCTAAGCTAGCTCACTTCCCTTGCATGGAACAGGACCCACACGCTGCCCCTGTAACTGCCTCTGTCCTCCCCAGGCCACCTGACTGACCAGCACCTGGCTGCGTTCCTGCGGCGCTGCCAGCGTGGGCTGCGCCCCAATGGCCTCATCGTCATTAAGGACAACATGGCTCAGGAAGGCGTGATTCTGGATGACGTGGACAGCAGCGTGTGCCGCGACCTCGAGGTGGTCCACAGGATAGTACACGGTGCAGGACTCCGGCTCCTGGCTGAGGAGAGGCAGGAGAACCTCCCAGATGAGATCTACCACGTGTACAGCCTGGCGCTGAGATGAGCAACGCGGGCTTGCAATGCCGGACCTAGCCTGGTGGGGCCAGCAGCTGGCGGGCTGGGCTGTGCCCACAGCTTGGGTGTGGAGAGCCTTAATACACTTGTCCCACCCACCGGGCAGACTCCTCTTCTTCCCGGGCAGCAGGCAGGGGACGGTGCTGGGGGAGAGGCCAGGGCTCCATCCGTGCATCCAGTGCCCCCTGTGCAGGTTCAGGGCCTTAGGCCTGGCTGCCCTTCGCGTGCTTGTGCGGACCGCAGGTGCAGAAGGTGTGGTCGGTGCCCGGGGAGGCATGCGCCCGGCTGGACACCTGTGCCTCCTACCCAGGGCCAGCCCGGCATGGCCCCTGCCCTGTGGTGCTGCTCATGTTGCACGTCCTTCTGGTGATGGGGTTCTCTTGTCTAAGGGGTGGTCACTGCAGCCTGTGGCTAGGGGAGGTGTAGCTTCCTCCACTATGCTTGAGGGCTCCCCTTGGGTGGACGCTTTCAGTCAGAAATAAAGGGGTCCCTGTACCGTCGTTCCCCTACTGCTCTGTGGGGACCAGTGCCAGGTCCCTGGGTAGCCATACTCTGCATGTCCCGTCTCCTGAACACTGCCCTCGGCACCATGCTGGGTCCTTCATCCCAGACAGGGAAGGAGGGGGCTGGAACACTACGCAAGGACCCCATGGCCAAGAGAATCAGTTTAATCTGTGATATAAATATATTGTTTAGCAACCTCAGCGCTGCCCAGAGGCTTTTGCACAATTCGCCATGACCCACCCTGTGGCTTGAGGGCGTGGTGCTAGACCACGCAGCAGTTGCAGGCCTAGTGGCCACCTGGGGAACCCTTAGGAAAGGACAGCCTTGCCACATCCAGCAGAAGACACCACCTCCAGACCTGCAGTGGCCGGTGGTGGTTCCTGGCACCTCCAGGAAGACCAGCCTGGAGTGGCCCTGGGTGTCTTCTCCCCTGTTCACCCAAAAGCACTCCATGAATGACGGTGTGGCGTGGAGGGGCTTCCGGACCCCAGCCCCAGCTTGGGTGGGCCTGGACTCCACGCTGCCTGCCTCTGCACATGTCCAGCCGCTCCACCCCCATGGAGGAAGGGGTGCAGACTCCCCCAGGCTTCGTCATGGGACGGACCCCACCCTCAGGCTGATGCACGAGGCCCAGACCCTGTGCCGGGCCACTCCCATCAGCTGTCCTCCTCGGCCACACCACTGTGCTCGCTGAGGAGAAACCACTTGAGCCTGTCGGGCAGGGGCAGGGCCTTGACCTTGGCGTCCACAGGCCAGGGCTGCAGGTGGAGCCGGATGTGCACCCGGCACAGGTGCTTGAGGGGTGGGGGACGGAGCTCCAGCTGCCGCAGGGAGTAGTGCAGGGCCTGGATCTTGTCAGCCAGGCTGCCCACCGGGCGGATGTCAAAGTTCGCGGGCAGTTGGAGCCGCCTGGAGTTGGTCACCATGAGGTCCAGCACCGTCTCTGCCTTGCGCAGGAGGTCTGCGTGGCTCTCATCCTCGGCACACCCTGGGTGTGAGCAGAGCCGCTCAAAGATGATGTGGAAGCCAGACCAGCAGGATGCGCCGTGCAGGGAGCAGTTGTAGGAGGCCCCTGACTCCAGCAGGAAGCGCAAGAGCTGGAAGTGCAGCTTGAAGCTCTTGAGGCAGATGTGCATGAGAGACTCGTGGGCCGGGCACTCGCTGGGGTCGGCTCCGTGCGCCAGCAGTAGCTGCGTGACTTGGAAGCAGAAGCGGTTGATCATCTGGGCCTCTTCCTTGTCCCCACCCACGGTCTCCCCGAGCAGGAAGATGATGCAGGTGAATACAGTGTCCCCGTCTTTGGTGGTGGCCTTGACATCTGCACCTAGAAGAGCCATCAGAGGACAGAGGATGGGGGCCTGGCCAGCACTGCCAGAGGGGCAGGGTGGAGCCACTGCAAGGGGCAAGCAGGGTCTGGGGGCACGGCGGAGCCTCACCTCCCTCCAGCAAGAGCCGAATGTTGTCCGTGTTGTGGACCTGCACACCGTCGCTGCTGGCCAGAGCATGCAGCAGGGCTGTCTTCCCTGCGGAGGCAGAGCGGGACAGGAAAGGCTGTCAACCCACAGGGAGGGGTGGAACAAGGGGCTCGACAAAGCGGGGGCGGAACTGTTTACCTAGTGCCCCTGTAACCACTCACCATGCTTGTCGGCTGCATTGACATCGGCTCCCAGCTCCAGCAGGCGCTGCAGACACGGCAGGCGCTCAGGTTCTTCGCTGGCCAGGTCCAGGGGGCTGCTCTCATGGATCTGAGCCAAGAAGCACCAGCCAGGTTGGCAGGGGAGCTGCCAGGCGCTGGGAACCCCACCCTGTCCCCAGTGGGCGACACCCACTCATACCCGGTCCCTCCGGTTGATGTCAGCCCCATGTCGCACCAGCAGCTCTACCATGTCAGGCTGGTTTCGAAGGACTGCGATGTGCAGGGCCGTGTAGTAGGTGACGGGGTCTGCAGGAGGCAGTGCTGCCGTCAGCCCCAGGGCCCAGCCTGCAGCAAGTGGTCAGGACACAGCTGTCCTCCAGCTGCTAGGGGCTGGGGCATCCCAGGGGCTGCTCCTGAGCCTGTCTGAGCCTCAGCTTCCTCCCGTCTAAGGGGGCCACAAAACAGCCCCCCCTCTGCCCTGGGACTGTTGAGAGAAACCCAAAGTGCCCAGGTTCTCAGGGGGTGCCCAGTGAGGACCTCAGGACCCCCTCATACCTCTTGGGGCTCACAGCTCCCCGCATCTGCCCCACTTCCACGGGTATTCGTGCCACCGCATCTGGGTCAGCACAGCCCGATCACTTTCAGGGCAGCCCTGCCAGCTGACAACCTCCCACCCCACCCCACCTCCTCCCCCTACGGGCCCAGGAGAACAGGAGGTCGGCATGTTCCCTTTCCCAGCACTATCAGCCAGAAGGAAGCCTGCACATTCCTGTATCCCCAAAGGTATGAACAAAGTCACAGGACAGCTCAAGGAAATGAGGGCAGAAATTTGCCTTCCCTCAGCATTGGGTGCAGTGCCAGCAACCGCCTCTCCACACATGGGAAGGAGGGGTTCACCCGGGACCTGGGACCTGGCAGTCGCTAAAGCCAGCCCAAGGCCAAGGCAGAGCACACTGGGAAGTACCAGGGAGCCCAGGAAGTGAAGAGGACGGGGTCGCCCTGCTGACCTTCGAAGTTGAGGTTGGCCCCGCTGCGCAGGAGGACGGCGGCTGCCCGCGTGAGCCCCAGCTCGGCCATCTTGAGCAGCGCGTTGCTCACGCCCTCCTGGTAGAACGGGGAGTGTGCCTTCTTCTCCAGCAGCTCCCCAAGGACCTGCAGCCGGCTCTCCTCGCTGGCTAGGTAATGGGGCCTGGGTGGCAAAGAGAGGGGACCGGCTGCCCAGGTGTCCTGGGTGGGGTCTTCCACACCCTGCAGCAGTCACCCCAAAAGCAGGGCACTGCAGCTGAGAGGCAGGAAGCCTTCCCCAGGAGGTGTGAGCCAATAAACAGCCGGGCTGAACTACCATCTATCTATCCAGCCACTCACCTCTGGGAACTAAACTCAGGGCCTCACACGACAGGTGAGTGTCCTAACATTGAGGTGCTTGCCCAGTCTTTTTAAACATTGTTTAAAGTTGCCCACACTGGCCTTGAACTTTCAATCTTCCTGCCTCAGCCTCCCAGGCAGATGATACTACAAGCGGGTACCAGCATCTGGCCACGCTGCACCTCTTAACCTGCAGCAGGCTCCTCCCTTGGGCTTGATGCCAAAAGACTGGGTCTGTTGGGCTGCAAGTCCCCTAGAGAATCTGGCCTCACACCCAGGTGTCAGGACCCTGGGGGTCACGACCCACAGCCAGCCTGAAGCTCATTCCTCAGGAGCCCTACACGCGGCACTGGTCCCCCAGGAGCTGCAGGATGCCTGTCCTGTAGCACAGCCTCCTCCTGCGGAGGCCTTCATACCCCTGTGCCGACCTCCGCACCCTCCCCGGCAGCTACTGTGAGCTATTGTGAGCTACTGTGCTCCTCCCCAAAACTAAGCCAGGGACAGCTCCGAAACCTGCACGCAGCTCTCACGAAGTCCCCAACTCCTCTCCTGCCGTCACTTCCCCCGCTGAGTGTGGCTTCCCTTCTCCCACAGCGCCACCCACTCGCCTTCCCCTACCTAACCTCACCCACCTGCACCCTCCAGCGGACAGGTACCAGGTTCCCTTGAGTGCAGGGGCAGGAACCAAGCTCCCCACTCTGCTTCTGTCCAGAGCTAAACAGGCATCTGGACAGAGTTCCTGCAAGGAGCCTGCAGTGCCCCTAAGTGCCAGCAGCCGCCCCAGCACCCCTCAGCTCCAGAAACACTTTGCACTACATTTCGCTCAAAGTGGGCTGAGCTGGCGTGGTGGTGAAGAAAACCGCTGTTGCCACCAAGTCCCCGTGACAGAGCTAATCATCCCAGGCTGGAACTCCACAAACTCTCCACCCGCCCCGCGCAGTTACCCCTGTGCGCAGCGCGAGGGCCCAGCGCTGCGAACGAGGCCCGAGGCAGGCGCACTGCGCGGAGGGCTGCGCTGTCTACACAAAATGCAAATTCAGCCTCAAAAACGCTCGTCACCCTGCTCTGGGTGAAATCTGCTGCGCTCGCGGCCTCCACCCGGCTCCCCTGCACAGGGCGAGGCCCGGCGACGCCTCGGCCTCCGTGCTGCTGTCCCCTGGCACCGGCCTGGGTCGCCCCGCCGGGCCGCTCACCCGTCCAGGGGCTCCTGCCGCTCGGGGTCCTGGATGCCCAGGGCGCCCAGGATGGCATCGACCAGCGGCTGGTACTCGAAGATGATCCTCCGGAAGCCGTGCAGGAACGGCATCGTGCTGGCCCAGACGCGGTGGTGCACCCGGGCTTCCTGCCCTGGCCGAGATGCCAGCTAGGCACTACCGGCTCCACTGGCCTCTGCCCGGTGCCCGTCCGCGTCCACCGCCCTGGCAGCCGCAGCGCGCCGGAAGCGATCTTCGCTTACACTTCCGGTCTGAGCTGAGCCGGGAGTGTGGGTGGGCCCACAGCGCCCCCTGAAGGCTCGGAGGACGGCGGCGCGGAGCGTCTCGGAGCAGACCCGCAAGTGTCGCGGGTGTGGCTCAGCCTATCGTGGGCGCGGGCTCGATCCCAGACGAGCCCCAGCCCGGGTGCGCCCGCCTTCCCGCCCGGTCCGGCGGTCCTGCCCCGCCCTGCGATCCCGAGCGCCGCCGCTGGGCGCCGTCCGAGCTCCGCCCGCGGGGTGGGTGTGAGGGCACTGCCCTGCTCCCCGGGCGCCCCGAGCCGGTCACCGCTGCTGCCCTGGACGGGAATAGGCAAGGCCGTCCCCACGCGGCACGCGTGGGCAGCGATGAGCGCCCCACACCAACACATACACTGGCCTGGGGGCATCTACTTGGTAGGGTGCGCGAACTTCCTTCTGCGAAAGGGGGCCCCTCAGTGCCCGTCTGAGATCTGGGTCCAGAGCCCCGTGGGCGTCAGTTAGCAGAGCCTAGCAGCAAGGGTCCCGGGTGCAATCCGGGCATCTTCCCTCGGGCCACCGGTTGGACACTGGGGCTCCGGAACCCCACAACCGAGGCCTGACTTCTGGCTTCAGCCCGATTTGTCTCATTCAACATTAAATAATGGGCAGAGAAAGGTCCTCTGCCGAGAACAAAACTGACTTCCCAAGAAAAGGCAGTCGGAGAGCACGGGTTGGGCCAGGGTGCACACCAGGGGCTGGATAATCGCCCCTGTTGTTATAGTTTTTCATTTATTTAT
>NW_004524699.1:6084879-6089277 GCF_000260255.1 Octodon degus | reverse complement strand
TGTTGTTATAGTTAAGGAAGCTATGCAATCAGGTGACAAGCTGTGAAAGCCTGCCAGGCAGAGGAGACCCCTAAAAGGGCAGGAGAGGGAGCAGCCAGGGTAAGCCTCTTCAGAGCTGGGCCAGCTTGGGCTTCCCATGGTAGCTTCTGACCCCCTGTGTTCAAAGTCCAGTGGATGTTCCCTATGAAAACAGCACAGCTCCTGCCACTGCCAGCCCCCTGGGCCTAGGGCATCACCGGTCCGTCTCACCCTTCTCTGGATGCCCATGACTGCATTTCTGGGTCTTCACCTCTGTCCAAATCATGTCTTCCTTTTTGATTCACCCCAGTAGTTAAACCTGGGGCCCACCAAACTGAGCATGGCCTGGTCTTAACTTGATCACATTTGCAAGAATTCTTTTCCAAATAAAGTCCCTTAGCCAGGCATGGTGGCACATACCTATAATCCCAGCACTCCAGAGGCTGAGGCAGAAAGATCATTGTGAGTTCTCAGCCAGCCTGGACTACCTGGTGAGACCTGTTTCAAAAACAAACAGGCAGCCGGGGAGATAGCTCAGTGGAATAAGCACTTGCCTGGCAAGCGCAAGGACCCGAGTTCAATCTCTGGTACTGCCAAAAAAAAAAAAAAAACAGGCTAGGTAGATAGCTCAGTGGCATAAGTGCCTGCCTGGCAAGCACAAGGTGTTGAGTTCAATCCCCAGTTTAAAAAAAAAAAAAAAAAAGCCAAATATAGTCACTTTCTAGGTTCCCAGACTAGGACTTGAACTTTTGAACTTGCTTTTGGAAAACAAGACACTATTAAGGCCATTATAGTAGCCAGATATGGTGGCACATGCCCAGCACCACATGCCAGCCAGCTCCGCCCCCCTGGTGGGCTGAGCTGGCCACACACACACACACACACACACACACACACACAAATAAAAAAAAAATTTGGAAAAAAAACAAAACAATTTAAAAAAAAAAAGTTGCCAGTGTCACTAATGGGCTCTGCCAGCTGAGCGCTAGGCAGTAACACAACACAGTTCACTGTGTCTATGGAGCCCTAAGAGGCAGGCATTCCCCTGTAAGCAGGCGCCAGGGCCAGGGGTTCAATACCCGGGCCTGCTGTGTTGGCCCCGCCCCCAGGGTGCGCTGAGACTGGGCTGGTGGTGCGCACCTGTAATCCCAGCTCTTGGGAGGCTGTAAACAGGCAGATCACTATGAGTCCAACCTAGTAGTGAGACCCCGAACACCCTGTAGACCCTTCCCTAAAATACAAAAAAAAAAACAAAAAAAACAAAAACAAACAAAACAAAACAAAGCCAGGCCTTATGCTGAAAGTGTGACCCTTGGGTCCCAATCCAACAAAGACTATGAGGAGGTGATATCACACCCATTTCAGGAGCAGGGAAGCAAGTTCAGAGAGGCTTGGGTGCTTAAAAACATTGCACAGAGAAGGGACTCCAGGGCTGGCGAGATGGCTCAGTGGTCTAAAGCACCTATTTGGAACAAGCTTGGCAAAGCACAGGGACCACGGTTCAATCCCCCAGCACCACATGCCAGCCAGCCCCGCCCCCTGGTGGGCTGAGCTGGCCACACACACACACAATAAAACACACACACACAATAAATAAATAAATAAATGTTAAAAAAAATTAAAAAAAAAAAAAAGAGAAGGGACTCCAGTCTTGCCTATGCGACCTTTGGCACCCTGGGCCTCTGAGGCTCTAGGGTCTCCTGGGCTGACAGGGAGCTGGACATTGGGGAGCTGACTTCTGCCCTCCTGCAGATCTTGGGTGCCACCCTGAAGCGCACACACCCACCTGTCAGCAGAGACGACCTACCTCCATTTGCCTCCCATTAAGGATGTCACTCCTGTTTTGGTCCTGACCTTCTCTGCTCTTCCCTTGCCAGTGTCCCCACTGCTTGAACTGGTTCACACCTCCCTGTTACCCAACTCCAGGGTTCTCAATCAGAGAGGGCTCCTGGGGACAAATAGCCAGTGCCCAGGTCCCAGGGGAAGCACCCTGCCCTGGCCCACGGGCACAGCATTCACACATAAGAGCTGTCCAAAATCGGCAAGAACGGGCTGGGGAGATAGCTCAGCAGTCTCAACGCCTGCCTGGCAAGCGGAAGAACCTGGGTACAGTCTCCGGTACTGTGTGCCATGCTGCTGTGCTGGCTGCTGAAACTGGGCATGGTGGTGCATGCCTGCAATCCCAGCACTGGGGAGGCTGAGACAGGAAAATCATTACGAGTTTGAGCTGCTTGGCCAGACAATGTACCAAAAAATAAAAAAAGAAAAAGAAACAAAAAAGAGAGAGATGGTCAGCTGCTCTCCAGTGGTGACAGCTGATAGAACTTGCTGCAGGTGAGACGCTTGTCATTCAACAGAGCAAATTACAGAAGAGTGGACGCAACACACGCGCATGTGTGTGCATCTCTGCGTGGGGGTTGTGCGTGCACGCACCGGGGAATGGTCCGAGCCCATTCCTGAAAGTCCCACGTTGAGCTGTTGCAGGGTGTTGTTTGTGGGGCCCAGGAGCTTTCGTCTTCTTTTGGCTTCTATGTGTCTTCTACCTTTTCTGCAGTGAATGTTTTTAGAGCTTCAAGATGAGGGATCCCCAAAGGCCATGTGGTGCGGGCTTGGCCCTAACGTGGCATGTTCCAAAGCGGAGCCTGGTTGATCTAGAATGTGCACAGTTGTGAGCTCGGAGCTGAAGGGGGGGCAGCGGGGGGGGGGTTGGCCAAAGCCCCCGGGAGATGGCCTGAAGGTCACTGCTGGCCCCACTCCCTCTCTGGCTCCTCCCCACTGCTTTCTGGCCGTCATGCCCTGAGTAGCTGTGTGTGTCCTGCTGCCACAAGGCCCTGCTGCCACGCTGCTCCTGCTTGGGGCCAGCAGACCTTGGGCTGAAGCCCCTGAAGCCATGAATCTCAATGAACCTCCGTCCTTAAAGCTGCGCGTCAGGTGCCTTGTGTTGGTGATGCCGAAGTGACCACTCCAAGCACGTCTTTCCTGAGGCTTGAAGCCCCGATTGGCCCTGATGTCCTCCTAGCGCTGAGCTGCAGAGCGTGCGCCCTGCTGGCCTGCCTTGTCCAGCCACTGACGATGTCCTCCAGCAGGTGACTCTGCACAGGCCTCTGCACCCACCTGGGCTGTCTGTCCAGGATTCAGTGAGTTGTTCGATACACGCTCCATACGCATCAGTCTGAATTTTAGTGATGCCCCGGGCATTAGTCATAGCAGCACTCTCATGCTGTAGCTAAGAATGCTTCAGAGAGAGGTCCGCGGGGAGCCCCTGCTCCGCCCAGCCCACCCCCGCCTCGCTCTGGGCCTCACTGTTGCCATCTCTCACACACCCTGGCTGTCACACACGCAACCCTGGCTCAGAAACCCACACACAGCCACCCCCTGCAGACTCAGGGCCACACACACACACACAGACACCTAAGCCTGCCCCCAAGGGTGAGCTACAGCCAGGCCTGTGCCTCCCGAAGCCCTCTGAGCCAGCTGTGAACATGCATGCTGTCATCCCAGCTACTGGGTAGGCTAAGAGGGGATTACAAATTCAATCCCAGCCTGGCCAATTTAGAGAGACTTTGTCTCAAAACATTTTTTAAAGTTATTTTTTAGGAGTATTTTTTTAATTATGTATTTATTTGATATAGGGTCATGATCCTCCTGCCTCAGCCTCCCCAGTACTAGGATTATAGAAGTGCACCACCATACCCAGTTTTGGTGGCCAGCACAATGCAGGGCCAGCACAGCATGTATTACCAGTAATCAAACCCGGGTCCTTTTGCTTGCCAGGCAGGCGCTTAGAATGCTGAGCTATCTCTCCAGCCCTTAAATTATTTTATTTTATTTATTTATTTATTTATTTATTCTTTTTCCTTTATTTTTTATAATTTTTTTAAACTCATTTTGATGAGAACTAAAGATACAAGAGCAAAGAAAGAGTTTCAAAACAGGTTAGTAGGATGGTTACAATAATTAATACATTGCATATTGATGTTTTCATAGTAGTTATTCAGAGGACAAGATAGAGACCTGATATCTTGCCTAAACAATATTAGTACAAACTTTTATTCTCAATGTACTAAGAGAAAAGTATCTGTATATGTATCCTCTCATATGTATATGTTTTTTCTTTCTCTTTTTTTTCCACAACAAAACAATGCTTTATTTATGCTTTTGTGAAGTTAGTAACACTTGACACTAGGTTGCCTAGCAACTGATAGCTAACCTTAACCAGACAGGATGTTCATCTCAGGAGTGAGGTAGCTTGTTTGCTTTAGGCACTGGGCCATGTCCCACCTACACGTATTTGGTTGATTTACTAGCTTCAGGGCTCCCAACATATTCCCCTTTTTCATTTTGTTTTGTCAGAGATGGATATTCCATTCTTGTTAGAGA
>NW_004524699.1:6075165-6084779 GCF_000260255.1 Octodon degus | reverse complement strand
TTTATTTATTTATTTATTTTGCGGTACCGGGGATTGAACTCAGGACCCTGTGCTTGCCAGGCAAGCACTTATTCTACTGAGCTATCTCCCCGGCCCCTTAAATTATTTTTTAAAGGACCACAAATGTATTCCAGTGGCAAGGCCCTGGATTCAATCCCTAGAAGTGAGAAAAAGGAGGCCCTCAAGACCCTCTTTGTTTTTCTCCTCTATCTTTCCCTTTTCTTTCTTTCAGTTGGTCAGCCTTCTTGCGAGAGATATTTGGGAAGCATAGACTGTTTCTGTCTTTCCGTGTTGGCAACCTCCAGTGTCAGGGCCACCACCCACTGCTGCCCTCCGGTCTGCACTGCTGTGACTCTAGCCCCTTCCCCCTTTCCTCGTCCACTATACCCTCCCCTACACTGCGACCCTCAGGAGCCAGGGTCACTGGCTGGAAGCCCCAGGTTCTTGGCTGTTTGACCACAAGCTGAAGGGACAGGATCCCAACCCTCTGTGGACTCAAAAGAGAAACCAAGGCACCAAGCACTGTGGCAGGATCCAGGTCGCAGGCCATTAGCCAGGCTAGAAGGATTTCCCTATCCCCCATGCAGTTTGCTCTACTCGAAGGCACCAGCAGGATCTCAGGGGCTTGACCTTAAAGGTAACCAACCTTGGACTCTGTGCCCAGGGGCTGTCCTACCTCTGCCTCACTACCTGTCTGTCCACTGGCCATAGCCCTTCTCCCCATCCCAGCCACCTGGATGGATCCCAGCTTGGGCTCTGAGAGCTGGGGCTGAGCTGAGGAACGATCCCTCATTCCAAGCCACCTCTAAACACAGTGCACACACTGCAGGCTTCTCCGGGGCCCAAAACAGGAGGGAGTCTGGGGCCTCACTTAAGCCCAAGAAGGGGGTACAAGGGTGAGTCTAGCAGATGAGAGTGTGGCCCTTGATCTTACAGGGAGTAGGGACAGCCCGGAAACAGAGGTGGCCCTGGCCTTCCAATGCTGGCCACCCTGCTTCAGCCTGCAGCCCAGCCCCACCCCTCTGCGCCATGGCTCTGCTTCAGGGTGCTGGGAAGGCCCGAGCCAGCCTCTCTCTGGCTGGTAAGACACTCCCCATCCCAGAGGGCTTGCGGGGAGGAGGGGGGTCTGGCCTCCATCCTAGCAGGCCAGCTCTGGGAACAGAGCTCAGGAGGGCACCGCAGGAAACCTTTCAGCCTGGCCCACTGGACTCGGGCCCCTTGGGGTGGGAGAGGCAGAAAAAGGGGCTGGGTCCCATGTGCTCCCCCCACACACACTTGGCTCACTGTGGCCAGCAGGCAGGAAGGACCCGCGGGCCATCCGTCAGGGAGATGGAGCGGCCAGCGCTGCCCTGCCGAGGAGGGAGCCGGGAAACTTGATCATTAAGAAGCCCTCCTGGCTGTCTGGGGGAATTTAATTAAATTGCTGGAAAGGCTGCGAGAGGGGCCACATCTGGAACCAATATGTGGGCTTCGTTGCCTCCCCGTCCCTCCCTCCACTCCCCAACTCCGCTGTGAAAGGGAACCCGGTGAGGCCTGGGAAAGCGGAGCCCTGTCCCGGGGGCCAGGAGCAGACCTGCGAGGGGAGACAGCAGAGACCAGAGTGCGACAATGAGGGTGACGACGATGGCGGTGGCGGAGGAGGAGACCCGGGAGAAATGGAGGGGGGCTGGGCAGCGTGGGGGCTGCGAGGAGGCTCGTCCACTTCACAGGTGTGGACAGGGAGTCCCAAGAATGGGACTTCAGGAGCATCCCATGCCCAGGCGGATGGCCCTCTCAGCCCCTACCTGTTCCCTCCCTTGTCCCCTCCAAGTAGGGGTGAAGGCAGTGACTGGCCCAAGGTGGCTGCAGGCCTGGACCCCGGACCTGTCCGCACAGATGCCTGCATTGGCCACTGCTTGCTCTGCGCTTGCTGGGGATGGGCACAGAGTTGGGCTCTGTGGTTGTGGCAGTGTGGCTGCGAGGTCTTGGCAGGGACATGGGGACAGGCTGGCCTCCCTGGGCAGCATTGGAGGCTGATGCAGGTTGCAGGTCAGGAGTTGGCGGCATGGGGGTGGGTGGCAGAGGGGCTGGAGTCTCTGGCCTGTGACTGTGGGGGTCATCGCTGGGCATGGGAACAGGTTGAAGGTGCCCTGGGGCCACAGGGTGGAGCCCCCAAGTCTGCCTCCAGCTCCCTTTTAGCTGATTTCTGCCTCTGCTCTCCGAGCTTCAGCCCCTCCATGGTCTGAGCGGCATCCAGTTCCTGCCAGGCAGGGCAGTGGGGACACACTTCAGGGTGACCCAGCCTCAAGGTGACATAGCCTCAGGATGACACAGCCTCAGGGCCTGGGGAGGCCTCCTCTGAACCCTTGGTTCCTCCTTAAACCCAACCGTGGCTCCTAAAAGCCATATCCAGCTCCCTCTTTGCAAGGGGCTTTGGTCTGCATGGGGACCCCTACAGCAGGACGTTCACCCTGGACAGCTGGGCCCCAACAGGTCCTTGCGGTCCAGCCAGAGCAGGAAGAGGAAGGGGCTTGACCCAAATCTGTGCAGCAGCTGTCCCAGGTCCTTAGGGACTATCGAACAGTTTAAAGATTTGACTTGAGGCCCGTGGAATGGAGGGGAAACTGAGGCATGGTGCGACGTGGCCGGCTGGGTACTACTCCTTCTCCAGAGGAGTCCTGTCTTCACCCAGCCCCGCATGGCCCCTGATCTCCTTCTCTGTTCGCTTTATTGTTTGAGTAAGGGTCTCACCGTGTTCCAGGCTCTCCATGGACCTTCAACCCTGCCTCAGCTGAGACCATGGGCCTCGGCACCTGGCTTCTCATTCCTTCATTGTTTCTTGGTCTCGGCATAAGGACCTTGAGGGCTCGGTGCTCACTCCCACTCGGGAGGCTGAGGCAGGAAGATCACTGTGAGTTCACAGCCAGCCTGGGCTACAGAGTGAGCTCAAGGCCAGGCTGAACTACATAGTGAGACCCTGTCTCAAATAAATAAAATAAAATAAACCCCCCACCAAGTAAAGAGGCTGGCAGCCTGGCAGAATCTGAATAGCTAGCCTGAGTCACGGGCTGTGAGTAGCGCACACCAAGACTTGACCTCAGCTTCATATCGGGGGAGTCACAGCCACGACTCCTGAAGAACACCTTTGGGAACATGGGGAGGCCAGCATGGCAGCAGGCTGGTGGTAGGGTGGAGGGTGGGACCAAGATATGGGTGATGAGGGGCAGGAGACAGCTGGGCACAAAACCCAGTCACCAGCCCACACCCTGGTCCCTGGCAGGGAGAGGGGAACCCTGTGGCCCAGGGAGCGTCCATGCGGCCTGCTAATCCAAACCACACGGGCAGGGCGAGCCTGGGGTCCCATCACAGGCCTGGGCAAGGTGATGATGTACAGATTCTTAAATAAATCTCTCTCATTAGGGACCCGCTGTCTAGAGGAGAAAAATGATGCCCTTCCCCGTGCGGTCTCCTGCTTCCCCACCCCCCCCCAAAAAAAAAGAAAGAAAAAAGAAAGGGGGGACCAATGCTGCAGCTAAAGAGGAAATTGCATTAATACAGATTGTTTTATTTAAAAAACCTTGACCTCAACTTCAAAAAAAGTCATTAGGCATTCTGCTCGGTGGGGCCGCCGCGGCTATAACGGGGAGGCCTCTCATTTCTCAATGACTTACTATCCCGCGCGGCCCAGGGACCGGGAGGGTGGCGGGTGATTTAAGGCTCCCTGCAGAAAGATGTGTAAATCTTCGCGTGTCCAGGGAAACTTTAGCAGGCCGTGAAGGCCGAGGGAAGGAAAACGGGAAGCACCCCCTCCCTTCCTCTTTGCCTTTTTTATTTTTTCCCCCTGTTAGAACTCTGATCTCTTTGGTCGTAAAAATGGTCATATTTCACCCCCAAAATATCAGCAATCAGCAAACTAAGGAAGTGGCGCCCACGGGGAGTTGTGCTGCCTGATTCGACCCTTGGTTTAATTATTTAACGCCTGCCTGCATCGGGCAGACTGTGAACACGCCCTCCTGGCTGGAGTTCAAGAGCACGTTATAAATAATAATAACTATTATATCCCCAATTAAGCTGGCAGCTGAGAGCCCTGGGCCCCGCCCTGTGAGTCTATGTCCCCCTTCTGTGTGCCAGCATAGCTCGGCTCAGCCGCAAAGTAATGACAGCAAGATGTTGCCGGGCCCTGGAGGGCACAGGCAGGGCCTGCGGGCGGGGAAAGCCTTTGCCCAGGTTCTGGGCTCCCCCAGCCTGGCCTCAGCTGAGCTCCCACATCAGGGACAGGGAGGGCGGGGAGTCTGATCAGCGTCCTTTCTCCTTTGAGCTTCAGTGTTTCTACCTGTGACAGGAGAGTCCTTCCCCAAAGGGTATCCTGGGCAAGGTGCCTATCCCAGAAACCCACACCAGACACACCTAATGACATAAAAAGAACTGGCAAATGATTCAGTTAACAGGATTGCAGTAAAAGCCATATGGCCAGGAATCACACCCTGATGACCCCCGGCTTTGAGTGCGCTCATCCCATCATCCTGGCTGCTTCCTGCAGCAACTCTGGAGTGCTCTTTCCTGAGGGTCTTCGGGCACTGTCGGGCCTGGTGCCTGCCTCGATGTCCTGAATCCATTCAGAACATTCCTCTTTGGGGCTCATGTTGACTTTGGAACGAGCCAGGAATCACGCGGAGCCAGATTCACATCAGCACCAGGAAGAGGGCACCTCCTCTTCCGCCCACCTCCTGAGCCTGCTTCCCTCTTGCATGAGATCTGTCTCCCTGCTTCTCCTGGTGATGTAGGCAGTCACTGTGGTGCTTGGTCACTCACACCTTGCATTTGCTGGAAAACTGCAGCTGAGGCCACCGGAGTTGAGTCCAAAGCACTTGGCTGCCACGGTCCAGGCTCAGCATGCCCTGGGTGCCCTGCTAGGGCTGATGGCCCCGTACCCCATGCCAGCCTCACTGCACAGTAGGTGTTCAATAAATCCTAGTGGGGAGAACCATTCAGACATGCCCCCTTATCTCGCTGCTGCCCCTGCAGTCCCTGGGGCCACCTGCCAGGATGTAGAACCCAGCATGCACCTAGCTCTGCCCGCCTGGGACTGCCCCAGGATGGTCACTGGCAACTCGTCCTCTGTCCCCAAGAGGTTTCTGGGCCTTCAGGAGCCCAGACTCACCTGGAAGTCATCCTGGCACTGGTGGCCCCCACCGTGACGTCTCCAGAGCTCACTATATGCCACACAGTGAAAACAGTGAACAGGGCTGGCAAGGTAGCTCAGCAGACTAAGCACCTGCTTTGGCGAGTGCAGGGACCCGAGTTTGATCCCTGGTCCAGCATGCCGTGCTGGCCCCACCCCAGGGCGCTCTGAGCCTGTGACCAAGTCTGGGCATGGTGGCGCACGCCTGTAATCCCAAGGCTGGGGAGGCTGAAAACAGGAGGATCACTATGAGTCTGAGCTGCATGGTGAGACCCTGTGCCAAATACATAGAAATTGATTAATTAATTAATTAACAAATAAAAAAAGGATAGCTTCTCCTCAGGGGCAGGGGAACTAACTTCCCAGCCCTAATTTTCTTTCTTTTTCTTTTTTCTTTTCTTTTCTTTTTTTTTTTTTTTTTGGCAGAACCGGGGATTGAACTCAGGCCCTTGCACTTGCCAGGGAAGCGCTTATTCTACTGAGCCGTCTCCCCGGCCCCCCAGCCCTAATTTTCTTGGAACAACCCAGTGTGGTGATCAGGAGCCTGACAAACTTATAAGGGCTCAGAACATCTCCCCACAGAGCCTGCCTGCCTTCCTCTGTGAGGGACATTGTGAGGTGCCACTGTTCACAAGGCTGCCTGACTTATGGTAGGCTCGCTACCCTGGAGCCAGCGGCCACGGGCAAACGTTTGTCTTTGAATCTGCTGGCAGGGCAGGGCAGACACACCCCTCAAGGGGTACAGTTGTCCCTCCATACCTTGGGGGATTGTGCCAGTACCCTTATGGGTACTAAAATCCTCGCCCCCTTCCAGTGCCTTAGATACAAGGCCCAGTGGCTGGTTATCACCAACATACCTTCTTTTACTCTAAATGACATCTCCACTCCTTGTACCTAATATAACATGAATACTAGAGTTAGTTGTTGCAGGATACTGTTTAGGGGATAATGACAAGAAAATCTGTGGCATGTTTAGTACAGATGTATTTTTGCTGTTGTTTTGTTTCTTTAAGACAGGGTCTCCCTGTGTAGCCCAGGTTAGCCTTTAAGTCCTAGAGATCCTCCTGCCTCAGCCTCCCAAGTACTAGAACTTAAGGCTTGCACCACCACACCCAGCTTTCTTTTCTTTTCTCTTCATATCTTTTCTTTTTTTCTTTCTTTTCTTTCCGTGTTTTTGGCCCTAGGTGCATTGCACACAGAGATTCAGATCCTGTGGACCTAAGCGCTCACTATACGGTATTTAAGCCTGGCCAAGGGCTAAGAGTGTCACCTCCATAGGGGTCCTCGTCTGGAAGTCCCCAGGAAGGAAGCTGAGGCTTAGCAAAGCCTGCAGAGCCAGCAGAGCCAGCTCCACTTCCAGGGTTGCGGGAGTAGGGGGGATGTCAATATTTATAGGTGCTGAGATTGGTCACAGTCACACCTAGCCTGCAGTGTTTATGCCTCCCCAGACCTGTGGTCACGGTGAACACTGCTCCGCCTAGGAGCCTGCATGAGCCACCTGGGCCCGGCTACCTCCTTTGGAACAGGCTCTGGGTGTGAGTAGGTGAACAGTTGTCTCAGGAGCTCTTGTCCTCAGCCTCTGTTTCCCCATCTGTGAAATGGGCCTGGTCCTAGAGTGACTGACGGTCAAGTCTTGTGATGAAGCTCATGATGGCTAAAGGAGGACATTTGTGTGACCTAGTATAAGAGCAAGAGCTGGCCGGGTGCGGTGACACACGCTGTAAACCCAGCACTCAGGAGGCTGAGGCAAGAGGAACATGGCGAATTCAAGGCCAGCCTGGGCTACATAGTGAGTTCAAAGCCAGCCTGAGCTGCCTAGTAAGGCCATGTCTGAAAAAAATTTTTAAAAATTTTTAAAAAGCATGGGCTGGTGAGATGGTTCAGTGGTCTAAAGCACCTACTTGAAACAAGCTTGGCAAGGCACAGGGACTGCGGTTCGATCCCCCAGCACCACATGCCAGCCAGCCCCGCCCCCTAGTGGGCTGAGCTGGCCACACACACACACACACACACACAATAAATAAATAAATAAATAAATAAATAAATAAATAAATAAATGTTTAAAAAAATTTTAAAAAGCAAACAAAAACAAAACAACCACTATACATGTTTCATGCTAGCAAGCTATTAGAGACCCTGCCAGGAGTAGAAATGGGCAATCCTTTCTGGGACGACACAGCCATGTCATCAAGAGTCCTGCGGTTTTACAGACTCTGTGACCCCGCGCATGGATTTGCTGTCTGCCCCATAACCGTGGGCCTTGCACATGCCTGGGTTGCAGAGGCCACATGCAATGATGATCCTTCATGGTGGGGGCCGCAGGGCTGGAGTCAAGGCACCTGCCCCAAGGGAAGACCCTTCTGGAGAGAGGGCTCTTCTGCTGCATCAGGAGCCTGTCCCCATGCTGGAGCCACTGCCCTCCACCCCAAGCCAGCAGCACCCAGCACTCCTGCCCCCAACCCTGCAAGCCTCTCTGATCCTAATAGCCTTTCTCGTCCTCTACTAAGGACCCTGGGATTGCGGGGTCCAGTGCACAGGCGCCTCTCCAGCACGATCTGCTCCCTTATTCTGGGCGGGGGACACACTCCCAGGCTCTGGAATTAGCATGGCCCCATGTACTGGAGGCCTTCGCACGCTGACCACACACAGGAACTTCTCCTTAAGAATATAACGTGGGGGGGGGGATGGCTCAGTGGAATAAGCGCTTCCTGGCAAGCGCAAGGGCCTGAGTTCAATCCCTGGTTCCGAGAGAGAGAGAGAGAGAGAGAGAGAGAGAGAGAGAGAGAGAGAGAGAAAGAGAGAAAGAAAATAACAGGTGTATAGCAAGATTGTGCCATTGGGTTTTAATTAAAAGTAGTAGTGGATGTGATTATTCAAAGACAAAAGCCAGGGCATGGAGGCGCACGCCTGTGTTCCCAGCTCTCAGGAGGCTGAAGCAGGAGGACAGAAGCAAATTTGAGGCCCGCCTGGGCTGCAGAGTGAGTTCTGGCTGCCTCTGTGGATGACTCATATGCAGATCAGCAAACTGAAGGGAAAGACCCTCCCCAGTTGTGGGTGGCACCAACCCTTAGGCTTGTAGCGGCAGGGAATCGGAAGGGCAGGCAGAAGGAAGCCGATCTAGTTTGAAGACCTCCTTTCCTGGAAGGACGACTCCTTCTTCTCCTTGTTCTTCCCCTTCCCTCTCCCTTTCCCCTTTCCTTTCCCTTCCCTTTTCCCCTTCCTTTGCCCTTCCCCTTCCTTTTCTTCTTCCTTCTCCTCCTCCTCCTCCTCCTCCTTCATCTGAGACAGGGTGTCACTATATCCTCCACTGTGCCCTTGAGCTCCTTATGTAGCTGCGCCACACCTGGCTTTACTTAACCCATCTGTCTACCAAAACAGGACTGGGACCAAACATGCCCATGCTTCTCGCGTCTCTGGAGGAGCTGTTGCCTTTGCTGCCTCAGTCTCTCCGCAGCTGAGGTGTACAGCACCTTCCTGTGTTGTAGGCCAAGAACCCAGGTCCCCCGGAGCCCCAGGGACTGCATTTGGCAGCAATGCCCTTGCAGGGGCAGGGCCCAGGAGGGCAAGCTAGCCTAGGGCAGCTGGAGGTCCATCTCCAGGGCTCTCCTGTGTCTGTCTCCCCAGCAACCATTTTGCCACATAACCCCTGTTTAGGGCACAAGTCTCCCCAGTCTTTGAAAAAGAGTAGGCACTGAGCAGTTTGTTGTCCCCCTACCATCTCAAAGGTTTGCTGAGTCTCAAGCCCTCGGGGACCCCAGCACCACTGGGGGAGATTCCTTTCTGGGAGGAACCAAACTGACACCTTGTCCTGAACCCTGCTTCTGGCCTCGGGTGGTCACCATGTGCCTCCTGGTCAGCAGTGTCTTGTTTGTGATGTGACTCCTGCCTCTCAGGTGTGGGGGTGGGGGGGACAGAAGCTGCCATCCTGGGTGGACCCGCAGTATCTGGAGCACCAGAGTCCGAGGCTCCTTGCGTCTTTTCTCAGCTTTCCTTGAAAAACAAAAACAAGAGCAGAGACCCGGATCTGCCCTCTCCTGGCCCCCATCTGTCAGTCTGGCTGTCTGTCCTGTGTGTGACCAGGCAAAGGCTTCCCTCAAAGCTCAGGGAGGGCCTGGAGCTGCTTGAGAGGGGCCACTGAGGTGACACCCATGAGGGCCAGGAATGATAAATGGCACCGCATTTCCCAGGGTCCAAGGAGAGGGACAGATGGGCAGGGTGAGGCGAACGGGAGTGCGGGTGGACCTCGTAGGAGTAGGGTGGGACTGAGGGGACAGTCGGGGTGGGGCCGGAGGGTTGGATATCACGGGCAGGGGCTAGGGGCCACGAGGGAACCTGGCGTATCCCCTCCAGCGACCCCCGCGAGGGTGTGCCGGACCCCACGCGACCCGGCCGGCTCGGCTCAGCGCGGGTGGGGAGGGGGCGGCGCCGTCCCCGCCCCCTGGGCCCGCCCCGC